>NC_080790.1:30698147-31001177 GCF_028018385.1 Neofelis nebulosa
TGAAGTAGATGAGATAGATCTTTATGATAAAATCCAAGCCAGAAGGCCTGCTTTTGAGGCAAGTGCTTCAGACTAGGAATTCCTTAGGAACTGTATGGACTTCCTGGAGCAGGATAGAATTGTATTCTTTATAAGCAGCGAGAAAAACACTGCCATCTCATTCATACTTTTGCTGTGAGTTCAGAATTTGCCAATATCCAAATCTAGAATATTATAAGAGAAACTTTGAACGGAGTCTCAGGTAAACCTATGTATCCCACCCCCACCCCTCTTCCCCGCCCGCCGCCATTTTCCTCTGGTTTTCTCATTGTCTATTCCTCTCCATTGTCCTACTTGGTATCTACCTCTAAGGAGGTTCTCACCTGTAATGTTAGAGCCACGTGTGACTCTTCTCTCCTTGAACTACTACTGAACGTCCACACCCAAGTTGAGCCTAGGTGTTTACTGTCATGGCTGTAGTTGTGCCCACTGCTGTAATTTGTTTAAAAAATGATGACCACATGTGCCAAGAGTTCAAAGTCCTTATGCATTCTGAGTATTGATCAGATAAGAACAGATAATCATCTGCTGTCTATCATCTGCAGAACAAGAACTCCACAAATTAGGTTTGCTCAAGGATCACTCGTGGGAGAGGTGGTATTTCCAGAATTACGGTTATGGAGGTGTGATTCAGGATGACCATATCCCATTTTTAAGAAGAGGTAATGTGTATATATATGTGTGTGTGTGTGTGTGTGTGTGTGTACATGTGCGTGCATATATGTATTTTTTACTTATTTTATATTTATTGTCTTTTGTGTGTATTTGCAACAATCTAGAAGGATGAGGAGCCACTACATTTAATTTCTTGATAAATTAAATAATCTACTAAGCATCTTATGGTTTCTATTTTTTCATGAAAGTCATTCCAAATCCTTGAGCCTCCACCCTCATTCTAGAATATTTATAAAAGCTCATATTCCACTGACCTTGCCTTCTCATTCACAGAGTAAGACAATATTCTTACAGTTTGTGTACTCTGGTGTTTTTTGCTTAATAGAGAAGCAATATCCTTGATGTCGATGGTGGATGTCTAAATCAACTCAAGGATTCTTGCCATGGCCTCCCAGTTGGTCTCTAGCTTTTGCTTTTGCTTCCCTATACTTTACATAGGAGCTAGAGTTATCTTTAAAAATGTAAATCAAATTTTGTTTCTTCCCTGCTTTCAAGCTCTGGTGGCTTGCCATCATATAGAATAAGACTGAAAGTCTTTACCATGACCTACAAGGGCCTTCATTTTCTGACTCTGTTCTTCTCCAACATCTCTTTCTGCTTTTCTCTCTGATTATTGCTCTGATCCAGCCACATTGTGTTCCTGCTGTTCCTCAAGCAGGCCAAGCACACTCCCACCTCAGGACCTTTGCACTTGCGAATAGTGCCACCTGGAATGCTCATCCCCAGATCTTTGTGCAGCTTGCTTTCTCCTTTGTTGCATGTCTCTAGTTAAAGGTTAGATTCTCAAAGAAGCCTTCCCTGACTTTAAATACATATTTCTTGGCCCAGCTGTCTGCCCCTCATTCTCTATTACCTTATCTTGTTTTATTATTCTTTAGAATCTTTAGCATTTTCTAAAATTATTTTTATATTTGTTTCCTTGCTTCTTTCTTTACTGGAATGTAGGCTCCGTATGAGCAGGGCTTGGTCTTTTCACTGATGAAATCTCAATTCCTAGAATAGGGACTGGTACATGGGAGGTGCTTTATAATTATTTACTGAATTAATGAACATTTGTTTAATGGCCAAATGACTTTGGAGTGAAAGGGTAAGATACAAGGAGGTACACAGGAAATGATGGGTTATCAGCTGTCTTTAAATGGTACAGAGCTCCCACTCAGACTTGCGCTTGAAGAATGGTACTCTCTTCTTTACTCACTGGAAATAAGCACTTAATTACAAGTTGGTTCTTTCTTTTTAGGTGTTCCAGTTCTGCATCTGATACCATCACCTTTCCCTGAAGTCTGGCACACCATGGATGATAATGAAGAAAATTTGGATGAAACAACCGTTGACAATCTAAACAAAATCCTACAAGTCTTTGTGTTAGAGTATCTTCATTTGTAATTATCCTGTCTTAACTTTATGGTAATCGTATCTAGTTTCACATTCAGAAGTCAAGGCACAACCTAAAATATTCTTACTCCAGGCAAAGGCCATGTGGAACCTCCCATCCTATAGATTCATTCTGTAGGTGTCTTTGAATCTGTGATCAATAAACCCTAGATTTACATCATGTCCTAAATTGCACGTTACTTTTCATTGAGAGATAAAGGAAGAAAAATGTTAGGAAAACAGAAAACAAGTATCTTTAAAAAACTCAGATAAGAAACTATGAAACTAAATCAGATTGATGTATGTGGTATCATGGTCTTCTAAACAGTACTGAAATATGATGGTGATGTGAAACATGTAACCTTAGGTTTATGATTTTTTTCAATACTTGGGAATCTCTTGCTTATCATACAAAACAGAGATGTAGTTTGAAGACCTTCAGATTTCTTTGAGAACTCTTTGTAGGTTTTATTTCATAAAAGTTAAATCAGAATTAAATGCCACGTGAATTCCTTTGTTTATACATAAATGAAAACTTATGTAATTTATAGTTCAATTTTTTAAAAAGATTCTATTTTTTATGTAATCTGTACAGCCAATGTGGGCTCAAACTTACAATCCGGAGATCAAGAGTCACATGTTCTACCAACTGAGCCAGCCAGGCACTCCTATAGTTCAATTTTGATAGCGTTTTACAAATTTAACATTTTTATTGTAAAAAGAATATAGTCAGTCAAAAATCAGAAAATGGAGAAAATCACAATCTCATACCAATAAGATTGCCATTCATTCTTTAGTTTTTCCTCACATATTTTCTTTTTAATGTTTATTTTAGAAAGAGAGAGAGACAGGGTGTGAGTTGTCAGGGGACTTTCTCAGAGGAGGGTCAGAGAAAGGGAGACACAGAATCTGAAGCAGGCTCCAGCCTCCAAGCTGTTAGCACAGAGCCCGACACGGGGCTCCAACTCATGAACTGTGAGATCGTGATCTGAGCCAAAGTCGAACGCTTAACTGACTGAGCCACCCAGGCGCCCCAACCTCACATATTTTCAATGCAAATTAAAAATATGTGATTATAATCCAACTGTATCTACAATATTTTAGCCTTTTTTTCTGTTAAATTACATAATTACCAGACATTTATTTGCTGTTTGGATCATGGGTTGAGATGAATATGAAGACTTTTGAGTGTAACCTCTAGAGTTAACATTAAGGTAACATAGTAGTGTGGCACTTTATGATAATTTTTGTGTAGTTAAGTTATGTGGCATTCAATTTGGGCTGATTATAGCACACTTCTTTCCAGAGATTCATGGAAGCAAAATTGTTTGGGCCGGAAAAACATAGGAATTCACAGATTTTTCTTTAGCTACAGGAAACAATTCTCTAGAAAGCAAACTTGCTCAATTAAACATTTAGGAAATTGATCCTGCTGTATAGATGTAGTTAGCTGGTGCCCCTCTTGTTCATGTGGTGTTTTTCTGAGCAGATATTTACTAAATACTCACTGAATTAATGTGTTGGGGCTGGGTAGGATGTGAGACAGGCAAACTGAATAAGGAAGCAATGACAGCTTTAGTTCTGTGACAAAAGAAGTCATAGGGAAAGGGATTTACTTATGAAAACATTTTTTCCAGGTTAAAAAAAAAGGATGAATATATTTTTATCTATTGACTCTATGAAATTATATAAAAGAATAGCCTGAGTTTTATTAAATCGTGTATATAACATTTTCTGTCTGTAATTTCATGTTGGTAAGTTATACGGAATTAGATTTTTCTAGGATTTCTTTTTATTTTACAAGTCTGTCTAAAGTTATATAAAAGGATGTCATGCCTTGTGAGGTGGATGATATTACGAGCTAGCACTCACTGGGTACCAACTCTATGTCGGACAGCGTCCCAAGTGCTGTATATGTTTTTTACCAACGTAACCCTCACAACAGTCCTGAGCGGCGGGTGGTATAATTAACCCTATTTTGTTTTTTGTTTTTTTAACGTTTATTTATTTCTGAGACAGAGAGAGACAGAGCATGAACAGGGGAGGGGCAGAGAGAGAGGGAGACACAGAATCTGAAACAGGCTCCAGGCTCTGAGCTGTCAGCACAGAGCCCGACGCGGGGCTCGAACTCACATACCGCGAGATCGTGACCTGAGCCGAAGTCGGACGCTTAACCGACTGAGCCACCCAGGTGCCCCAATTAACTCTATTTTGTGATGCGGGTGGCTAAGTGTCTTCTTCAAGATCACACAGCTAGTAAGTGGCAACAATGGGATTTGAACATGTTCTGAACCACTGTAGAGTACTGCCTCTCCACATGAAAAGAGCTTTGTAGAATATTCTTAATGCCAAATGCCAAACAACAATTGTATCTTGGAATTTTTACAGGTCATTCACTCAGTCTGGAGAAGTTTTTGGTTTTTTTTAAGTTTATTTATTTATTTTGAGAGAGTGAGAGCAGAGGAAGGGGAGAGAGAAAGAGAGAGAGAGAGAGAGAGAGAGAGAGAGAGAGAGAGGAGAGACAGAATCCCAGGCAAGCTCCATGCTGTCATCGTAGAGCCCGACACAGGGCTTGAACCCATGAACTGGAGGATCATGAGCTGAGCTGAGATCAAGAGTTGGACCCTTAACGGACTGAGCCACGCAAGCGCCCCTGGAGAAGTATTCTTAAATCACCCTAGCCGTAGTTCACCTGACAATATTAGTCTTAAGAGGCACATCATCTGCACGCAGAATTATTTTTCTGTCATAGCAAAGGTTTTTACACCAGCATGGATATAACAGAAATCAACACGAATGCTTCCAGGGTGAAAGAATCTAAGCCCCAAAGCAGGATTAAGGGAGGCTGTTTTCTGGATTCACTTTTGGATGAGATAAAACTTTTGAAAGGGGCTCAGGGAAAGCACATATATTTTTAACACCAGAAAAGAAATTATTGCACTGATGATACTAACACAGAATAAAAAGAAGTTTTAATAAGGAACGTAAACATTAGTTGACAGGACTACACATGTAATTATGAGCCTCAATAATGAGTTCCTTTTAAGGCAGAATGAAATTAATAAACCTGGTATAATCTGTTATGTTGGCATTAGTTGAATTATTTTTAGAGGAGGAGGTTGGAGGATATGTTGAAATGAGATAAAAGGAAAAATAAAACAGAAGCAGCTTAATCCAATGAAGGTTTCCTTCCTTCCAAATGGCACATCCTAAAATGCTATTCACTAAGAGTTTGCAGTGATTTGGGAAAAGCAATCACGATGCCGTAAAGGCAGACATTTTAAGCTATTAATCTTGGTATTAATCTCTGAAATATGTTCTATGGAATATATGCCAGTCAGAAATATTACTTTTTAAAAATTATAGCTGCAAAGGCAGTGCTCCATAAACAGTAGGTTGTATTTGGAATTTTTCTATGTGCATTTCGGAGCATTTTACTGCCCCTGAGAGAACAATTTGTATGTTTCGTGTATTACTGTCAGCCGTGCAATACATGAGGCTATTTTTCGTCTTCAAGAAAAATGAGTTCAAAGGAAAATATTCATGAAAGAGTATTCATAACCTTGGCATCAAAAAAAAAAAATCATGAGTCTGTTGTTGTAGCTTGAGGGTTGCGGCTGGAAGAGAAAAGACAGATCCTTCAAAACGGGAGAATGTTTTAGATGGGGAAGCCGTTGCCGTAAGAACAAAGCAGCCCATGTTTCCAGCTCCTGCTCCAAATCCTTGAACTGTTTCTTTCACGGACCTTCTTTCTTCCATGAAAGAGGTACATTCATTATGGTGCTGCAGCAAAATCATGTGAAAATGGAAGATTTGCCGAATCAATTTGGCCCAGCTGGAGGTAATTCCTTCGTATGAAGGAGCGATGGACAGGACCCAAGACTCTTCCATTTCTCTAACGGACAGAGGGCCCCACGTGGTGCTTGGTCACGGCATCTTCTGTTGAAAACGAAATCTCCGTTTCTTCGCGAACCCTCAATGTGAGAAAGAAGGACATGAAGCAAAGAGGAGTATTTACAGCACCCGTAGCAATTTCAAGCAATCCTTCTATAGGAAATTTGGGGAACTTGCTTAAACTGGCTGCTCATGAAAGTGTGGGGCTGTGCATTCACAGCCAGCCTCCCCACCAACTTTTGGCTTCAAAGATGAATGTGCGAAAGGTTGAGGTTACTTTTCTGAGTTTCAGGGCTGCTTTCTATGCAGCCTGAGAGTCAAAAAGTGGTTTTGAAGTGGTTTAACTGCCTCCCCTTACTTCGCCTTCTGTCTCACTTTTCTGGCTTCTATGGTGCATCTCTCAGCCTTCAAATAGCTGCCCTCCTGCTTTGTCTCAAGGGGCAGGTACCATCCTGAGAAGTCGCCGCCATGTTTTGTGCAAGGGCCAAGGTGGCGAGGAGAGCTCGTTAGTTAGTTGAGCCAGCAGAGTGGGATAGGATACCCCTCAAGTCCTCCTAAACTTGAAAATTGGCCCCAGGATCCCAGCACTATTTTCAGCAGCAATAATTTATGGCCGTTTTGAAGAGCGTGGAGATGAAAGCAGGGTCTGTCGTGGCTGTAACCCTCAGCCTGGATTTGGCTGGCTGTGCTCACGCAATGTGAAGTCATCTCATTGTGCTCAGATTTCAAAGGCAGCACATGGAACCGAGCCCACTCTCCCGACATCTCCGAATTGGCCAGTGGAGAGTTTAGGCCATTTGTTTGAGAATTCATCTTCAGAGCGCAAACTTGCCAAGAAGAGACCAAAAAAAGAGAAAAGATTAGAAAGGTACCATAAAAAAATCGATTTACAAACCGATGACTTCTAAAAGGCACTGAAAACTTTATCCTCTTACATTTACTGAGCACCATGGGCTACAAGAGGACCTTGGCATTCAAGGATTTAACATTTGTGGGGTTGACTAACAAAGAATGACAGGTAGTAAACTATGGGAACTAAGAGATGGGTGTGGAGAAGTGCATGAGTTTAGCTGACTGCCAGCCATCAACCTCACTGTTTGTTCTACAACGATCTTTGCAGTAACACTTGGGAAGTAATGAAACCCATTTGTTGATTAAAACAACCCCTCCCCACTTCCTAAGCCAAACTCTCCCACTGGAGATGCAATTAAAGAGGTCTAGAAAAATGATGGTAACACAGGATAGCTTTAGAAGTGACTTTAACTCTTTATTGGTAGGTGAATTAAGAGTGTGAAAATATAACCATGAACTTGCAGGGTTTAGAATTTTTTTTTTTTTTTTGTGGGGGGGATGGAGAGAGCTAGAGCAAGAACAAATGAGCAGGGGAGGGGCAGAGGGAGAGAGACAGAGAGAATCTTCAGTAGACTCCACACCTAGCGCAGGTGGGTGCCCCTAAAAAATTATCGTTTTATGGACCAATTATAAGTTACAATGGTGTTCAAAAGTCTCTAGACTCCTTGGTATTTACCCAAAGGAGCTAAATGCTTATGTCCACATGAAAACCTGCACACATGTGTTACAGCAGCTTTACTCATAATTGCCAGAACTTGGAAGCAATCAAAATGTCCTTTGGTAAGTGAATGGGTATATCAACTGTGGTCCATATAAATTTGGAAAAAGAATGTTTAAGATATTTCCCTTGGGAATGTTATGGATCTATTTCAGGTTATGCTAGATTTACTTCAAGTAATTTATCACAATGATCCCTTGATAAGTTTACCCTTAATAGTTGTATATTAGTGTCCTCATTTTAAAAATAAGTGGATGCAAAAATTTTATTATTTGCAGTTGATGCTAAGACTAGACTCTAGTGAACTTGATTTCTGGTACATGACATGGCTAATTTCAGCTCGGTTGAGAGGGGCTTAGAGATTTTCTAGTTTATTTGTTCTCAACTTGGGAAATACCTTGTCCATAGGAGCCATTTGGAAATGTGCATGTGTGTGTGTGTGTGTGTGTGTGTGTGTGTGTCTGTCTGTCTGTCTAGTGGGATAGGTGGTGGGTTTTTGGTTGCTATAATAACTGAAAGGTGCTTCTGGTATTTTGTGGGCGGGGGCAAAAATGAATGTTTGGAGCAGTGGCATCTGGGTGGCTCGGTCAGTTAAGCATCTGACTCTTGATTTCAGCTCAGGTCATGATCTCACGTTCGTGAGTTTGAGCCACACATCAGGCTCTGTGTTGTGTGTGGAGCCTGCTTGGGATTCTCCCTCTCCCTCTTTCTATGCCCCTCCCCTGCTTGTGCTCAGCTCTCTCTCTCTCTCCCTCTCTTTCTCAAGATAAAGAAATAAACATTAAAAAAGATGAATGTTCGGAACAGTGCACACAATAAAGAATTGTCCCACCAAATGCTATTAGTGTCCGCACTGAGAAACACTGACTAGTCTTAAATATCCTCATTCTAAAGGCTCAGATATCAAGATCTATGATTCTTTTTGTTACAAGTGACAGAAAACTCAATTCAAACTTACCTAAGCCAAAAGAAAATTTATTTCATGCCTCTGGTTTCAGACACAGCTGAATCCAGAATCCTATATCTTCTTAACTCTCTTCTCTTCCCACCTCTGAATAGGCTCCAAACTTAAGACAGCTTTTTATCTAGGAGGCAAGATGGAGACTAGTAGCCCCAGTATCATATCCCCTTAATTTTACTTTTTATAGATGTTTCCATATGCTTTCTCATTTTTACTTTTTTTTTAAAGGAGATATACTCATTTATTTAAAGATTAAAAACAAATTTTTTGAAGTAATCTCTATACCCAATGTAGGGCTTGAACTCACAACCCCAAGATCAAGAGTCACATGTTCCACCAATTGAGTCACCCAGGCACCCATCCCTTAACTTTAGTTTTAATGAAAGAAGAGTATCCATCTGCTGTCCAACACTAACACTAAGTTGTAGGCTTGATTGCCCAAGTTGGGTTCTAGGTCCATTCCTGACTTAGTCTCTGGGTTGGGGAATGGATTGCACTGAGTGAATCTGGCCTGTGGCTCATGCCCACCCTACAGATGGGAGCAGGGTTAGCCTCACCAAACCACAGGGATGAGTGTGAGGCAGGGGTGGTTCCCCAAAGGGAGGTCTAGAGAAAGGATGCTGTACAGTCAAGGGCAACAAATGGTCACCACATTAAGCAAGTGAGTTTGCTTATTGTGCTTATGCACAATCCTAAGCCTGGTACCATGCTGCCTTTATTCTTACCTTGCATAGGATGTGGCATTATATAATCTCCTAGGATAAAGACATACTTGATTCTCCATCAAAATTCTTAAAATATAGGGTCAAAACCTTGGAAAAGGAACACAGGAGTTACAAGACTAAATTATGCCTCAGGCTTGAGTCTGGATTAGGAGATTCCTGAATCCCGCTGCTTATACTTCATTTCCTTGTAGTTGGATCCTGTGTTGGAAGTGAGAGTTTGTCCAAGGAAAGCCAAGCTGCTTTCCCTAACTTTGGATTTTCTTCAGGATTGTTGCATTTCTTCCCTAGACCTAGATTGCAAGTCGACAGAGCTTAGAAAATTACATTCAAGGGAAGGGCATCTTTGAATACCTGAACTTGTTAACATTTCATTTTGGCAGAAGACCGAGAGGCTACGGTATCTGAGAAACCAAGAAAACTTCATAATCCTTAAAAATTGACCAGGAAAGTGAAACTGCTCTGCTCCAGGAGGCTGGCAGTCACAGATTAGACCTTGTCCAGACACTGCCTGATTCCAGACAGACTGTGAAGCTGATTAAGATCAGAGAGGTAGGAGGAGGCAGGGTTTGTTGGCTCAATGTGAAGTTTCAGTCCAGCAGTTCTCCTCAAAATCAGAGTTCAAGGCAGTCCTTGGATTAAATAAATATGTTTCTTTTTCTTTTTTTTCTTTTCTGTTTTTTAAAATGTTTATTTATTTATTTATTTATTTAGCACCAAATGAGTGAAGGGCAGAGAGAGGGGGAGAGAAAATCCCAAGAAGGCTCCATGCTGTCAACACAGAGCCTGAGGCAAGGCTCGATCTCATGAACAGTGAGATCGTGACCAGAGCTGAAATCGAGAGCTGGATGCTTGACCTACTGGGCCACCCAGGTGTCCCTCAAATAAATGTTTCTTACACCACTCCTCAAAGGCCCCCAAATGTTATCAAGCCCATGTAGGAGGGCCAGCCAGGTCCCTCAAGGTTATTATCAGACCAGAACATGGGTGGAGTCTTAAGTGATATTGTTGTCTGGGGACTGAAACCAAGAGAGTGAAACCCATGTGTTTTAGAACTGAAAAAGGCCTTGGAAATCATCCACTCAATGGTTTTCCTTCTTTCCCTGGGGGAGGCAGTGCAGAAACAGTCCCTCTCCATATTCCTGCCCCTTTCCCAATGGTAGCAGGTGTCCAACAGTTTCCAAAGCTTTGTGTTTTACATGCTAGAACCCTTCCTTCAGAGGAACTCTCACATGGAATCCCAGATCTAAAAGAGGAGCAGATATAACTGAAGCAGGGAGAAAGGCCTAGAACCTGTTTGGCTAAGCCCCCACGGGGCCTGCACGAAACCCAGGACTTCAGAGCATCCCTGGGGACTCTGCTTTCATTCTCAGCCATTTTTAAACTCAGTTCTCAGGGAAAATGACTTGGCTGATCATTCTCTCACTATTGGCTTCTGAGTCACCACTTTCTTTTGATCCTCCTACCTGGTCAATCTCTTTTTTTCCATCTCCTTTGTTGGCTAGTCCTTGTTTTCCTGACTCTTAAAAATTGGAATATTCTGGAGCTTAGTTCCTGGACCTCGTCTCCAGCTATACCTATACTCACTCCCCCGGAGATCTCATTCAGCATCCCCCCCGCCTCCGCCAGCTCTGACATATTCAGATGACTCTCAGATTTATATATCCAGTCCCAGTCTCTCCATGAACTTCTCACATGACCACTGGGATGGCCCAAGCTCACCTCAAATGAAGACATGTGAAACTGGACTCATGGTTCTAAATCTTTTCCTTCCTGACTCCATTAATGGAAGCTTTTGGCCCAGTTGCTAACTCCATTCTCTCTGTTCAGGACACTAGCAAATCCTATGTGTTTTGTACTATGTCCTGGATTTGTCCACTTTCGAGCACTGCTCCCATCACCTCTCACCCGGCCTCCGTACTCCATCCTTGCTCCCTTGGTTTTCTCTCCACACAGGAGCCAGAACCATCCTTTTACATTACAATCACATCATATTACTGCCTGATTGAAACCCTCCAATGGCCCCTCACCTCACCTGAAATAGAATCATGCCTCCTCCATGGCTGGCCAGGCCCCATGTGATCCAGCCTCTGTACCTTTCTGATTTCACCTCCCACCACTTTTTTTCTCACTCGGTTCACCTTGGTCACGCTGACCTCCTGGCTTTTCCCAAACAAGCTGAGCATGTTCCTGAGTCACCCGGGAAGCAGACTTGGCAATAAATCATGGCGCGTGAGCCGGGAGCCCGATGCTGGCTTGTGAGCTGTCTGCACCTGGCCTCCTTATCCAGGGGCAGCTAGAGGCAGGCTCTGGGCTCAAGGCTGGCAACTGGCCATCAGTTTCCAGCAGGTTCTGAGAGAGCTGCCTTCAGAGAAGCGGCTGATTTGGAACCAGCACAGCAACAAACTTCAATGGGTCTGGAGAACTCTGTACCCTGCTTGCCTCCTCTTATGTTTGTCCTTCAAAAGAAAGGTGTTTTAGCAAAGCTCAGGGAAGGCAGCTGAGAAATATGGGATATGAAATGAAGTGGACTGAAGAATCACAGTATTGGGATTTTTCAGCATTGGGTGGAGTTTTGGAGTGAGATATAGACTTGGGTGGAGGGCAAAAATCCAGAAGAAGTTGACAGAGGAGGAAAGGCAGAGAGTTGAGGCTTTTTATGCTTTTTTTCTTTGTTTGTTTAAATGTTTATTTATTTTTGAGAGAGAGAGAGAGAGAGAGAGAGAGAGAGAGAGAATGAGCAGGGGAGGGGCAGAGAGAGGGGGAGACACAGAATCCAAAGCAGGCTCCAGGCTCCGAGCTGTCAGCACAGAGCCCGACACGGGGCTTGAACTCACGAACCGCGAGATCATGACCTGAGTGGAAGTCGGACACTTAACTGACTGAGTCACTCAGATGCCCCGAGGCTCCTTAGGCTTTGAGTGAGGAGCCTGCCCTCAGACCCTCAGAATAGCCATGCTCCGTCTCCCGTGGCTTCCTGTGTGCCAGCAGGGCCTATGCGTTTAGAGTGTTTCCTCTGTGGAAGTAAAGAAGGCCCAAGAAGATTTGCATAGGCAGCTCTGAGGCATCGACCAAAGAGTTTCTGACTCATCCCGGTGACTCCCTCCCACATCTGTCAGCAGGGGAAATGCCAGATGGTGAGGTTCCATTTTTCTGCCTCCCTCTTCGGGACCATTTTCCACCCTGGGAGGTGGTGGTGTTGAGGGATTCTCCATGCCCCCACCCTCCTTTCTGTTCCTCTCTATTAAACTCTATGTGTCCGTTTTGAGCTCAAAGTGATAGAGAGCAGGGTTTGTGAAAAACATTTTTTAATCGAGAGATTAAGCTCTGATAATGGTGGAATTTCAAACAAGGATCTGTTGAAATCAGATTGTAGACTTGAAGCTTTGAAGATGTTTCTGTGCTCTCAGAAATGCAGAAATCAATTCCGAGCCACTTCAGCACGTTGCCCTCAAGGATTTAGAGCAAGACGCTTGCCGGGGCAACAAGCTATGAGCGTCAAGCTGTAGGATGCTCCAGGCCCCTGGGTCTCTCTGTCTTCTTCCCCGGGTTCCGGGCATCATCTTCTACATGCTGCTGGGCCCCCACAAGCTGTGCGATACCTGGACAGTTTTCCCAGACAGCCGGCTTGAGCGTTCTCTCATTCTGTGTTTTGATAGTGTTGGGTAGGGCACAATCTGTGGGATCTGTTTAGATTGGCAGTTCTCCCTCTGGACACGGAGCGTATCAAAGCAGCCGAAAGGCTGCCTGTCTGAGCCATTTTCTTGACATCAGTGCTACTGCCCTGGCTGCTACCGGACCTACACGGGAGTCACAGGGAGAGGGCTGGGCACCATTGGGCGTTCTGTACAAAGAACAGAAGCACTCAGAGATGTGGGATTTTTTCACACCGATTCAGGGAACCAAATAGAATATTCTTGGCTTGTGTGCCCATCGAGATTAGAATCTGTTTTATTGCACTTCCCTGTTCTCCTCCAATTCACTGGTGGCTCTTTCTCAGGCTCTTTTCCCACTGTCCAGACTGGCGAATGTTGAAGGGCCCCATGGCTCAGTCCTTGGTCCTCTTCTCTTCTCTTTCTCACTTAGTCCATTGTTGACCTCATCCAGCTTCAAGTCTTTAAAATACTTCATGTATGTTGAGGACTCCCAGGGCTCTCAGCTGCCCTCCAGGCTCATGTATCCCATTGTCTACTGAACAGCTCCAGTTGGAGGTCAAACTCAACATCCCTCCGCTGAACTCCTGATCTTCTCCTTACATACCTGCTCCCCTCGGTCTTCTCCATCTCAGTGGAAGGTAGCTTCATTCTTCCCGTAGCTCAGCCACAGACGTTGGCGTCACTCCTGACTCCTCACTTTCTTTTGCAAGCCACATCCAATTAGTCAGGAAATAGCTCGACCAGGTTTGGGTTCAAAGTGTATAATTGCTACCACACCGGTCTGAGCCATCATTATCTCTTCCTTGATGAGTCCAAGACCCTCTTACCCTCTTATCAAGTCTTCCTGCTTCTGTCTTGGCTCCTTCAGTCTGTTAATGCAGCAGCAAGAATGATCCTTTAAGACTTTAAGGAAATAGGTCACATTGTGTCACTCTTATGCTCGAAACAATAGTTTCTTATTTCACTCAAAATAAATACCAACGTCTTTAAAAATTTTTTTTTTCAACGTTTTTTATTTATTTTTGGGACAGAGAGAGACAGAGCATGAACGGGGGAGGGGCAGAGAGAGAGGGAGACACAGAATCGGAAACAGGCTCCAGGCTCCGAGCCAGCAGCCCAGAGCCCGACGCGGGGCTCGAACTCACGGACCGCGAGATCGTGACCTGGCTGAAGTCGGACGCTTAACCGACTGCGCCACCCAGGCGCCCCAACACCAACGTCTTTAGAGTGGTCTATTTGACCCCCTGTGATCTGTCCTCTAACACCACCCTGACCTCATCTTTGACCAGTATCCCCCTTTGCTCACTCTGCTCTGGCGACGTTAGCAGCTTCTGGAACGTGTCAGACCTGATCCTACATGTTCACACAGGTTGTTCCCTCTGCCTGGAGTACTTTGCCCCAAGCTAAATAAGATGTGGATATTTGTGGTGATTGTGTAGAAGTCAACTTTCTCCAGAAGTTCAAAGTTGCACTCAGTTTAGAATATGTAATTCGGCCATTGAATAGTAGGGTGGATCCAAGAGTTTCTGGTTTCCAGCAAGAGGGAAGTGGAGCTGAGAAGAGAAACCTCAGCCCACTCCCTGGGCTTGAGTAACCAGAAACCACATTGGCCGGCAGATTATGCAGAGGCTCTTCGTGTCCTGTGAAGTGAAGTTTGTGGCATTTCTTGTTGGTTGTATAGGCAGACCATGTCCTTCTCTGGACCTTGGTGTCCTCTTCTGCAAAGTACAGGGATTCAACTTAACAGTCTGTTGGGTCCCTTTGAGCACTAAGAGTCTATGCAGTCATACAGCATAATATTCAAGAGCCTGGCCTTTGGAGATTGAACCGAGTTAAAATCCTGGCTCTGCAATGTAAAAGGTACGGGTCATACACTCGGGTTTCTCATTGATGAAATGGGGATTATACTCACTCACAGGCTTTTTGTGATGACTAAGTGAAATAATATGTGAGAAAACGCCTGTGCCTGGCACAAAATCCTTCAGTGAAGGATGTAGGCTTCTATGCCCTTGCATGTGATTCTCCTAGCACTGTTTTCAAAACAAGTGATCTGGTGTAAGACTCACAACTGTGGGAGGTCAGCTGGGTGGCTATTGTCACCTTTATTTTACTAATGAGAAGGGTGAAACTCAGAGAAGTCAGGTGATTCACAGAGCCTGAGCCTTGCCAGACATTCATGGAAGAGACTTACGTGTATTCACTTGCCCAGCAGGGGAGACCTTGACTCACAGTCATTATGTGAGAAATTCTCTAGACGTATGTACAAAAGGAGAGCCAGTTGTGAGAGTGGTGATTCGGCCGGGAAAACAAAAACACTTTCTCTTCCTTAGACAGTGCAATGACCTCCATTTATCCTGTTGTTCTACAGTCCAGCGACATTGCACTATCAGAGGCTGGTAATGTCACCACGGACCCTCACTATTCCATCCATTTCTGTTTTGGGGCTCCTGTTCTCCCATAAAATGTCATTTTCTTTTTTAATAAATAACTTTTGAAAAATGTTTATTCCATTTTGCGTGTGTGTGTAGGGGGGGAGGGGCAGAGAGAGGGGCGGCATAGAATCCGAAGCAGTCTCTGTGTTGACAGCAGTGAGCCCTACACTGGGCTTGAACCCACAAACCTTGAGACCATGACCTGAACTGAAGTCAGACGCTCAACCAACTGAGCCACCCAGGAATCCCCTAACAAGTCATTTTTCAAGAGAATATATCTTAAATGTTCTTACTATACACACACGCACACACAGACACACAAATGATTATTACACAAGGTGATGGAAGTGTTACCTAACTTTATTGTGGTAATCATGTCACACTATTTATGTGTATCAAATCATCAGGTTGTATATCTTAAATTTACACAATGTTGAATGTCAACTGTATCTCAGTAAAGCTGGAAAAAAGTTAAAAAATATAAAAAAAATTTATTCCTTTGCCTTCTATTCAGTAAGGTAATACAGCTTATTGCAGAAATGTTGAAAAATATAGCAATGCACAGAGAAGAAAACGCTGAACTCAGAAATGACCACTATTAATATCTTCTGCCTTTCATTCCAGATTCCTTTCTCTGAGCATATACAGACATCAATTTTACTTAATCATTATCTACCATGGTTTGTTTTATAATCCTCATTTTGCACTTAAAAAATCTTTATATGAGCATTTCCTTGTGTTATTAAAATGATTTGAGAACATAGCTTCAAATGGATGATCGATAGTTCACGGCACACATGTACCAAAATTTATTTAAGCCATGTTGCACTGTTGGACGCTATGTCTTTCCAATATTTCACGTTTATAAATGGTACTTGATGAAAAATTTCACGGGGCGCCTGAGTGGCTCAGTCAGTTGAGCATCTGACTTCAGCTTGGGTCATGATCTCATGGGTGGTGAGTTTGAGCCCTACTTTGGGCTCTGTGCTGACAACACGGAGCCCCTTGGGGATTCTCTGTCTCCCTGTTTTCCTGCCCCTCCCACCCCTGCCCCCCAATAAATAAATAAACTTAAAAAATTTCTTTAAAAAAAAAGAAAGAAAACTTGAATGTAAACCTTTGTCCACATCTCTGGTTATTTCCTTGACAACAGTGTTTCTTGTGTAAGAGGGCAGCTCGAGGAACAGCAAGGATTAATCCGCGCTGGAAGCAGCCAAGCAGTAGAAATGCCCCTTGCAGGGACCTCTTGCTGCCAGTAGGTGTCACCTTTGCCTCGTCCTTTCTCCTCTTAACCGGCTTCTGCCAGGATGGCTTTGGAAGGCCAGGGATACAATAAATTTGCGAGTCAATGGAATTCAACTTTAGATGTTAAAATCTCCCACAGGAGACACAAATCAACAGTGCCTGAGGGCTGCAGGCCTGTTTATTTTACTTCCTCCTGTGGGTTGTTTTCATCCAACCCAACAGCATCTTTGCTGCTGACCTGATTCTGAGAAAGTGTTCAATCTGGATTGCTGGCAAAACTCCAACCTTTCAGACTCTCTAGGAAAAAGAAACAACAACACACATAAATGTTTTAAAAAAGCTACTGCTTATTGAGAGCTTGCTCAAAGCATAGAGTAATGAAACATTCACAACGATTTTGAGAGATAAGGATTATTATTAACGCCCTCATCTTGATAAAGAAACTGAGGTTCAGAGATGCTATTTTGGCCAAGGTGCTACAATTACTAAATGGCTTATGGCAACATTCAAACCCAGGTACGTTTATCTCCAAAGTCTGTAATTTTGACAATTTTCCTATGCTTGTTAAAAATATAGATTCTGAGGCCCCACCCTAAGCCAATTGGAACAGAATATCTGGGCACGGGGCCCTGGAATTTGCATTTAAAAGACCTTGGAAGATTTATATGTGTACTAAAGAGAGACACCTGTTTTGTCAGTTCCATGACCAACTGAACCAATTGGAGGTCATGACTAGAGGGAGGTGGGTTGACCTTGGCGGTCTGAGTCTTGAGTCACTTGTCGGATCCTCCCTTTATGTCTGCAGCAAAAGTCTTGAAATACTCTAGGGTTCACTTGGCCCAGAGCATATAATATGTTTTGAAATTGAGAGCCTCGTTGCTTGGGCAACAACTCCTCTTTCTTTTGCTAAAAGAAGATTCTCTGAAACTCTCTTCATTCCTTAGCAGAGGAGCAGTGTGGCTTAGGGACCCAGCCTGTGCTTCCAGGTCAGACAGACCTGGACTGGGATTCTAACTCTGCTATCGACAACCTGTCTGATCCTGGTCTAATTACTTAAGCTCAGTGTCTCAGGATCTTCCTCTCAAAAATGGGTATAATCACACCCACTTCGTAGAGTTGAAGTGACTGTTAAATAAGTTACTAATGGTAAAAGTGAGATATTCAGTGCTTGTCTCATAATAGGTGATTAGGAAATGACAGGGAAAAAACCCCATTTGTTTAAATAACAGGGACAGAAAGAAAAATGCTATCATTTAAAAAAAATTATTATTTATTTTTTTAATGTTTATTTTTGAGAGAGAGAGACAGAGAGAACATGAGCGGGGTAGGGTCAGAAAGGGAGGGAGACACAGAATCCAAAGCAGGCTCCAGGCCCCGAGCTGTCAGCACAGAGCCGGATGCGAGCTCAAACCCACAAACTGTGAGATCATGACCTGAGCCGAAGTCGTCCCCCAACCGACTGAGCCATCCAGGCTCCTCATAAAGCTATCATTTTTTTAAAAAGGATCTGATGTCTTAATGTTTATTTTTGAGGGGGGAGGGAGGGGCAGAGAGAGGGAGATAGAGAATCCTAAGCAGGCTCTGCACTATCAGCACAAAGCCCGGTGTGGGGCTTGAACCCACAAACTGTGAGATCATGACCTGAGCTGAATTCGGATGCTCAACTGACCCAGCCACCCAGGTGCTCCATGAAAGTTAATTTTAAACAAAGATAACCGTCTTTTCTCTATCTACTTAAAGGCAGCTTTATTGAGGTATATTTACATACACACCATAAAGTTCATCCATTGCTAAGTGTACATTTAGATGATTTTTAGTCAACTTATTAAGTTGCGCACCATTGCCACAATCCAGTTTTAGAATACTTCCATCACCCCAAAGAGTTCCCTCCCGCCGGTATGCATTTATTTACCATTTATCCCCAGACGCGCGCAACCACTGGTCTGCTTTCTGTCTCCTTAGATTTTCCATTGCTGGATATTTCATATAAATGGGATCCTATCATATGTAGAATATCTTAGTGCCTTGCGCACTGTTGGTGGGAATGTAAATCTGGGCAGCCACTATAGAAAACAGTATGGACGTTCATCAGAATATTAAAAAGTAGAACCATGTGATCCAGCAATTTCATTTCTGGGCATGTATCAGAAGAAAATGAAATCACTCTCTCGAAAAGGTATTTGTCCCCCCCCTTATTAATTGCAGCATTATAAACAATAGCCAAGACAAGAAACAACTTAAGTGTTTATCAGTGGATGGATGGATAAAGAAAATGTGACATACAGTTGATTCTCGAAGAACATGGTGTTGAATGTGGATTTTTTTCATAAGGTGCTATAAATATATTTGTCTTCCTCGTGATTTTCTTAATAATTTTCTTTTCTCTAGCTTACTTAATTGTAAAAATACAGTATGTAATACATATAATATACAAAATATGTGTTGATCAACTATTTGCATTGTTGGTCAGGCTTCTGGTCAACATTAGGCTATTAGTAGTTAAGTTTTTGGGCAGTCAAAAGTTATATGCCTATTTTTGACAACACAGGGGTCGGTACCCCTAATGCCTAGGTTGTTCAAGAGTCAACCGTATAATAACCATCATTCTACTCTCTGCTTCTATGAGTTTGGCTTTTTTAGATTCCACATATAAGTGAAATAATAAAAGTACTTAGCTTTCTCTTCTGACTTATTCCACTTAGTATAATGCCCTCAAAGTCCACCCATATTGTTGCAAATAGCAGTATTTCTCTCTTTGTTTTATTGTTTGCCTTGGTTTGATATTTATTTATTTGTTTGTTTGTTTATTTATTTAAATTTACATCCAGGTTAGTTAGCATATAGTGCGACAATGATTTCAGGAGTAGATTCCTTAATGTCCCTTACCCATTTAGCTCATCCCTCCTCCCACAACCCCTCCAGTAACCCTCTGTTTGTTCCCCATATTTAAGAGTCTCTTATGTTTCGTCCCCTTTCCTGTTTTTATATTATCTTTGCTTCCCTTCCTTTATGTTTATTTGTTTTGTATCTTAAAGTCTTCATATAAGTAAAGTCATATGATATTTGTCTTTCTCTGACTAATTTTGCTTAGCATAATACCCTCTAGTTCCATCCACATAGTTGCAAATGGGAAGATTTCATTCTTTTTGATTGCCAAGTAATAGTCGTGTGTGTGTGTGTGTGTGTGTGTGTGTGTATGTGTATGCATGCCACATGTTCTTTATCCATTCATCCATCGATGGGACATTTGGGCTCTTTCCATACTTTGGCTAATGTTGATAGTGCTGCTATAAACATAGGGGTGCATGGGCTCCTTCGAAACAGCATACCTGTATCCTTTGGGTAAATACTTAGTAGTGCAATTGCTGGGTTGTAGGGTAGCTCTATTTTTAATTTTTGAGGAACCTCCATACTATTTTCCAGACTGGCTGCACCAGTTTGCATTCCCACAGCAGTGCAAAAGAGATCTTCTTTCTCAGCATCCTTGCCAACATCTGTTGTTGCCTGAGTTGTTAATGTTAGCTATTCTGACAGGTGGTATCTCATTGTGGTTTTGATTTGTATTTCCCAGATGATGAGTGATGTTGAGCATTTTTTCATGTGTCAGTTGGCCATCTGGATGTCTTCTTTGGAGAAGCATCTATTCATGTTTTTTTGCCCATTTCTTCACTGGATTATTTGTTTTTTGAGTGCTGAGTTCCATACGTTCTTTGTAGATTTTGGATACTAACCCTTTATCTGATATGTCATTTGCAAATATCTTCTTCCATTCTGTCAGTTGCCTTTTAGTTTTGCAGATTGTTTCCTTCGCTGTGCAGAAGCTTTTTATTTTGATGAGGTCCCAGTAGTTCATTTTTGCTTTTGTTTCCCTTCCGTCAGGAGACGTGTTTAGTGAGAAATTGCTGCGGGCAAGATCAAAGAGGTTTTTGCCTGCTTTCTCCTCGAGGATTTTGATGGCTTCCTGTCTTACATTGAGGTCTTTCATCCACTTTGAGTTTATTTTTGTGTATGGTGTAAGAAAGTGGTCCATGTTCATCCTTCTGCATGTCACTGTCCAGTTTTCCCAGCCCCACTTGCTGGAGAGACTGTCTTTATTCCATTGGATATTCTTTCCTGCTTTGTCAAAGATTAGTTGGCCATACGTTTGTGGGTCCATTTCTGGGTTCTCTATTCTGTTCCATTGATCTGAGTGTCTGTTCTTGTGCCAGTACCATACTGTCTTGATGATTACAGCTTTGTAGTATAGCTTGAAGTCTGGGATTGTGATGCCTCCTGCTTTGGTTTTCTTTTTCAAGATTGCTTTGGCTATTAGGGGTCTTTTGTGGTTCCATACAAATTTTAGGATTGTTTGTCTTATCTCTGTGAAGAATGCTGGTGTTATTTTGATAGGTATTGCATTGAATATGTAGATTGCTTTGGGTAGTATTGAAATTTTAACAATATTTGTTCTTCCTATCCAGGAGCATGGAATATTTTTCCAGTTTTTTTTGTGTCTTCTTCTTTCATAAGCTTTCTATAGTTTTCAGTGTATAGATTTTTCACTTCTTTGGTTAGATTTATTCCTAGGTATTTTATGTTTTTTTTGTGCAACTGTAAATGGGATCGATTCCTTGATTTCTCTTTCTGTCGCTTTATTTTTTTTTAATTTTTTAATTTATTTTATTTTTTTTTCTTTCTGTCGCTTTATTGTTGGTGTATAGGAGTGCAACTGATTTCTGTGCATTGATTTTATATCTTGCAACTTTGCTGAATTCATGGATCAGTTCTAGCAGTTTTTTAGTGGAATCTTTTGGGTTTTACATATAGAGTATCATGTCATCTGCAAAGAGTGAAAGTTTGACCTCCTCCTGGCCGATTTGGATGCCTTTTATTTCTTTGTGTTGTCTGATTGCTGACGCTATGACTTCCAATATTATGTTGAGTAACAGTGGTGAGAGTGGACATCCCTGTCTTGTTCCTGACCTTAGGGGGAAAGCTCTCTGTCCCCATTGAGGATGATATTAGCTTTGGATCTTTTATTTATGACTTTTATGATCTCAAGGTATGATCCTTCTATCCCTACTTTCTTGAGGGTTTCTATCGAGAAAGGATGCTGTATTTTGTCAAATGCTTTCTCTGCATCTATTGAGAGATCTTGTGGTTCTTGTCCTTTCTTTTATTGATGTGATGAATCACATTGGTTGTTTTGTGGATATTGACCCAGCCCTGCATCCCAGGTATAAATCCCACTTGGTTGTGGTGAATAATTTTTTTAATGTATTGTTGGATCCGGTTGGCTAATATCTTGTTGAGGATTCTTGCATCCATGTTCAGGGAAATTGGTCTATAGGTGTCCTTTTTAGTGGGGTCTTTGTCTGGTTTTGGAATCAAGGTAATGCTGGCTTCATAGAAAGTTTGGAAGTTTTCCTTCCATTTCTATTTTTGGAACAGCTTCAAGAGAATAGTTGTTAACTCTTCTTCAAATGTTTGGTAGCATTCCCCTGGAAAGCCATCTGGCCCTGGACTCTTGTTTTTTGGGAGATTTTGATTGCTAATTCAATTTATTTACTGGTTATGGGTCTGTTCAAATTTTCTATTTCTTCCTGTTTCAGTTTTGGTGGTGTATATGTTTCTAGGAATTTGTCTATTTCTTCCAGATTGCCCATTTTATTGGCGTATAGTTGCTCATAATATTCTCTTATGATTATTTTTATTTCTGTTGTGCTGGTTTTGATCTCTCCTCTTTCATTCTTGATTTTATTTGGGTCCTTTCCTTTTTGTTTTTGATCAAACTGGATAAGGATTTATTAATTTTGTTAATTCTTTCATAGAACCAGTTTCTGGTTTCATTGATCTGTTCTACTATTTTTTTGGTTTTGATAACATTGATTTCTGCTCTAATCTTTATTATTTCCTGTCTTCTGCTGGTTTGGGGTTTTATTTGCTGTTCTTTTTCCAGCTCTTTAAGGTGTAAAGTTAGGTTGTGTATCTGAGACCTTCCTTCCTTCTTTATACTTCCCTCTTATGACTGCCTTTCCTGCGTCCCAGAGATTTTGGGCTGTGGTGTTATCATTTTCATTGGCTTCCATGTACTTTTAACTTCCTCTTTAACTTCTTGGTTACTCCATTCATTCTGTAGTAGGATGTTCTTTAGTCTCCAAGTATTTGTTATCTTTCCAAATTTTTTCTTGTGGTTGATTATGAGTTTCATAGTGCTGTGGTCTGAAAATATGCACGGTATGATCTCGATCTTTTTGTATTTGTTGAGGGCTGATTTGTGTCCCAGTATGTGATCTATTCTGGAGAACGTTCCATGTGCACTGGAGAAGAATGTGTTTTCCACTGCTTTAGGATGAAATGTTCTGAATATATCTGTTGAGTCCATCTGGTCCAGTGTGTCATTCAAGGCCATTGTTTCCTTGTTGATTTTCTGTTTAGATAATCTGTCCATTGTTGTAAATGGAGTGCTGAGGTCCCCTACTATTATGGTATTATTATCAATGAGTTTCCTTATGTTTGTGATTAATTGATTTATATATTTGGGTGCTTTCACATTGGAGTATAAATGTTTACAATTGTTAGTTCTTCTTGGTGGATAGACTCCTTAATTATGATACAATGTCCTTCTTTATCTCTTGTTACAGTCTTTATTTTAGTTCCAATTTTCGTATATGTGCTGCTGAAGCAAGCACTACAGTCTTTATTTTAAAGTCTAGATTGTTTGATATAAGTATGGCTACTCCGGCTTTCTTTTCTTGACCATTAGCATGATAGATGGTTCTCCAACCCCTTACTTTCAATCTGAAGGTGTCTTTAGGTCTAAAGTGTGTCTCTTGTAAACAGCATATAGATGGATCTTGTTTTCTTATCCATTCTGTTACCCTATGTCTTTTGATTGGAGCATTAAGTCCATTGATGTTGAGTGAGTACTGAAAGATATGAATTTATTGTCATTATGTTGTTTGTAGAGTTGGAGTTTCTAGTGGTGTTCTCTGGTCCTTTCTAGTCTTCATTGCTTTTTGGTCTTCTCCCCACCCCCCTGCTGCCCTGCCGTCTTTTGTTCCTTCAGAGTCCCCCTTAAAATTTCTTGTAGGGCTAGTTTAGTGGTCATGAACTCCTTTAATTTTTGTTTGTCTGGGACTTTTTATCTCTCCTTGTATTTTGACAGCCCTGCTGGATAAAGAATTCTTGACTTTATATTTTTCTTACTCAGCACATTGGATATATCCTGCCACTCCTTTCTGGCCTGCCAAGTTTCTGTGGATAGGTCTGCTCCAGACCTGATCTGTCTTCCCTTGTAGGTTAAAGACTTTTTCCCTTGCTGTTTTCATGATTCTTTCCTTGCCTGAGTATTTTGTGAATTTGACTATGATATTCCTTGTTGATTGTAGGTTTTTGTTGAATCTAATGGGAGTCCTCTGTGCTTCCTGGATTTTGATGTCTGCGTCTTTCCCCAGGTTAGGAAAGTTTTCTGCTATGATTTGCTCATATTACCCTTCTACCCCTTTTTCTTTCTCTTCATCTTCTGGGATCCCTATTATTCTGATGTTGTTCCTTTTTAATGAGTCACTGAGTTCTCTAATTCTTAAATTGTGCTTTTTTGCCTTAGTTTCCCTCTTTTTTCAGCTTTATTGTTCTCCATAAGTTTGTCCTGTATATTGCTGATTCACTGCTCTGCCTCATCCATCTTTGCCTCATCCATTCGAGATTGCAGCCCAGTTATAGCATTTTTTATTTCATCCTGACTAGCTTCTACTTCTTTTATCTCCACAGAAAGGGATTCTAATCTATTTTCACCCCCTGCCAGCATTCTTATTATCATGATTCTAAATTCTGGTTCAGACATCTTGCTTGTATCTGTGTTAATGAAGTCCCTGGCTGTCATTTCTTCCTGCTCCTTCTTTTGGGGTGAATTCCTTCATTTTGTCATTTTGAAGGAAGAAAAGGAATTAATAAGGTAAAAAAAATTAAAATTATAAAATTAAAAACAGCACACAAAAAAATCAAATAAATGATGCTAAATCCTAGGTGTGTTTTGGTCTGCTTGTTGAGAGGAATTTGATATATTAGAGAAAAAAGGAGAAAGAAAAAAAAAGGGAAAACGTTTGAAAATGTGAAAAAATGAATACAATGAAATAGAATAAAATTAAATGATGGAAGTAAAATAGAATTAGAAAGATGTACAAAAAGGAAAAAATATAGTAGAAAAAAATTAAAGAAAAATATTTTTTAATTTTTTTAAATGTTTTACTCATTTTTGAGACAGAGAGAGACAGAGCGTGAGCAGGGGAGGGACAGAGAGATAGAGAGACACAGAATCCGAAGCAGGCTCCAGGCTCTGAGCTGTGAGCACAGAGCCCAACGTGGGGCTTGAACTCACAAACTGCGAGATCATGACCTGAGACGAAGTCAGATGCTCAGCCGACTGAGCCACCCAGGTGCCCATAAAGAAAAATATTTTTAATAAAATTTGAAAATAAAAATAAATTTTTTCTCTTTCTGTATTCAAGAAAAATAAATGAAAAAAAAACCCACGAAAATTGAATAGATGGACCAGTGAACAGACTGAAATACGATGGAAATTACATCATTTTTCCCTAGAAGTCCACCTATGAAGCACTCTATAGTCTGTAAACTAAGCAGGCAGAGAGACTCGCGATGTTCCTGAAGAGCAAGGTCGGCCCAGTTGGGCCGGGTTTAGTGCAACAGCTCCGTTCTCCACTAGATGGCGCTGCTTAGCTTACTGGGGTGGATTGTTGTCGTGCTTGTAGGTGTGTACACGCATGCGTGGAAGGGGTAAAAATGGCATCACCCACTACCTGGTCTCTAGTATTGGGACTGTGTTCTTCCCAATCAGCAATCGTGCACCTGTCCTTTGTCTCCGGCTTCGGTCCACTCCCCGCTTTTACACTATGACCAAGCCGTCAGCTTGCCAGGCGGCACCTCCGTCCTGAGTTTTATCTCATGCGGCTGTGTTTCCCGACTCCTCACTTCTGAGGGACTGTGGCTTTGACCCGTTCTGCCCCTTTGGGGGAGGGTCTGACCAAGAAATGGCCAGGGGCCGGCCGCACCCAGGAATGTTCACAGGAGCACGCTGCTGCCAATGCCCAGAGACTGCTGCTGGGGGCCAGCTTATTGCAGAAAAAGTTCATGCGATCGTGTATCAGCAGCAGCGTTTCGGGGATTATGGAAAATCACAACACACGTCAGGTACCAGGCTTCACCCTTAACGACCTTGTTCCAGCACCAGCGAATGTGGTTGTTCTCTGGGGTCTGCTGGGACTGAGGGCCACACAGCCTCTACCAAATGTCCTCCCAGCAGGGGAACTGCCTCTCCCCATGCGGCCCGAAGACTGTGGACTTCACTCTGCTCCTGGGGATTCGCCCTTCCCACCAGAGCACCGCCAGGTATCGAGCTGCGGAGTTTCAGACTCTGCACTCACCCTGTTTATTGAGTCTTAATGGAATTTAAACCCTCTCCTTTCTCCTTTCTCCCTTTTTAGTTCAGTCCCTGTGGCTGTTTCCACTTTTCGACTTTCTCTCTAGCTGCTTTTGGTGGTGGTGGGGGGTGTTTTCCCCATATTCTTCCCCCGCCCCTCATCTTCGTCCTCTCTTTGCACACAAAAACAGCTCCCTGCCCTCTGCAGCTTCTGTCTCCGCCAGTTCACCTCTCTGCGCCGTGTACCTGCTGAGTTCTGTGGTTCGGGTCGTGCAGATTGTTGTGTTAATCCTCCAATAAGTTTTCTAGGTGTGCGGGATGGTTTAGTGTTGATCTGGTTGTATTTCATGGACATGAGATACAAAAAAAAAACACCAAACCTTCCATGCTGTTCTGCCATCTTGGCCCCTCCTAGTATTTCCATTTTTTATGGCTGAGTAATATTTATGTATATATATATCAGTCAGTAGACACTTAGGTTGTTTCCATGTCTTGGCTATTGTGAATAATGCTGCAATGAACCCGGGAGGGCAGATATCTTTTTGATACCTGTTTACATTCCTTTTGGATAGATTTCCAGCAGTGAGATTGCTGGGTCAGATAGTAATTATATGTTAATTTTTTGAGGAATCTCCATACCGTTTTCCATAGTGGCTCTACCAGTTTATATTCCCACCAACAAGAAGAGGGCTCCCTTTTTTCTGCATACTTGACTGCATTAATTATCTCTTGCCCTTTGGGTAATAGCCATTTTACTTATTTATTTATTTTTTTTCAACGTTTTTTATTTTTATTTTTGGGACAGAGAGAGACAGAGCATGAACGGGGGAGGGGCAGAGAGAGAGGGAGACACAGAATCGGAAACAGGCTCCAGGCTCCCAGCCATCAGCCCAGAGCCTGACGCGGGGCTCGAACTCACGGACCGCGAGATCGTGACCTGGCTGAAGTCGGACGCTTAACCGACTGCGCCACCCAGGCGCCCCATTTTACTTATTTTTTTAATGTTTATTTATTTTGAGAGAGAGAGAGGAAAAGAGAGTGCACAAGCTCAGGAAGAGGTGAGAGAGAGGAAGTGAGAGGATCCCAAGCCGGTTCCTCACTGTCAGCACATAGCCTGGTATTGGGGCTTGATTTCATGAACCATGAGATCATGACCTGAGCTGAAATCAAGAGTTGGAAACTTTACCTACTGAACCACCCAGGCGCTCCAATAGCCATTTTACTTTCGAGCCTGCTTAAACTTTTTTTTTTTTTCTACTTTATCTTAATTTCAGACTTGTTCATTTCATTAAACATATAATTTATATTTCATATTTGATAATTCTAATACCTGCATTAATTGTGGATATGAATGAGTGGTTTGTTTTTCTATCAACTCTCAATTATATTGGCTTGTTCTCTTGGTTTTACTTTTATTTTTATATTTGTTGGGGATTTTGAAGTATGAGCTCCTGTCCTTGAGAACTTTTAGTTGTAAAAATTCCTTGAGGGCTGGATTACGTTGCATTCCTTTAGGGAGGATTTATATTTGGTTCTTGTGTGTGACTGGTGGCGCTACCAATTTAGGATGACTTTAAATTTGCAACTTGGATGTTTTTGGCCACATGCATACTATAAATTCCAGTCTAAACCCACCTGGGGATCTGTTTATGGGTAAAAATTCTCAGAGAATATGCCTTTTCCCCTTTAGATTCATAACTAAGA
Source organism: Neofelis nebulosa (assembly GCF_028018385.1). NCBI lineage: Eukaryota > Metazoa > Chordata > Mammalia > Carnivora > Felidae > Neofelis > Neofelis nebulosa. Next base: position 30,725,838 of record NC_080790.1, read on the forward strand.
GTCAAGGTTCTTTATGGTCTATCTTTGTGAGTTATTGCTTTTCTTTCTCTGAAAAGATCATCTGATAGGGGCCCATCCTTTTTCAGGAGTCATCCATCTGGTCTCATTTTCCCCAGGACATAAGCTTTGTTGCCGATGGCTGGTTGAAACTCAAGTTCTAGGTTTCCAGAGATCAGTAGATCCCGGGGGGGGGGGGGGGGGTGGGGTGGGGGGAGGAAGGCGCACAGCTGTTGGCTTCAATGTTTAGTTATCTTGCTGGATTTGGAATTTTTTTTTTTAAACAACTTTGGCCATGAAGTATTTCCAATACTTCCTGGCCAGCTCAGCTGCTAGGCATTTAAAGAAATACTTTGTACATTTTTTTCAGCATTATTAAGTGCTTTTTATTAGTGGAAGTTTTCATGATACCTAGTCCTATATTGCCATAGAGAGAAGTTTTAGAGGGTTAGTCTTTTCAATATACAAGGGAAAGTGAATTTGAGTTTAGACTTGAGTCCATTTGAAATTTTCCGTTTTTAAGACAAATTTGTAATGGGATTTAATTTGAGTATTTAAATGTCTCTCTAGAAATCTTATCGTAAGCAGGCTTAAATGTATACATAGAACATTTAGCATATAATCGTTGGAGTGTTTCTATGATACTAGTTTTATTTTCTGCAGAACTGCTAATAAGGTGTTCTGGATAATGTGGATGGACTAATTAGAAATGGAAAATAAAATAGGAAGTGAATGTTGGACCTAGGATAAAGTGGCAATGGGATCAACTTAATTGATGGAACTTGTAGGGCCTATTTTAGAGCCTTCTGGGGCAAAACTGTCACTGTTCAACATAGCCTCTATTAATAATAGAGATGCTAATATGCTCTCCATCTGCTTTACTCCTTTGTCACTTTCCATAAATCCAGAACTCTGGCAGAAGAGAGAGTGTGGTTTATCGGGTCCTTTCAAACCCCAATAATTTTTTTCATAAGAATATTGCCTAACAGTGTAATAACACTGGATAAGAATAAGTCCCCTTTTATTATTCAGTTAGTACCTAATGCCCAGGATGTTTGAAATGACTTGCTCCCTACCCTCACCCTCCTTTTCCCAGCTCAGGTTTAAATCATTAAACTGAGAGGAAGTCTTTAGTGCTCCAAGTCAATGGCTCATTTCTTCCAGAGACTGTCTGGTACCATCCTTGTGGTAAAATAAAATAAGATCAAAATATAATCAGTTTGGAGAGCGATGTCAGCAATAACCAGGTCAGTCTTGAACTCATAGTGAAGAAGTTCAAGGATGTCTCTTTCGATAGCAATTAAGATTCTGGATGCCCGTCTTCTCATAAACTCCCCTCAAATGCTCCTTCCAGCAAGCACCTCCTTATCTGAGGCTGATAAGGATAAAAACAAGAATGGGGTAACCCACTGCTTAATGATTTTTTGTCCTATCCAACTTGCCAAATAGGAAAGAAGATGTAACAGAGTAATTAGGATTGCTGACAAGACAGTTTGATGTCTTTTCTGTGATCAAGTGGAATGAGGCAATCTCTCCTCCTGACAGTATAGGAGTGGTGAAGTCCATTGGCGTTTATCTGCCCTGGCCTGGAATCCTGTCCTTGGGGCCTAACTGCTGTGTGACAATTCTGGAGGAGTTACTTGTGACAATGGTTATTACTGTTTGTAGATGAGAAAACAGACCCTAAGAAGTTGGGTGGGATAACATCTGTAAGCTACTTATCAAGCACTCCATAAATCAGAGCTGCAATAAAGTCTTATTACCCCAGAATGGAATCTCTCGTCAAGTAAGTCTTTTACCAATGGTCTTCCTGGTGTCTAGAGAAAATCCATACCAAATCCAGAAAGATGTACAAAAAAGCATTTACATAGGGTCTTGTAAAAATCATACAGGAAATCATATGAATTTACTGTTTGTGAGTGTATTAAGAAACTGAAATTAAGAAATGACTTAGTGAGGCACCTGGGTAGCTCAGTCGGTTAAGCGTCCAACTCTTGATCTCGGCTCAAGTCATGATCTCACGGCTTGTGAGTTTGAGTTCCGCATCTGCACTGTCAGGGGAGAGGCTGCTTGGGATTCTCTGTCTCTTTTTTCCCCTCCCTTACTCTCTTGCGCTCTCTCTCTCTCTCAGAATAAATAAACAAACTTGAAAAAAAGAAAGAAATGACTTAGCATTGTTGACTCATCCTCTCTTCTCAACCTGGTCTAACACCAGAGTCTTAATTATTACATATTGCGTCCCAATATGTGGTTATTTTACTATTATTTCTATTGGTACGTATCCTTATCATTCTGAAATTTAAGATTTGCTCTTCTTCAGCTTATTATGGGCTGCAAATATTTATCATCTGTTGGTGAAATATCTGTTCTGACCATTTCTGTGCTCGCTAGCCTGTTAACTTGTCCTACGATGTTAGGAAAGGTTTTGTGTAAGTGAGAGAAGGCCTGAAAAGGATTCCCCGGAGCCCAGTTCTATGAGACTTCTTGAATACCTCCAGGCATCCTTTAATTACTGCCGTAGTAACTCAGGATTTTATAATTTACTGATATCATATACACTATTATGTAAGCTAGCGGTGTCCAAAGTGAGGATCTCAAGATGGTCTATGTGAAAACAAAAAACCTATTACTTATATTTAGTTTTTAATTTCATCCTTTAAAAATTCAGCGTTTAGTATGTTTTAATGTACACTTTATGTTTATATTTTATAAGTAATACACATAGACAGTGAGTGCCTACACAAACTTAAATTTTTTTTAATGTTTATTTATTTTTGAGAGACACAGAGAGACAGAATGTGAGCAGGGGGGGGCAGAGAGAGAGAGAGAGGGAGACAGAGAATCTGAAGCAGGCTCCAGGCTCTGAGCTGTCAGCACAGAGCCCGACGCGGGGCTTGAACTCACAAACCACAAAATAATGACCTGAGCCAAAGTCGGATCCTTCACCGACTCAGCCACCCAGGTGCCCCAAAACTGTTTTTTTTTAACTGATGGGAGAGTAATTAGAACAACTTGGAGACCACTGGTATTGATTATATTTGCAAACTTATAATTATCAACTCTAGTATATTGTTGATAAAGGCAAGACTAACCTTTAGTAATAAGGTTATCAGAGTTTACATATCATTTATAGCCAGTAATATCTGAACTTTTTCTCCTTAAATTTGCAAATTTTGTTTTTTGTAAAATCATGCCCAGGACACGTCTAAATTGTTTGGTGGCAATACTGAATAAAACAAGTAGAAATGAACTAGGATGCAATCTCTCCAGAGCTATTAGCTAGCTATGTTTCTAAGACAGAAGTACATTTGACTTTATTCCCTCAAATAAAGTACCCCAGGGTGGGATGAAATGTGTTTCTAAGAAGTTCACAAAAAACTTTTAAATCTGTCATCTCCTAATTGAAAAATAGACTTTCATTTTAATGTCTATATTGGTTTTCTTTGTCATGTTTATTTATTTGTGAGAGAGAGAGAGTGTGAGCAGGGGAGGGGCAGAGAGAGAGGGAGACACAGAACCCGAAGCAGGCTCCAGGCTCCGAGCTGTTGGCACAGAGCCTGACGCAGGGCTTGAACCCATGGACTGCGACATCATGACCTGAGCTGTAAGTGGGACACTTAACCAACTGAGCTGCCCAGGTGTCCCTATATTGGTTTAAAAAAAAATTAAAAAAAATTTTTTTTTTAATGTTTATCTTTATTTTTGAGACAGAGAGAGACAGAGCATGAGCGGGGGAGAGGCAGAGAGAGAGGGACACACAGAATCAGAAGCAGGCTCCAGGCTCTGAGCTGTCAGCACAGACCCTGATGCGGGGCCCGAACTCACAAACTGCGAGATCATGACCTCAGCCAAAGTCCGACGCTCAACCGACTGAACCACCCAGGCACCCTGGTTTTTAAGATGCAAAAGGGTGATCCTCTCAGACAGCTTTTGCGTGGGGAAGGGAGGCCCTAAGGGAGACTGAAGGTGATAAAAGATAACTCAGTAGAATTAGGAAGAAGAAGCCAGCCACAAAAGGAAGCAGAAGAACTGAGGTTCAACCTTTCTTGTGACATTTTAAAGGGCCCTGCTAGTCGTGTGACCTGTGTGAGAGAATTCAAGATGGCTGCTATAGAGGTCTGCTAGGGCTGCTGTAGCAAGAACCACAAACTGAGTAACTTAAACCAACAGAGATTCATTCTCTCCAAGTTCTGGAGGCTTGGAAGTCTGAAATCAAAGTGTTGGTAGAGCCATGATCCCTCTGAACCCTCTAGGGGAGACCGTTTGTTGCTTCTTGAAGCTTCTGGTAGCTCCAGGTGTTCCTTGGCTTGTGGTAGCATCACTCCAATCTCTGCCTGTGTTGCTGTCTTCCCTCAGAGTCTCTGTTCAAATTTCACTCTTCTTATAAAGACAGCAGGCATATTGGAGCAGGGGCCCATTCTGCTCTGCTAGGACTTCATCTTGACTAATTGTATCTGCAGTTTCCAAGTAAGGTCGTTCTGAGGTACCGGGGATTAAGACTTCAGCGTATCTTTTGAAGGGACACAAACTCAACCCAGAAGACCTGTTGCATGTCCTGCAGTTTCTTGGGAGGAGAGACGGGGAAGTCACTCAGTGATTCTGGATTTCCAGCAGTGGGTGGGAAGGGGGCCACAATGCATGAGAATGGAGTGGGGTGATGACCCTTAGACTTTCCAACGTTTTTTATTTATTTTTGGGACAGAGAGAGGCAGAGCATGAACGGGGGAGGGGCAGAGAGAGAGGGAGACACAGAATCGGAAACAGGCTCCAGGCTCCGAGACATCAGCCCAGAGCCTGACGCGGGGCTCGAACTCACGGACCGCGAGATCCTGACCTGGCTGAAGTCGGACGCTTAACCGACGGCGCCACCCAGGCGCCCCGACCCTTAGACTTTCCAAGTCAGGACATAAACTTGAAGACCTGGGAAAATACCGGGAGGAATTAGGGAAGAGAGAATGTGCCCACATCTGATCTTAATGATCATGTTGCTATTAAGTTGAATGTTTTTGTTAATTGAACTTGTAGAGGCCTAGAAGTTTCGTTTGCAAGTGTGTGAGGGAAGGTTGCTGTTCTGGAGCGCCCCCCACAGAGTCACCCCGGCTCTGCAAGCTTCCTGCCCTGTCTGCCTGGTGTGTGCTCCACTCCAGCTGAGGCCATCTCAGTTGTTAAATCTCTTAAATATCACCCCTGGGAATTGCTAGTGAGGAAGAGTCAGCACAGACAAATTTTTTTTAAAAGTTAGTGGTAAAAATAAAGTTACAGTAGCTTGATGGGAGAGCAAGTTTAGTTTTTTTTTTTAATTTATTAGCTTTTTGATTTTAATTTTTAAATGGAATAATTTGAATGTATTTCTTGTCCATCAGGAGGGCTCGAGGCCCTGCTGTGGGCAGGAGAGTTTGTGCTCAGGATGTGCTCAGGCACATCCATGCTGGGTTAACACCAAAAGGGAGCTAAGTGTTCCTGTTTGGAAAATTATTTTACTCCAGGACTGACCTTTCCCGGAGTGTCCTCTGGGCTCTGAGTCAGGGTAGCTGGGATGAGTGCCCTAGTTTATGGATGCTTTCTTAGTTTGGAATCCATCCTGGCCATCTGGCAGGCAAAGATATGGCTGTTTTCTCCTCATTGGGTCCATGGCCCTGGGACACTCAAACACATTCCCACTGCCAACGGTAAGCACCCTGGGAGAGGCCAGGGCCATTCTTAATTTACTTCCTTTTCTTCTCTCCTTCGATGGCCAAATGACCTAGTTTCCAATGGGAATAATGACCCACTGGCTTATTTTAATAATATTTTTACCAGTGTAACTTCATCTAAGAGCTTTATGCTTCCGGGTTAACGGAACTTATCTTAAAATTATACCCAGTTCACCTTCTACTAACTTTGGGCTTAGTTTGTTCTTTTTCTAGTTCTATGAGATGTAAAGATCTTTCTTTTTTTCTTAAGGGAGGCATTTATTGCTATTAACTTCCCTCTTGGAAATGTGTTTTGCTGCATCTCATAGGTTTTGGTTTTTCATTTGAATCAAGATATTTTTTGATATCCCTGTTGACTTCTTTTTTTTTTAATTTTTTTTTTAACATTTATTTATTTTTGAGACAGAGAGAGACAGAGCATGAATGGGGGAGGGGCAGAGAGAGAGAGGGAGACACAGAATCAGAAGCAGGCTCCAGGCTCTGAGCCATCAGCCCAGAGCCCGACGCGGGGCTCGAACTCACGGACCGCGAGATCGTGACCTGAGCTGAAGTCGGACGCTTAACCGACTGAGCCACCCAGGCGCCCCCCTGTTGACTTCTTTTTTAAGCCATTGATTGCTCAGGAACATGTTGTTTAGTCTCCACATATTTGTGAATTTTCCAGTTTTTTTTCTTACAACTAATTTCTGGTTTCACACTATTGGCTATTTTCGGGACTTCTCTCAGAGGGAATCACTCCATGTGTAGCTGTACTTCTGGTGTGGCCAAGGGAGGAGGGAAGTTCAGGAGTCTCCAATGTTGTCATCTTGGTTCCTGTTAAATTCCTAATCTATCTTATTATTTTTCATTAAGAAATTAATGCATTGCAATCAGAAAAAAATTTGAAGACTAAAAAATAGAGAGAAAATAATGACTTCAAGTATTACTTGCCAGAGAAAACTTTGATTAATAATTTGGTACATTTCTTGCCAGACTCCCTTTTTTGTGTTGTTAACATTGTTGTGATTTAAAAAATTAAAAAAAAATGTTTATTTATTCTTGAGAGGGAGAGAGACAGAGAGTGAGCAGGGGAGGGGCAGAGAGAGACAGAGGGAAACACAGAATCCCAAGCAGGCTCCAGGCTCTGAGCTGTCAGCACAGAGCCCGATGCAGGGCTTGAACTCACGAATGCAGAGATCATGACCTGAGCCTAAGTCGGATGCTTAACCGACTGAGCCACACAGGTGCCCCAATGTTGTGATTACACTGCATACACAAACATTCCTCCTGCGTTATAAACTTTGTTGTTGCATAAACACTTTCCATGTTACAGCAAGTTCTTTAAAAACATTCGAGTGGCTGCATATAATATTCCATCATGTGAGTGTGCGGCGGTTTATATATTTTTGCCATCAGACGAAGTTGCAAACACTGCCAAGGACATCTTTGTTCAGTGTGGGTGAGATAGAGAACTTGACAGCAATATATATACATCTGTGTTGAGAGGCTATATTCTCTAAGGGATATAACCAATTTGGGGATGGAGCCCATGTGTGGAAGGCTAGTTCCTTAGGTCTTTTTAAGTTAACGTCTCACAGGGCTCTGATCATGCCTGGAAAGGAATCTGGGGATGAATTAGGGTGGGAGACAGCAAAAGGGCACTAGAAACTGTTAGCCAGTTTTCCTTCTGGCCCCACAATACACACTGTGTCTTGTGGCTCTTGCACCCACAAGGCTGGAGGTGAGATTTCACTGGCCCACAATTTCCTTGATGTCTCTTTGTAGAGAAGCTTGATTTATAATCTGGCCCTTTAGAAGGGAAGTGTCTTGGATTGAGGAAAGAAATTGAAGACACAAATAAATGGAAATGTACTTCATATGTATGGCTCAAGTTAATATTTTAAGATGTCCATACTGCCTAGTGCCATCTATAGATTCATTTTTATTTCTCAAAATTTATCAAATTTCAGTGGCATTTTTCATAGAAAAAAAAATCCTAAAGTTTGTACGGGACCAGAAAAGATCTAGAATCACCAAACCAATCTTGAGAAAGAAGTCCAAAGCTAGAGGCAACACACTTCCTGATTTCAAACTATATTACAAAGCTATAGTAATCAGAAAAGTATGGTACTGGCAGAAAAACAGACACACATACCAATGGAGCGGATTAGAGACCCCAGAAATAAACCCATGCATATATGGTTAATTAATATTTACAGAGGAGCCAAGAATGGGGAAAGAATAGTCTTCAATAAATGATGCTGGGAAAACTGGATATTCTCATGCAGACGGATGAAACTGGACTGCTATATTACACTGTATGCACAAAAATCCACTCAAAACGGATTAAAGACTTGATGTAAGACCTAAAACCATAAAACTCCTAGAACAAAACATAGGGGAGAATGTCATTGATGCTGCAGTGTTATTTACAATAGTCAAGATATGGAAAAAACCTAAGTACTAATTGATGAGTGATGAAGAAGATATATATGTGTGTATATATATATATATATATATATATATATATATATATATAGCATGAATATAACATGAATATTATTCAGCCATAAGAAGAAGGAAATCCTGACCTTTGTAACATCACGGACCTTGAAGGCATTATGTTAAGTGAAATAAGCTGGACAGAGAAAGAAAATAATGTGCGATCTCATTGACATATGCAGTCTAAAAACACTGGACTCCTAGAAACAGAGAGTAGAATGCTGGTTGCCTGGGGCAGAAGGGTGGGAGCACATGGGGAGATGTTGGTCAGGGTGTATAAACTTTCAGTTACGAAATGAGTAAGTTCTAGGGATCTAATGTACAGCATGGTGACTGTACTTAACAATATTGTATACTTGCAAGTTGCTAAGAGAGTAGACCTTTAATGTTGTCACCATGACAACAGCCACAACAAAACGGTAGTTATTTGAGATGAAGGATGTGTTAACTAAGCTTACTGTGGTCAACATTTTGCAATAGAAAGGTGCATCAAATCATTACATTGTACATCTTAAACTTACACACTGTTATATGTCAATTATATCTCAAGAAAGCTGGAAAAAACCCAACTAACGTCTCGGTGTGTTGCCCAGTCTTCCCTGAAAGTCTGAATGACTCCTGTAGTTTCTTCCTTCCACCGTCGGATGAGCTTGCAGAGTTATTCTAAGAGATCACCACTAGGAGATGCACAAGATTCAAAGAAGAAAGAGCCGAGCTCCGCGATTTTTGTTCCACATTTATCAGAGCTTTGCAGGTTTCTTTTGTTCTAAATCCAATGAGAATTGAGGGCGAAATGTCCATTTCTTAGATCCCATTAGCTCCCCAAAGAGACAAAAGGGTGGTTTTGCCCTTCGTTTTACCTCGGAAAAGTAGACCGAGGGGACTGGCAATCAAAACTCCCTATGGTAAGTTAATAATAATCTGTGTAGCGTTTGATTCCTCTCAGGGAGACATGAACCCCCTTTCACCATCCTCTGTTTCCATCGAGGATGGTGACGATGGCAATGCAAATGGTTACCACATACTGTGTTTGTACTTGGCACCTTGCTAACTACTTTATACTCTTTATCGCATGTAATTCCCAGGTTCATTGTTTCAGCTCATTAACACAACAATGTTATTACCCAGCTGTGCCAAGGAGGAAACCAAAGCCTAGAGAGGTCAAGGGACTTATCCAAGGTTACCTACCTAGGAAGTGGCTGAGCTGAGATTTAGACTCAAAGCCTCCGACTCCAGAGCTGCATGTTTAACCCCTTAACTATAAGTGGGTTCAACTGTAAACTGTGCTCCTAGTTGTTATCCCAACTTGACAGATTAAGGAGCCATCTGACAGAGGTCAGGCCGGGTAAAGGACTTGTCCCCCTCCTAGCTGGCTCAGGAAGAAGTCTAGACTAGGTGTTCCTTCTCCTGTTCCAGAGTGTCTCCTTTCTTTATCTTATATCTTTAGCATCTGCAGAAGGGCCCAAGGAAGGAAGAGGAAGAGCTCTGTGCTGGAAACAAGTGGAGGAGATCTTAACACAAACAGTAGAAGGCTGCTAGGTGGCAGACTCTTCTATCAACCTCCAGGCGCTTGTAGGCTGTGGCCACCTTGACTGTGGCTTGGGGTGACTGGAGATTGCCTGTGTTCTTGGGTAGAACAAGCTGGGATGGATGGGGCAGATGGAAGAAAAACACTATGCAACCCTCCTGGCTTTGGAACTGCCTTGTGGGTTCTGTGGACAGTGGGGGGCAGCAATCCCTTCCTGGAAGGAACAGGTACTTTGGGTTCCTTTCTACTTCTCTTGCTTAGTTTTGTCCATAGCAGTGTTGAAATACAAGGCTAAATCATCTTACAATTGTATTCCTCTGCTCATATGGATGTGTTTTTTCTCTGTCCAGCCTCCTGTCCCTGAGCCACTTGTATTCAAGAGAGAGGCTCACAGGAATCACACAGGCAACCTTTACACATTTCCACACCCAGCCCATCCTTGTCATTTTCAGGAGCTGCCTTTGCATGGAAAGTCACTCTCCAGGACTTCAAAACTTGGCAAGGCAGTGGCAGCCTCTTCTGGCTGTGGGTTAAGTCACTGTTCCTATGAGTCTCTTTCTGCAATACACATCTACCTCTCCAGGAAATCATGAGAGGCCAGTCCAGCTAGTTGAAATCTTTGGAAATTGTGGATGAATGGGTCCTCTCTGACAGAGAGGAGTGGGTTCTTAGGGGACAATGGGGAGCCCCCCAATATTTCTATCCCAAAGACATGCTATACATGAAAAATGAGAAATCCAGGCTCTTAAATCAATTTCTTTCTTTCTTTCTTTCTTTCTTTCTTTCTTTCTTTCTTTCTTTCTTTCTTTTTTTCTTTCTTTCTTTCTTTCTTCCTCTCCTCTCGTCTCCTGTCCTCTCCTTTCCTCTCCTTTCCTTTCTTTTTCCTTTCTTTTTTTTAATAGCCCTGTAGTTACACAGATATGTGTGTCAGTCACAGTCAGTGGTTTTGGTGACCCATTTAACAACTTAGGCTAAAAGAAGACTGGACTGTGAGTTGGTAGTAAAGCTAGAATTGGAATAGAGATGGCTCAACTGGTGTATGAACCATTGTGGTCACCAGTTTCCTCTTCTGAAAACTAGAGAGGTGGATGAGAGGAACTTTGGGAAGTTTTAAGACTCTCATTAATTCTAACATTTTCTGTTTGGGGAAAAAAAAATGGGAATTTCAAATGGACATTTTGAAGAAGACAATGATAACAATCCTTAAAAACACAATGTGGAGAAGGGTGTTGGGGTGGGTCCTTAATCTCCTGGGTTGTCATGGATACAAAGAGTGAGACTCTTGTCAAGGCTACCTATGGGGTGTGACCCACCATAGGGTTTGTGAACTGAATCCACACAGAATATTCTTCAGAAGTGTGTGGTAATTGCACAAAGCTGACAATTTATAATCTGCTGGGGCTTGCTTGTGTGTCTTAAACACTCTGAAGACAAATAAATTGTCCCAGTGGTCTAAATTTGGTACGCCCCTTTTTTTCATCCCTGTGTACAGAGCTGAACTAAGCTGGCTGCTTGCTTTTGGTGCAAATATAATGGTCTAATTGTCCCCTCATGCCAGGGGCGGGCTATGGAGCACACCCAGAGCCCTGTGGGAACCCACAGAAGGGAGGTGGCTATTTCGACATTTAGTCTGTAGTGGAGACAAGTTAACGACCCTGCCTGGGGCATTCCAGAGTTTATTTAATGATAAAATTGGACCTGAATTCTCCACCGGGGCTTGTAAGTTCTGTGCAGTGCACGATGGGGTGAGAATGTAGTTAAACACACATCCTAAAGGCATTTTAGCTTGTGAGGAAATGGCAAATCCCCTCTGTGATTTGAAAATACCATTTAAAAATTTGTGCCAAAAGATTTTTTTTCCTAACTCAGCTCCTAGAAAACAGAAAAACAAAATGGTAGCTTCATCTATGACTACACTTGTCAAAACAACTGATTCAAGAGTGAAAAATTCATCACTGGTGTCATTTGGGTAAAAAAAATGCAGCTATCTAATTGAATTATACACACATATTTTACTGAATCCAGTCAAACTGATTCATTACTGATGTAACCTAAATGTTCCATTGGCTTGAAACTCAGTGAGTAAATTGGATGTGAAAGTCTCTCATAAAGCAATGCACGGTCCTCAAATATCAGCTTCCTAACATCATGGCTCTGGCAGGTATTGAGTTTCTAGTTGTGTTGGAGTTGGTGACAAACCCAAGTTCAGGCGTTGCCAAGGGGATGGGGCTGTTGCTAGGGGGACATCTCTAAGCCTGAGGACAGACTCCTGGGGTGTTAATAAGCACAGATGACAGGGAAATTGAGAAGAATGGAAATGTCACCTTCTGATGACAGCACCAGCACTAACACCTTATATTGATGGGCCTTTCCTTTCAAGCCTAGGGCGTTTTGCAGATGTTCTCTCATTAACTAATTAGTTAAGTTAATTAAGGGGCTGTAGGAAGGAAGGAAGGTGGGGGCCAGAGTCTGTTGGTATTCATTTCATTTTCTGTTCCTTTTGGTTTGATCAGAACAAGAGTGATGGGGAATAAGTGGCCAGGGAGAGCACATACCTGACGGGGAAAACTGTGTCTCTTGCCCTCGCTCATGGACTTTCCCCTTGGTTAGATTTGTCCAAAAAGCAAGGGTAGGTGGGCTGACTCTGGAATCCCAGGGTGGGCTCTGCAGAGGAAAGATTCACTCTGAGAGGGGAGAGAGAGTTTAACACAAGGAAGTCTTGTGTTAAACCTGTATGTGAGGACCCGACTATTTTGAAATGTGGAAAGAGGTTGCTTTGAAAATATAGATTGTTCTATGGAGTTAGAAGGAATCTGACAAAGGCATTAGGGGCTTGGACAGGGCTTGGGCAGATGATGAAGCAGGGCAGGGCCTGCAGGTAAAAGGGAAACCAGGACAGGAAGCAGAGAGATCCTGGGAAGAGTGGGTGAAAAAGAGGTGAGAAAAGAATATATACACCAAGAGTGAACCCCATTGTAAACCATGAGCTCTAGTTAATGACAATGTGCCAGTGTTGGCTTACCAGTTGTAACAAATGTGCCAACACTAAAGCAAAAGCTTAGCAACAGGGGAAACTGGGGAGATGGGTGAATGGGAACTCTCTGTACTTGCCTCCATTTTTCTGTAAACCTAAAACTTCGCTCCAGAATAAAGTCTATTAATTAAAAAAAGAGAGAGAGAGGAGATGAGAGAAGACTGTCGTGGGAAAGCTGAGCATAGGGCCCCAGGGCTAGAGCTAACAGGTTAAGCGTCTAGTTGACTTAAAGGTGGAAAGAGAGGTTTCAGAACTCACTGAAAAGAGCATGGGACCTACCCTGAAAGTCAGAAGAGGAAATGGTAGCAGTGAGATTTTCCTCAGGATCCAGGAACCCGAGAGGGCACCAAAGTCAGTGACGCAGAGGACTTGGCTATACCATGGAATTCTCTAAGACTGGATGGGAGCTACACCTAAGGAGAAGCCTAAGCGGCAGGTCTGGGGAGGTCCAGTTAATAACAATAATGATCCCAGTAACCATCACTTGCTAAGTATTTACTCTACAGAGATGTGGTGCTAAGCAAGCCCTTTACAGACATTATTTTCTCTTCATGATACAGTGGGCACCATTAAAAAAAAAAATCTCCACTTCTTGGGGGTACCTGAGTGGTTCAGTTGGTTAAGTGTCTGACTTTTGATTTTGGCTCAGGTCATGATCTCACAGTTGGTGAGTTCAAGCCCCACATAGGGCTCTGTGCTGACAGTGTGGAACCTGCTTGGATTCTCTCCCTTCCTCTCTCTCTGCCCCTACCCCTCTTGTACTTTCTCTCTTAAAATAAATAAATAAGCATAAAAAGAAATCCACTTCTGGGGCAAAGAAGCCGAGGCTCAGGGAGTAACTTAACTAGGGTCACGCAGCTCACAAGTGTGAAGGCCAGAATTTGGAAGCAAGATGGCTAACGCCGCCAGCAGGCTCTTAACCATTGTGTTTTATTTCCTGAGAGTGGCTCTCTGAATAGTTTCCTGCTTCAGAAACAGTACTTTAAAACTCCTAGTTAAGATGATTAACTATCATGAAATAGTACTTTGAATATTTTGTCTCTGTAATTAATTTCTACTATATCACACACTCCCTTACTCTACAAAAAACTCTGGTTGTCCGATGACATGTGTTTGCCGTGCCGGAGAGAAACACAGCGGCTGAACTATGTTGTTAAGAGAAAAAGGCAAGGACAGTGACTTTCTTTTTTTCCTTAAGAAAAATCAGACTCTGTTGTAGCTAATTTAGAAATGATAAGCACAAAGAATATGTTCATGGTTATTATTTGTGACTTCAAAGGGGTAACAGGAATCCTTCCAGAGCTACGGGCAGTTGAGTGTACTACAGCAGATTTACTGAGCCATGCCACGTGCTGGGCATAGGAGCAGATGCCGAGGAAGTAAAGATAAACCAGACCCAGTCCCTGTTTTAAAGGAGGTCATGATAATGACAGATATGTGAAAACCAAGAGCTCTACTTTGTGTAGAAATAAACTTGAAACTGTTTCAAACCTATATGCATCCAGTTCACACTGTTTCTGACTCTAGGGAACTCATGGGGCCAAAGGCACTCCCTCTTCTAGAGGACATTGTCATACTGAATCTCAGCTGCTGAGTCTTCATTCTGAGCCAATATCCTGTTGATGTTTACACTGTGTGAAGATGGCCCAGATGAGGAAATCAAGGCTGCGTGCAGAACCAAACCCACACACGCTCTCAGAATCACGCAAGGCTCACACCACATTCTTGGCTGCCTCTAGCCTTGGAGAGACATAGGGAAGGAAGCTACTCAGGCACTGATGGATTCAACCTCAAATAATTCTGGATCCAGAGTCCCTGTCCTGTGCCAGATGCGATGATGACAGGATGGGACCTTGGGGAGCCAGCCGGACTTGTCTTACCCAGCTATGGAGTTACCAGATGAGCTCGGTTCAGCTTATCCACATGCCTCCCATAGAGGCCCAAATGAATGACCATAGACCCGTGGTGACTCAAGGAGGATTGTTCTTCAAAGACTTGGTGGCATGAATATAATCTTCCCTTCAGAGCTCACAGGGACCACCAGTTGGACGGGTCTGCTAGGTGCAGTCGACAGCAATGTATTCAGCTGCTGGTCACAGGGACGTGCAAGCAAGAAGACTTGGAAGTACCCCCTGGACATGCATATTGTTATCAGAGACTTGGGTGGTTACTAACTTCTCCCGAGTCCTTAACTGCATTGAAAATTAAAATGCTCATCTCAAATAATCCATGTAGCAAATATTATGTGCCTACTCTATGTCGGACATAGTTCCAGGTACTGAAGATAGAGCAACGTGCAAAAATGTAAGCCATTGTACGTGTCAATCATATCTCGGCAAAGTGATTTTTTTTTTAGATTTATTTTTTATTTTAGAGAGAGAGAGAATCTCAAAGAGGCTCCACACTCAGTGCAGAGCCGGACATGGGGCTCAATCCCCCAACTCTGGGATCATGACCTGAGCCGTAATCAAGAGTCAGATGCTCAACTGACTGAGCCACCTAGGAGCCCCCATAAAGTGATTTTTTTTAAAGTAAGTCATTGTGGAGCCTACATTTGTGTGTGTGTGTGTGTGAGTGTGTGTGTGAGAGAGAGAGATAGAGATAGGTGTTTGATGGAGAAAATTAAAGAAGGTCAAGAGGGGAATAGGACTGCTGTGGGTAGGTAGGGGTGAGGTTGCAATTTTCAACAGTGAGGCACCAATGGAGGTGATGGAGTCAGTCATGTGACTCCTTGTGGAAGAACATTCTAGACAGATAAAAGAGTAAAGTGCAAAGGCCCCGAGGCAGGGAACGCTTAGCAAATTCAAGAAATATCCAGGAGGGCATTGCACAGGGGCAGAGAGAGGGAGGGGCAAATGGAAGGAGATAAGGTCAGAGAGGCCATGCAAAGCCAATGCAATGTGGGAGAAGGTGAGCAATCACAAAGTTTGGGCAGAAAACAGTGTGGTCTGACTTTTGCTCTAGGAGGCTAATTCTGTTTGCTCTGCTGAGGAAAGACTCCAGGGGGACAAGAGTAGAAATAAGGAGATCAGTTGGAGGCTTTTTCAACAACACAGATGCAGATGATGGTGTCTGGACGAAGGTGGTGGTGGTGGAGGTGGTGACAAATAGTTGGATTCATTTTGTAAGTTGTGCCAACAGGATTTCATAAGAGATCAAATGTAGGACATTAGACAAAGAGAGGAGTGAAGCATTTGAGCTACAGGAAGGGTGAAATCGCCATGGACTGAGATGGGGAAGAATGGAGATGAGCAAATACCAGAAGCTTAGTTCAGGACATGTGCGTTTGAGCTGTTTATTAGACATGCAAGTGGAAATGGTTATTTCATATGAGTCTGGAGTTCAGGGGGCAGGTCTGGGCTGGAAGTAAGTTGTTGTTCTGCAGAGAGAGAGGGGGTATTTACTGCCTCAAGCCTGGGTGAGATCACCACGGTGGTGAGTGTAAATAGAAAAAGCCAGAGTGGTATTCTGGGGTTCTCTCTTCACTCCAGGCAGTGGAGGCATGTGAAGGGGGTAAGGCTGTCACACAGCTGTGGAGTTGTTCCACAGGGATAAGAATGCATTCAGCTTTTATCATCTCGAAAGAATGGTTGCTTCAGCCCAGAATGTCAGAATCAGCTGGGGCATTAGAGATCATTTCAAGTGGAACCACCTTATTTTGGAAATGAAGAAACTAAGGCCTAGAGTAGAGAAGTGAAATGCTCCCTGTAAGGGCTTCTGTGGCTCCTAGCTCTGTGTGTGTGTGTGTGTGTGTGTGTGTGTGTTGGTAGGGATTAAAGTGTTTCTCATATACTGGGTGCCTTCTCCCATTTGCTGAGCCAGTACGCAAGTCTGCCTTTCCTTAGGTGTGGACCTCTCTCGAGAGTCATGGTATCTGAGGAGTGGAGGTTAGGCCATCTATGCAGGAGCTAAGAGGAGATAACTCCTTTCCCTTTTTTTGCTCTTTCTCTCTCTGTGTGTATGTGTGCGGGTTTAAACCTAAGCAGGCAAGTTCTGAGAAGGCAATTTGAGCCACATGTTTTCAGAGCTCTTTTTCAGATACCAGAGGGTCACACTGGTGGCAGATAGGAGTTACTATTGTGTCCTGGGACCATTGTGGGAGAGGAGGGTGGGGCTGGAAGGGCAGGCAGGGATGAGAGGGCAGACAGGTCACCAGCTTGCTTTCATCCTTTCCTCTCTTTCTTTGGAGGGACTTGTGCTCTTAGATCCTATAACAAGTTCCCCTTAGAATATGATTAGGTCTCATATCTTAAATACTCGTGTGGGATTATTATATTCCTGCCTTGGCTCCTCCAGGAATATGTGCACTTGAGGCTTTACATCTTCCATGGCAGAATGAAAGGCTTTGTAATGGTGGGGATGGGGTGGAAGGGGGTGGCTGACAGAGTGAGATACCATGGAGATGAAGAGCATGGGCTATGGGCACAAAACAGTTGGTTTTAGATTTTGTCTCTGCCATTTACTAGCTGTGAGATCTTGGACAAGTCATGTACCCTTGGGCCTGGATTTCCTGAAGGGTTCCTGGGAAGATTAACTGAGATCATGTATGTTTAAGACATAGCATGGTGACTGGTGCATTATATGCAATGAATTAATGATGGAAATAACATAAGTTTCTGGCTGCCGAGATGCTGGGCTATAGGCTGATCTTCAGCTGGCATGCGCCCTGGTTATTGAGAGCTGGCCCCTGCATGCTCTGGTTCTTGATCACGGTCTGGAGGATTCAGGAAAGACATGAGTCTTAACTAGAGCCTTCAAAGATGGGTAGAATGATTTTTTTCAATGAGAATTAGAAGCCTACCAAAACAATCCTTAGTCATTCATTTTTTTAGCCATCACTTAATTTTGAAAAATGTGTATTAGTGAGAAATTAGACATTTCTTGTTTGAACTACTTACCTATTGTGAATCATCTTTAAATAGAAAATATTTGAATCACATTTTTAACAGAATCCCTGAAAGTATAAGCCATTAATTTAGTTCTGACTTCCACTGCCTGAGAGATTCAGGGAAAGAGAAAAAATTTGCTTGATTTATTGTTTTAAATATTTTAGTCAAGACAAAAAAAAATCTGGGTTTTTGATATTTTTAGTGGTCTCTTTAGAATTCTGAGTGCAAAAGATTTTCATGAGGAATTTATTTCTCCAATTTTATCAATCAGTTGTAAAACAAAAATACTTAAATAGTGAAAGGGTTCCTGAACTCAGTAAACCCATCAGCTGCTTAAGCAGTGACAATGACATTGGATTTAAATATATCAAAACTGTTGCAACACAAAGTGAATTTTATCCCCCAGGGAGCTTGCAGCTGGTTTGTTTCAAGTTTACTGAGGTTCCAAATGTTCTGTTGGAGTCAGTTTAAATCGCCCTTGTTCATTTTCCTAAGTGTACGCTTTTGCACCTTTGTCTTTGTGGTTGCTGTTAGTGCTAAGATTCATGGCTCTGATCCCTCTGCCAGCATCAAGGGGAGGCCTCAGTTCTATGACTTTGAGGTAACCATAATAGCTGAGCTTGCATGTGTGATGTTAATGGACTAAACACTCCAATTAAGAGGCAGGGATTGCAGAATGGATACAAAGGCAGCACCCAACTCTGGATGCCCAGGAGAGATGGACTTGAAACATAAAGATACAAATAGCTTGAAAACAAATGGATGGAACAAGATGTGCCCTAACAACAGCATGTGAAGGCTAACCTGGCCATGTTAATATCAGATAGAGTAGACTTCAAGAAAAAATAAAAAGAGTATTGCCAGAGATAAAAAGGAATAAGGAAAACAGAACAAACATAAATGTATATGTACCTAAAAACTGAGTCTCAAAATACAAGAAGCAAAAATTGACCTAATTATTGAGAGATAATTCCAGAATTTAGTAGGAGATTCCTGTCTCTCAGGAATTGATAAGGACAAATAGCCAAAAATCAGGAAAGATATAGAGGGTCTGAACACATTGTCAACTGTCTTAACCTAGTTAATAATTATGGGACCTTCACTCAACACCTGCAAAATAAGCATACATTTTAGTCTATGGTACACATTTGTTTTATTGTATATGGTTTATTCACCAACATATACCACATTGGGGCCATACAATAAACCTTAATAAATTTACAAGGATTGAAATAGTACAGATATTCTCTGACCCCAGTGAAATTAATTAAAAATCAATAACACTAAGATATTTGGTTGAATCCGAAATCCTTTGCAATTAAAAAAAACACATTGTTGGGTCAAAGAAGAAGTCACAAAATAAATTTTAAAATAGTTTTTTAAGTCACTGTTAATGAAAGTATAATGCATTAGAATTTCTGGTATGCAAGAAGTGTGTACACAGTATGCTTATAGTAGAAAAGAAAAAAAGAACAGTGATCTAAGATACCACGTCAAGGCACTAGAAAAAGAAGAGCAAAGTAAATCCAAAGTACAGAAAATAAAGAAGTTAATTATGGCAAGGATAAATATCAATGAAATAGAAAAAAACGATCCCGAAGTAAGTTCTCTGAAAAGATCAGCAAAATGAATAAACTCTTGGTTAAACTGATGAAGGAATACCCTTAAATTATCAATATTGAGAAGACAAAAGGCATTATCACTGTAGATCTCACAGATATTAAAAGGCTAATAAAAGAACATTGTGAACGAATGTATGCTAAAAACAACATAATTTAGGTGAAAAATTCCTTGAAAAAATTCAACTATAATTGATACAATATGAAATAGAAAATCTGCATAGCCTCTTTAATGAAATTGAATTCATTATCAAAAACCTCCATACTATGAAAACTTCAGGCTCAGATGGTTTTACTGGTGAATTCTGTAGAACATTCAAAGCGAATAATAACCCAAACTATTTCAAAAATAAGAGTAGAAGAGAGCATTTTTCAGCCTAGTTTTTGAGGTCAGCATAATCCTGATACCAAAACCTGACAAAAAGAATAATAATAAAAAAAAATCCAGAGCATTAGCCCTCATAAATCTAGTTGGAAAAATCTTTAGAAAGATGTAGTAAATTGAATCTAACACTATATATAAAAAGAGTAATACAAAGAAGTTTTTTGTAGAAATTGAAATGCTGATTCTAAAATATATATAGAGGGAGCCTGGGTTGAGTGACCAACTCTTGATTTCGGCTCAAGTCGTGATCTCAGGGTCATGGGATTGAGCCCTGCATCAGGCTCCATGCTGAGCATGAAGCCTGCTTGAGATTCTCTCTCTCTCCCGCTGCCCTTTCTCCCACTCATGCACTCTCTCTCTCTGTCTCTCTGTCTCTCTCAAGTTAAAAATAAAATAAAATAGGGATGCCTGGGTAGCTCAGTCAATCAAGTGTCCAACTTTGGTTCAGGTCATGGTCTCACAGTTCATGAGTTCATGCCCTGCCTTGGACTCTGTGCTGATAGTGCAGAGCCTGGAGCCTGCTTGGGATTCTGTATCTCTCTGCCCCTCTCCTGCTTACCCTCTGTCTCTCTCTGTCTCAAAAAAAATAAACATTAAACAAAATTTTTTTACACAGAAATTAAATAAAATGTATTTAGAAATGCAAATGAGTTTAAAAAAGGAATTTAGGGGCGCCTGGGTGGCTCAGTCGGTTGAGCGGCCGGCTTCTGCTCAGGTCATGATCTCAGGGTCCGTGAGTTCGAGCCCCGCGTGGGGCTCTGTGTTGACAGAGCCTGGAGCCTGTTTCAGACTGTCTCCCTCTCTCTGACCCTCCCCCGTTCATGCTCTGTCTCTCTCTGTCTTAAAAATAAATAAACGTTAAAAAAAAATTAAAAAAAAAAGGAATTAAAAAAAAAGAACAGGGACGCTTGGATGGCTCAGTTGGTTAGGCGTCTTTTTTTTGGCTCAAGTCATGATCTCGCAGTTCATGAGTTCAAGCCCCACGTGGGGCTCTGTGCTGACAGCCGAGCCTGGAGCCTTCTTCAGAGTCTGTGTCTCCCTCGCTTTCTGCCCTTTCCCCATTCATTCACTCATATTCTCTCTCTCTCTCTCTCTCAAATAAATAAAACATTAAAAAAATATAAAAAAATTAAAAAAAGAACAAAGTTCAAGGACTTATACTACCTAATTTTAAGTCTTACTGCAAAGGTAGAGTGATTAACACCACGGTATTTGTGAAAGGATAGTCATGTAGATCAATAGAAGTAAAATAGATGGAGGGGAGAACAGAGTCTAGAAATAGTTCCCCCATATGTACGTTCAATTGATTTTCAACAAATGGTGCTGGAGTAACTGATTTCCATATGAAAAGAGAACACATCAGTCCTTATCTTTCTCCATATGTAAAATTAACTCAAAATTAATCAAAGACTTAACTGTAAAAGCCAATACTATAAAAACTTTAAAAGAATACGGCAGAAAATTTTTTTGACTTTGGATAGGCAAGAATTTCTTAGATACAACACATGAAGCACAAAGCACAAAAGAAAAAAAACGATGAATTATATTTCATTAAAATGGAAAACCTCTGGTCATCCAGAGACACCATTAACAACATAAAAATGCAGGTAATGGAATGGGAGAAAATATTTGCAATGCATATATCTGACAAAGGAGTCAGTTCCAGAATGTATACAGAATTCTTCTTACAGCTGAATAAAAAGAATTACAATTCAGTTTTAAAAATGAGCAAAAGATTTGCACATGTAAATAGGAAATTGTCCAATTATTTTGGAAGACTATAGCAGTTTCTTAAAAGGTTAAACATACATTTATTATACAAACCAGGATACCTCTCCTAGGCATTTATCCAAAAGAAATAAAAACTTATGTGCACAGAAAGATTTGTATGCAAATGTTCATAGCATCATTATTCATGGTAGTCCAAAGCTGAAAATAACACAAATGTCCATCAATATCTGCTGATTGGACAAACAAAATGTGCTATGTCAAGGTGATGAAAAATTACTCACTAATTTAAAAGAATGAACTACTGATAGATGTAGTAACATGGAAGAATTTCAAGTCATTACGCTGAAGGAAAGAAGCCAAACACAGGAGTGCATTCTATATGATTCCATATATACACAATTCCAGAAAATGCAAACAAATCTGTAGTGATGAAAAGCACATCAGTGGAGGCTGGGGTGGAGGGAAGGAAGAATCTCTTGAGGATGATGGAAATGTTTTGAATTTTGATTATCATGCTGGTTTGGTGTATATATATAGTTGTCAAAAGTCATCAATTCTCAACTTGAAATAGATGCAGTTTATAATGCGTTAATTACACTTCTGTAGGTTGATTTAGAAAAAGAAACCCGTTAATAATATTTAAATAATTCTTTAAATAATATTTCATTTTCATTTTCTACTACTACTACAGAGTTCCATGTTAGAATAAACTGATGAATTAAACCAATGAATCAACATCTCTGTCAGCATTATAATAGAAATCCAAGCACTAATTTAAAAACTCCAGAGTTTAAAAAAGAGCAAATATGTTAGTGATTAAACCCAATTGACTTTTCATATACTGAGAATAAAGCTTAAATACCCTGAAATGGATTATTTGTAGAGAAATGTTTCTAAATAGTATTTGAAAATCTTTCATGTCTGTTTTTTTTTTTTTTTTTGAGAAACAGAGAAAGAGAGAGAGTGTGCATGTGAGTGGGGGAGGGGTAGAGAGAGAATCTTAAGCAGACTCCACACCCAGCGCGGAGCCTGACCCAGGGCTCATGATCTTATGACTGTGAGATCATGACCTTAGCCGAAATCCAAAATCAAGAGTCAGACACTTAACAGATTGAGTCACCCAGGTGCCCCTCTCTTATGTCTTTAAAAGAAATAAAATAATAAAAATAAATCCTTTAATGCCTTTACACATAAAATTGACATTTGGTCACAATAACAGTTTTTATTTGTTTTTGATGCTAGAACACATAGTTGAGTTTAGTCTATAGTTTCATAAATATTTAGGCTCAAATCCAAACACGATTTAAGGTATTTTAAAATCTATTTGTTGAGAAATTATATTTTATGTTACATAATTAACTTAAATTAAGCCCTTATGTTACGTGTTAAATTGTGAAAAGATGAATGTTTTCCTTGATTTATTATAAATCTTAAATACGGTAATAAAATCAACTTAATACAACGTTAGTAATATACTGATCTAAATGAAGTATGTATTATAAGGAATTTGGCTGGCTTTTGTCCTCATTTCTAGGAATGTAACCTCTAAACCCTTGAGATTTCTAGTGCAATAGGAGTGTCTTTGTTATCCATGGTGGACCCACAGACAATATTTGGTAGTTTATGATAATGAGGTGACACACAATGGGGGTTGGTCACCCAGAAAGGTCAAATGTGTGATTAAAGGTTTGGGTTTTGAGCTACATGATATCAATCCAATCTCTCTATCAGTCCAACCTCCAGGGAGAGGAAGGGGACTGGAGAGTGAATCACATGGCCAATGATGCATTCATTCATAATGATAAAATAAATAAAATTAAAACTCTGGGCACTGAAGCTCAGGTGAGCTTCCCTGGTTGGCAGTATTCTTTGAGTATTCTCACACTTCGATACTAGGAGGACAATATATCCCCAGGGATGACAGATGCTTCCCATTTGGAGCCTTCCCAAACTTAATCCTTGTGTATCTCTGCCTTTGGCTGGTTCTAAATTCTACCCTTTTGCTACAATAAAACTTTAAGTATCATGCTTCCCTGAGTTCTGTGAATAATTCTAATGGATTACGAACGCTGAGGGATTCTGTGGGGAACCCCGAAATTTGTAGCCAGCTTGTCTGAAATGAGAGTGGCCTTGGGGACCCCCAAACTTACAGCTGGTGTCTTAAGTGAGAGCTGTCTTCTGGAGAACGGTGTTCTCAGATTTGGTAATTCAGAAAGTTCACTGCAAATATTTTAATTTAAAAGCTTTCATATAAAATACAAAAATCATGTAATGATCTTTGAAGACTCCTAGGGGAGGGCCTTGAGATAATATATTCATTATTATGTGAAAAGGACAAAAAGGGTTTGGAAGTGAAAATGTAGGCAATGGGCAAGTGTAACTACTGCTGTTCAGGGAAGTGCAGATTCTCACTCTGTAACCCAGATGTGCTGTACTTCCTTTTGGATGGCTTTTTGGGGGGCAGGGGTAGATATTCATGTTATTTCATGACTAAGGTGACCATGTTCTATTTTAGCTTATTCTCCCCTTCTTTTTTGTAATAGACTCTGATTTCTGTTCAGAATTCACTCCTCTCCATCTTCCCAGTCCCCCATCCCATACATACCTTGGTTTATGAGACAGATGACCACAACCAACCTCAGATCCAGAGTGTGCCTGTTTCGGTTTAAACCAAATCAGCATACTCCTTTTCCCTGATCACAATGGTCACACATGTGACCCATTTTGGCCCAATGAGCTGTGGGGAGGCATTCTCTAGGGGCCTCTGCGAAAGACATTTTCTGGAAATTTCAAAAAGCCTATCTGACAAGACATTCTCTTCCTGCTGGATGTTACTGAAAAAGTAAGCAGCTCCGAAATCCTTTGGCATCCATCTTCCAACCACCGAATGAAGCTTTAGGACGAAGAAGACACTAACAGAGGCAGTTTGGTATCAGTGTTGTACTGCTAGATCAAACCTCACCTGAAGTTCATATGACCTCTAAAATTTTTAGTTATGTGGATCAATGCATTCCCTTTACTTCTCCAGTCAATATGGGTCAGCATTTTCTGATATGTGTATTCGGCAACTTTCTGAGACAATTACTTTAACATGGAAGATAATGATTGTTTTGACAGGGAATAAAAGTCTAAAGGAAAAGAATATCATTCTTACAATAGAGAAAAGGGATGGTATATTGGATCTATGTGGTGGTTTAAGCACACTTGACCACCCTGACCCACCTCCTAAATCCCTTGAAGTGACAGAAAAATATATTGACTAAAGACTAGACCCACTACTTTCCAGAAAACCAATAAAGGGCAACATGTACATATCAAAAATTATGTGGAAATTCTTGGAAAATGAGAAGCAGTAGTATTGAATTGATAAGAATTGAGAAAACCCCAGCCTAAAACACACAGAGAAAATGGTCAGGGAGATAAGAGCAGATCTAGAGAAATTTCAAGAGGACAAAGAACATTTGAGGAGCTATGTGCCAATAGGTGGGCCATTATTACTGAACAGGGGCCAGTTGTGCCCATAAATCCTCTGCCACTGAATCACAGGTCACAGCGGTGGGGGTGGGGGCAGTGGGGTATAACTCCAGCTCAAAACACTAGGATCTACACACAGAGGTATGAACTGCTGTTTGGGGAGGGCTGCTAGTTAGACTCTCTGGGAGCATCCGAGAGGGTATAAAGTCAGTCCTCCCAATCAGGTTATCTGCGGTGGGGTGGGAAAAGACCTCTACAACTGCAAAGCTGTGGAAATAAAGGTTCTCAAGCCTTCCTTCAAAGAGATGAGTTGGGAATCCAAGAGTACCAGATATATGAGAAAAGTTAAAAGTAAGAAGAAGGGTTCAAGATGAATGAACTGATCAATGGACCCTGGACAAGACAGAAAATTCAGAGAACAACAACAACAATTCTATTCTTAAAAGAATTCCATGTTCTATCTTTGGAAAAAGAACCCCAAAGTATATTGTATTCATAAAAAAGAATAGGTAGCTATAAGAACATAGCTATCAGAGATGAGAAGGTTTTTGAAAATTGGAAATAGTGTTGTCAAAACAAAGAAGTTCAACAAAAGAGATAAATACTAGAATGAAATCAACTCAAGACAGAAATAGTGATCTAGGGATGAGAAGGGGATTAGGTGGACAGAAAGGGGGATTTTACTTTTAAAAGATATTTCTCTATATTGAGTCTCAAAAAAAAAAAAAAGAAAATATTAGTTGAATAAAAAAGAAGAAAAGAATTTAAAAGTTGACCCAGTAATTCTACTTTGGGTAGTTATTTGCAAAAATTAGTTTTAAGAAGATGACTCCGGATGCTGATAGTGTCTGCTGTTTTGTAGTTTTTTTCTGGTTTGTTTTGTTTTATTCAGAACAACCTTGACATGCAACCACTCAAATGAATCATGTTTATCTCGACCAACTCATTTAGTAGGAGCAAAACCTTTACACACTCATGTATGGGGTGACACACACACACACCCACACACGCACAATCTATTCTTGTGTTTCAGGCAACAAGTGTTGGGGAGTGTTTTTTCTCCTTTATTTTAGCTCACATCTGGCAGTCTGAAAGAATTTAGGCACCAGATCATTTTTCAAAAATATGATAATTTTTTTTGATTTAGATTTTGTAAAATTTTAATTAACTAGTGCTTGCTCACATTCTGGTTGTTTTTATAAATGGAAGGAGATTATTTACCATTGATTTAAAAAGAATTTTCTTTTTCTTTTTTATGAGTTGCTATTTGATGTTTGCAGCGTCCTTGTAACACATAGGCATTGCACTAATTTTTCCCCAAAGTCCCTTGATTATAATAATAATATTATTATTCCTCACAGTAGCTCTCCTCTTTCTTCTATGTAATCAATGAAGAGATCACAGTAATTTTGAGAAGTCCATTGAAACAGGACGTTGATTTCTTTGAAACTGGTTTTTAATGTGAGGATTCAGGGCCACTCAACATGCACAGAGAGCTTTATTTTCTTTGCAAATCCATTTGATAAATCACCACTTTATGTTTAATTATAGGCTCTCTCACCCACTCTGCCTCCCCTGGTTTTCATGAGATCAGTTTAGTGTAGCAGAAAAAACATGGCTTTGGGGTCAGACTGGCTTCAGTTGGAATTCTAGCTTCCCTATGTCCACACTGTGTGATTCTGGACATCTTTGAGCCTCTGTTTATCTGTCA
This sequence comes from Neofelis nebulosa, assembly GCF_028018385.1. NCBI lineage: Eukaryota > Metazoa > Chordata > Mammalia > Carnivora > Felidae > Neofelis > Neofelis nebulosa. Next base: position 30,752,380 of record NC_080790.1, read on the forward strand.
AAAGAGGATAATATTAAAGACTAAGGAGAAACAAAATATGAACTAGTGTAGAGCTTGAGTTGATTAACTGTTTCTAATTATGTATGCTTTGCTATAACTATTGTTATTTTTCGATATACAAGGGGTTTGATACTCCATTTCACCAAATTAGGAAGTTGGGAGTCCTTAGATCTAGTCTAACACTGTCTGGCTTCAATGGCTATGAGCCCGTAGTCCCTCCTGTAATCTGGGGAGGTTGGAGAAGATGACTAAAACTGTTCCCCACCCTTAATGGGAATTTTGAGTAAAACTCTTTTACTTTGCTGTGTGCCAGGCATTACGGCTATGTCAGAAGTACAACTGGGTCAGGCTGGCCTGTGGAATTAGCAACACATACTACTTTTAATGAGTATCTTTGTGTTTGGAGGCTGATCCATCTTGTCACCATCTTTGGAAGTTGGGGGGCACTTCTTAACATCTCAACTATCATAGACTATCCAGGGAATGAGATTTAACCATATTTCTGGGGGTTGTTGGCAGCCTAAGCGCCTTGTGGGGAAAACACGTCAATTCTGGCCGTTTTTAGACTTTTGATACATACTGAACTTTTTGAGGTACTTAAAGGGTCTATAGGAAGCCAGAGCAACAAAACCCTCATTAAAAGAAATCACTGTGGGGGCGCCTGGGTGGCTCAGTCAGTTAGGCGTCCGACTTCAGCTCAGGTCATGATCTCCCAGTCTGTGAGTTTGAGCCCCGCGTTGGGCTCTGTGCTGACGGCTCAGAGCCTGGAGTCTGCTTCCGATTCTGTGTCTCCCTCTCTCTCTGCCCCTCCCCTGCTCATGCTCTCTCTCTGTTTCAAAAATAAATATTAAAAAAAAATTTTTTTTTTAAATCACTGTGTGTGAGGGGTTTTGGTAGGTTGGACCAAGATGGGCAGCAGGGACTAAGTATTAGAGTTCAGAGATGTGCTCATCAGCCCAGACATGGCCTTTACTCCCCTGTACACCTGCACCACCACCAGCCCCCACCAGAATGAGGGTGTGGTGCCACAGAAAGAACCAGAGGGACTCAGCACCTCTGTGTGGGAATCCCCTCTGCAGGAGTTCTTATGAGAAACAGATGCTCCCCAAATGTCTGGAGAAAAAGAGCAGCCGAGCTTGGTAGTTTAGAGACCAGTTGGCCTTGAGTGGGTAGTGGCGTGCAAGTTATGGAGTGAACCACATAAACGGTGGTCCACAGGGCAGGACAGAAAAGGGCAGGCAGAAACCATGATCGTATACATGACTCCCCTACCCTACTCTTTGTGACTCCTAGGGGGATCAATCCCAGGACCCACCAACTGGTAGACATTTGGGTTATGGTCCTATAAATGCTTTGGGCTGCTTTAGGAACGTACTTCCCCCAAATTTGGACTTCCAACTGGGAAGCAGGTGTGGGTGTCTGTGGGACAGTGGGTAATGTGGTGGTGCTTTGGTACTGAGTATTGAGACTTGGATCTTATTTGTAAGCTGTCTGTGCTCATTAGATGGTCTAGCTTGGGGTGTGCTGGTTGCCCCAGTATTTAGAATCATGACTTCCTGTGGTTACCTTCTAGTTTCTCTTTTCTATGGCAAGTGCGTGTTGTCTACTGTATACAAAAGCCAGCAGCACGTGCTATGGCAGGTATCGTCCTGTCTTTGGCTGCTCATTGCCTACACTGCCTGGTCTCATGATCCTTCCTCCCCACAAAAGAAGCTGCTTCTAAGGATGAACATAGATATTTCTCCACGGATAACATGAGTGGTAGATGAGAGCAGTTCTAAAATGTGATGTTTATTGTCAAAAATATCATTTTTATTTGAGAAAAGTTAGAACAAATAGGCAAGACCAAAAAAAAAAAAAAAAAGAGGAAATAAGAAAATTCTTCCCTGTAGACCTAACTACTGTCAATTTGGTATAAACTCTTACAGCCTTTTTATGCATATTTATTCTTTCCACAAACATTGAGTCTACTGCATTTGCTAAGATGAGTCACTCTGCATATGCCATTTTGTAATTTGCTTTTTTCCTTGACAATACATTGTGAACAAATTTTCATGGATAAACTTGAAGCTGCTCCTCAGCTGGGTCTTGCAGATCGCCTGACACTTTTTGTGGGGGATGCTCTCTTTAATTAAAACTCAAGTTCCATACACAGATCTTTCCCCTCCATCGCTAAATTTGCTTATTCCAAGAAGCCCATTTGTTAAAAATTATGAACAGAAGGATTGAAAAGAAGAGAAATCTTTCTTTCCATTTAGGAACCACATAAAAATGCTCTGAATGTATATTTGACATTATCATCTGCTTCACAGATTTCTTTGGCTGGTATCCATTTTAATTGTTTGCTCTCTGCCACATGGACTCTAGGAAACCATCAGCTCGCCTTCACCAGGGAAGTGTAGCAGAAGAGATCTGGCAGGTAGTGGGAGCTGGGAGTCGGGGACAGAAGAAGAGTTGAGAGCAAACGCCACCGTTCCTGGTCCAGGAACGGGGGTTCATGTGAATCTAGTGAGGAATCATACATTGAGAAGATTTACCCTGGAGGCCAATTTGCTTTTTCTTCAGACCGAACAACGAAATGAACCACATACGGGCTCTTCTTTTTTTGGGGGGTGGGGGGTGGGGGGTGGGGAGGCGGGAGGGGACAATGTTTTCTGCAGAATATTGATAGGTTTCACACATAACAAAATGGTTCTCTGATCAGGCAGACTTGGGGAATACTAGATGTTAGAGAAGCACATTGCTTCAATGCAGCACTTCTCAGAGCATTTCACATGCTCAGATGCACGGTGACTCCAAGAGAGGGAAGTAGTCAACTTTTTTAAATTCACAGACTCTGTTTTGATGTTGGGTGTGCACGTACGAACAACTTTGGTAAATACTAGCCTTAGAAGTACAGTCCTTTATGGATATTGAAGTCAGGAGAGAGCAAGAGTAGTTTTATGGTTCAATGTTGGATTGAGATGTTCTCCTGTACTTTGCCCTTCTAGGAGTTACCTCAGTCAAAAGCTACCTTGTAATTGGGAGGTGAGTGTGGGACAGAAGTCATTCCTGGGGATTTCAAGTGAGGGTCTCTAAGCCAAGATGCCTTCCTGTGCAATCTATGAGTAAAGTCAGTCCTCTCCTTACCTTGCTTTGCTCGCAAACTTTGCAAAATAACAGGTGCTGTCTGAGAAGCGAAAAGCGTGCTTGTAGGTCTTGGTTCCTTCCCTCTTATGTTCTTCAAACTTTTCTCCTTTATGGGGTCTGTCATCCTGGAATGAGATCCATGCAGCCTTCCTTCCTAAAGCTAGCTAAAGGGCTCTCCAGGTGCCCTCCCACCCAACACACTCCTCCTTCGCAGAGTCAGTGATTTACTGCCCGAGGCTGAGTTGGGGAAAGTCCTAACGAGCCTGGGGCTGTGCTTGGAGCTGCCTTTAACCACAACTATTCTTATCAAAAAAACTTACTCAAAAAGTAAGACCCCAGAAGAGGACCTCTGAGGGAGAGCGGTGGGTGTTTAAAAAAAGAGGCGGGGCAGCATTCCTGGTCATCTATAAATTAAAACAAACAAAGGAAAAATCACATCCAACTGTAGTCAGTTGCTCCTGTAAGAGAAGGAGTGTAATTCAAAGAGGTTTATGTATTTTGGCGGAGGCTGGGGTGTGTGTGGGAGTTTAAAAGCATAGAATAACATGACCAGGAATCAGCTCCAGCCGCTGGCCAGCTCGCGCTTCCTCACTCCATCCAGCTCATGTGCCTGGAGCCAATTTTTTTTCTTCCTTCTTTATCCCTATTTGATCTCTCCCATGTCTGAGACACCAGGGGGTGTTGAAAGAAGGACTGCATGTGTCCGTGATAACATCTTACATTTCATAATTAGGAACAATTTCAAAGCATAGCTGTGTATTGTATTCTGTCTCATTCTTACACTGAGCCTGTGAACAGCAGAGGATGTATCCCCATTGTACAGATGAGGAATTGAAACCGAGAGAGAAGGCTGAGGTTGTAAAGCAAGTTAACTGGCAGGGCCGGGAGGGGACTCTGCATTCCCAGCAGGGGGTCCTGGCGGTTCTGGTTCTGCGTTGCTACACTAGCCTCTGGGCCTTGACATCTCAAGTGAAACAGGACTAACTTGGTTACAATCGACCACTTACTTTAGGTTGGATCAAGATCATGAAGAGTGTTTATTAGAAAACTTTTTTGAAGGGGCGTCTTGGGGGGGCTCAGTCGGTTAAGTGTCCAACTCTTGGTTTTGGCTCAGGTCATGATCTCATGGTTTGTGAGTTCGAGCCCTGCATCAGGCTCCGTGCTGACAGTGCGGGGCCTTCTTGGGATTCTCTCTCTCCCTCTCTCTCTGCCCCTCCCCTGCTTGCTCTCTCTGTCTCTCTCTTTCAAAAATAAATTCATTAATTTAAAAAAGAAAAGAAAACTTTTTTTTGAGTCACCTCCCAGCACCAGGGCTAGAGCCGAGGTTGTGAAAATAAATGAAGCCTGCCCAAGTGAGAACAGGCAAAGGCTATTTACCCAGAGCTTGCTATCACAAGGGACTCAGTCACCATCATTTGGGGTTGGCTGAGACTCAAAGGCAGGCAGAGGAGTGGAAAGGCTTTATCGTGAACACAAGGGAATGCTTTAGGTATGCCCTGTTTGGGGACGGTGGGCACGGTGAAGCTTAGGTCGGCTAACATCCTACGTGATGACTTAGGGGTCCGTATTTGGCTTTCTCTGGTTGTTCCTAAGTTGGAAGTAAAACCAAAAATAAGAGGAGCTGTCAGATATTAATCAAGTCATGGCCATTTGGACTGACAGCCACAGGGGTTATTTTTTGGCTTCCTGAGCTGGTTATTGTAGATGGTAGGTTGTTTTTCTAGGCAGGTTGCTGTGGGTTGTGGGTCCCAGCTCTGTTTTTTGTATATAGTCTGGCCATTGTCCATTTACATATTCAGTTACTGAGTAGTGAGTGAGGTGAAGGAAGAGAGAGAGGACCTGGGAAGTGCCAGGAAGCAAGGGCCCTGGCACCACCTAGGACTTATTAAGGCTCTGTCCCTACCTTTTGGGTCAGGTGCTGTTGAGTGTTGTTAGGAGATAGAAAAGAAAGTGGTGAGAATTAATCTTGTAGTCTCAATATCCTCTCTCTGGCCCAAGTTCATTTCATTTGGTATTTTTAGTTTCTGCTGATGAGAATAACTTTAATGCAGTGGACTGCTTTTTACTATTTCCAAGGCAGTAAACTTTTAGATGCCATTAGCCAAGTGTAGACCCAAATCTCTGCCACCTGGTCCTGGATACGCTTGGTGTTTCTTGATTCTGGTTCTATTTTGACTGGAAGAAATGGGGACGATTTCTTATAGGAGGTGAATGAGGAAGAAAACTTGATGGGTGGATAGATTTTGGGGTAGGGCAAAGGTACGGAAAAGAAATACATTGTGTTCACAGGATGGCAAATGATGTGTATAGGAGTAAGATTGGATGGGGTAAGATCAGAGGGACTTTGAATGTCATTCTCGGGAACTTGGATTTTATTGATGTGGGAAGTCTTAATGTGTTTGAACAGGATTTGAAATGAATTGTGTACTTACGAAGATTACTCTGGCAGAAAGGTATGTGTTAACTTTGAAAAACAAGGCAAGGTTGAAAGTGGGAAAGCTAGTCTTTTAACTGTTTTCAACAATGCAGAAAGAAATTTGAACAAAAGTCAACATATCTTTTGGAAGGCAACGGTAATTATACTCCAAATTGAATGTTTTAGGACGTCCAACTTCCATATGTACCTGAATCAGGAACCTGTTCTAGATCTTACATTAGGTTTCTGAAGTGCTTCCTGAGGCTTAGCTGTGAGCCCAAGTAGAGCCATCAATAGTTCTAAAGTGCAGTTGGTAACGACAGGTATGATAGAGAGGAGCTATAGGGACTGAAGGCAGGAAGAATCGATTTAAGGAGCAAAGAAAGACAGCTTGATTGATTTGGTAAAGGGCATAAAGTGGATTGGTATACAGCAAATTGAGGGGAGAAACGAAATTATTTTATCGTAATATGTCCTTAAGAATCTTGGGTTATTAGTTTAAAAATATTTAAAATTACGCAAAGGGGAACCTAGCTGGCTCAGTCGGTTAAACGTCCGACTTCAGCTCAGGTCACGATCTCACAGTTCATGAGTTTGAACCCTACACAGGCTCCGTGCTGACAGCTCAGAGCCTGGAGCCTGCTTTGGATTGTGTGTCTCCCTCTCTCTCTGCCCCACTCCCACTTGTTCTCTGCCTCTCAAAAATGATTAAATGTTAAAAAAAATTAAAAAAATAAAATTATGCAAAGATTTGACTGCATTTGTGTTGATCTAAAATCCTGGTTTTGGGGATAAACACCTAATATTAGGTTATTTACTTATAAATGTTCTAAAAACCTTAAAGTATGTGCATAATCTCTGATCCAATTCGTGAATTAATCTTACTGAAATAATCAGATGAGGGTTTACTTTTTTAAGTTTATTTTGGGGGAGAGAGAGAGGGAGTGCAAATGGGGGAGGTGCAGGGAGATAGGGAGAGAGAAAGAGAATCCCAAGCACTGATGGTGCAAAGCCCGATGTGGGGCTTGAACTCAAGAACCATGAGATCATGACCTGAGCTGAAACCAAGTGTCGGATGCTCAACTGACTGAGCAACCTAGGTGCCCCTCAAATGAGTTTTCAAAGATGTGTGCATGAAGATTTTTTCCCACTATTCGTAATAGTGAAAATAGACACAAGAAAATAATTAAATATATAAAGATATATTTAAGCTATGACATATTATGCAGCCTTAAAATGATAGGACTATATGTTGACTTGGAAAGACATCCGTGGTATGGAGCAAAAGTTAAAGAAAGGAGGTATCCAGAGTTTGCGTATATTATGTTTCCATTTTAGTGAGAAAATATATATTTAGTTTTATACATATATTTCTCTTCTAGCCATTTATACATAAGAACATTATATATATAATTACTATATATGTAAGAATGTATACAATGTATATGTATATATATATTGTTCTTGTATATACAAATTACATATATAGTTACTGTATACATATGTACAATGTGTGTGTGTATACTATTTTTATGTATAAACATCTGAAAGGCTACATAGCGAATACTAACAGTGGGTTTATCTAGGTGTTTGTTATAGCTACTTTATTTTCTTTAAATATTTCTGCATTTTCTGAGAATTTTTTTTGCCACAAGAAAATAGAAATTTATTTAAAAAGTTTATTTCTGTAAAAAGAAATGAGGTGATTTACCCTCCTGGAACTTCTTCGGCATAAAAGTAAATGTTATTTACTCTCTGTCTAATATACATATATACATAGTTGCATATACAGAAATATTTATAAATTGTAATTTATATATAGCATGTGTTTATATATAGTGTGTGTTTGGGTTCCAGTAGCTAAATATACACATCTATTTATAAAAAGGCTATATACATGCATAGCTTAGGAAACCCAGAACATATATTTTTCTGATGTGGTTAAATTTCCTTTTGTAAGAAGATTGAGTGACTCTGCATAATGGTGTGTTTTTCCTTAGAAATTACAGTTGTTTCCAGGTGGGAAAAAAATCACCACCTGAGCTCTGGATCTTTCAACCTGAGCTTTGGAAGGAGGTTGCATAGCAACTGCTTTAGTGTAAATGACTAGTCTTGATTCTCTGGGGGATGATATTGATTTATACAATAAAATGGTGCCTTCAGATCCGTTGCTGGTTATAATAAGATACAAGAGCTGCATGAGCTGGGACCTTTTAGGCGCCCTTTGAAAAAGGACTCAGTGAGATGAAGGGCATTTAGTTTGTTCCTTCGGAGATGGCAGATTGAATTCGGGGCAGCTGTGAACTCTGAAATTCAAGGATGCAAATTCCTCGAGAAACGAAACCTTTCCCTTCTTTCCATCAAAGTTTGCTGAATTCCTACTAGGTACACGACGTTGTACTAGTCATTAAGGATACAGTCATGATAATATGTGATTTCTACCATCTGGGCACTTACGCTTCATTCAGTTGGGAAGAAAAACACAAAAATTAGTACCTTCGATTCTTGATGCTAAGTGATGGCAGGATGTGTGGAGGCATTATGGGACACACAGAAAAAGTTTCCAATGCCACCTGGGGACTGTTGCATAATCATTTCTTGAGCAGTGACTGTGTGCCTTGGTGTTGGGGACACAAAGATGAACGGCTCTTGGCCATCTGGATTTCATAGTCCGACAGAAGAGGCAGAAAAGAACCAAGGTAATACAATGTGGTAAATGCTCAGCTAGCGTGAAGATTAAAGCATGAGAGCGCACAGGCAGAGATCAGTGGATGATTAATGCTTATTTAACACTCTTCTGTTTGCAGAACCCTCAAAACATATGTCACCTCCTTTGGTGTTTATGAACTGGTAGGGTTTATCTCTCTTTTCCTAATGAGGAAACTGAGGTTTGGGGATGTTGTGACTTGTCTACGATTACTGTATTAGTAACAAAGTACCATAGATCGGGTGGCTTAAACCACAGACATGTATTTTCTCAGAGTTCTGGAGACTAGAAGTCCCAGATTAAGGTCTGGTAGGGTTAGCTCCTGGTGAGAAGCCCCGTCCTGATGTGTAGATACTAGTCTTCTCACTGTGTCCACACACGGCAGAAAGAGAGAGAGAGAGTCATGGAAGCTCCTTGGTGTCCCTTATAATGACACTAATCCTGTCAGACCAGGCCCACCCTTCTGACCTCATTTAATTCTAATTCCTTCCTTAGAGGGCCAATCTCCAAATATAGCCACATTAGGGGTGTGGACTTTAACATATGAATTTTGGAGGGCATAAACTTGTAGTCTATAAACAGTTGGGCTGTGATCGTAGGGCTTCAGCTTCTGAGAGAGAGAGAGAGAGAGAGAGAGAGAGAGAGAGAGAAAGAGAGAGAAAAAGAGAGAGAGAGAGAGAGAGAGTGAGAGAGAGAGAAAGAGAGAAAGAGAGAGAAATTGCACATGTGTATTTCCTACAGCACAAGCTAGATTTCAAGGGCATTTTTTTCAGTGTGATTATTCAATGACTTTTTGTTTTTAAACATTTTTTAATGTTTATTCATTTTTTGAGAGAGAGAGAGAGAGAGAAAGAGAGAGAAAAAGAGAGAGAGAGAGAGAGTGAGAGAGAGAGAAAGAGAGAGAAATTGCACATGTGTATTTCCTACAGCACAAGCTAGATTTCAAGGGCATTTTTTTCAGTGTGATTATTCAATGACTCTTTTTGTTTTTAAACATTTTTTAATGTTTATTCATTTTTTGAGAGAGAGAGAGAGAGAGAGAGAGAGAGAGAGGGGGGGGGGGGAGGGGCAGAGAGAAAGGGAGACACAGAACCAAAGCAACCTCCAGGCTCTGAGCTGTCAGCACAAAGCCCATCATGACTTCGCGAACCACTAGATCAGGACCTGGCCGCAGTCGGAAACTTAACCGACTGAGACACCCAAGCACCCCTCAGTGACTCTCTTACAACATGGAAGACATAAGGAGGGCTGATATTTTGAGTGTCTGGTTATGCTCCCTTCTCCAGCTGGCCTTTAGGACTTACTGAGAAGTGGTCCTTTCTATAGTCCATCAACACTTGTTTGGGGCTTGTCACTTGGAACCTCCAGTTTTAAGCAGGGTTTAGGGGTGGGACTGGAGATGGCTCGGGAGGACTGGGATGGGGATAGTAGATAGAGATCAGGACCCAGAGGCTAGTTCTGTTCTCAAAGAGGAAGATGCCCAGGGCATGTTCCCATTGGCCAATCCAAGATGAGACCTCAGTCTGCTCCAGAACCGTTTGGAGGAGTAGGATTGTAGAGGCAGGTCAAGGGCAGCCGTGAGGACTACAGGGCTGGGAAAGGGCATTTTGCCAATAATAGTAGCCCTGCTCCATATTGCACTTCCCATGCTCTTACCCCCTTTTCTAGGAGAGCAAGATGCTCATTCTTGTTTGTGTGGAGCTCATCTTCCTCCTCCTTGCCCTCCTCCAGGCTGGTGACCTTCAATCTTAACTTCAGATTATCAGGGGGACATTCAAATAATGTTAGTGCTCAAGCCCCATCTTCAGACATTCTGATCTAACTGGAGTATGACTTAGGGCTTCTATTTTTTGAAAGCTTCTTAAATGATTTTAACATGTGGCCAAGGATGGAAATCAGATACATTCCTTCTGCTCTGCTCTTGAAAGTTTGGAGCACACACTGTGACTCTTGAGTTTCTGACAGCCTGGTCTATTTTGATCCTCTCAAGGCCTGTGGGGGTAGACAGGTATCAGGACCTTCAAGATGGAAACCTGGGACTACATTTGGTCTGTGAGTTGGAAGCCTGCAGTTAGCAAGCAGGAGGCACAGGTAGAAAGAAAAGCCAACCTTATTATGAGAAAATCAGGAAGGAGTGATTTTAAGTTCCCTTGCTGGATTTGGCAGACATGTTTCATTCATTCACTCATTGAACAAATATTTGCTGAACATCCACTATGCACCAGGTCCTGTACAAGGTGCTGGGTTAAGAGCGAGCCCTTGGCATGTGGCAGGGGCTGGTGATGGGGGCACAGGCAGAGGGTTACACCCTCTAGGGCTCAGCCTTGGGCAGTGGTTCTTTGGAGAGGTGTGTGTGTGTGTCAGAGCTTTGAAGAACTAAAAAAGGTTCTTGTAGGTACTGTTTTCTTTGCCTACATGACCCATATAAGGAAGGAATGAAATTACTTTGTTTTTCCATTTAAAATTAAGCCTAGCCAGAATCTGTAATCCTACTGGGATGAAGGTTTACAAACTATAGAAAAGGGTAATCATGGCAGATTTAAACTATGGCTTGGTGACCAGAAAGAGACAATACAGCTTTAGACTCACATGTTCCACTCTGGCAAAACTGAGCACTCTGACACCCACAGATGTCCATCCATCTCTGTGCAGAGACATTCCGCTACACAAAGCCAGTTGATAGCTTGCATTCTGAGGATTTTTCAAATAGCATTACTAGCATTTTCCCTTGTTTTGTTTTCACTCAAGTGGGTTTTTATTTAAGATGTAGAGGTCATAAGTTTTATATCCTTAGGCTTGATTTAAAACCTGGCCATGATGGAGAGTAAACAGTGGTCTCATTTTCTTGTAACAATAGTTCATGACATTGTGGTAAGAAACCAAACTTGGCAGCCGAACATAACAAAGTGTACGGTCTTTAGAGTTGAACAGACCCCAACTATGAATCCTGATTCTGTCATTTATATCGTCGGGATCTAGGACAAGTTACTCAACCATTTTGAGCCTCTGTTTCTTCATCTGTAAAATGGGGATAGCGATGTTGTAAAGTATATATGTGTCTTGAGCAGTGCTTAATATGGAATTGGCTTTTGATAGGTATTCCTTTGTAGTTTTGTCATGACATGACATTTCCATCCATAGCCTCAGGGCTCAGGCTCAAGGAGGTGTAGAGCTCACAAAAGGTCTTGGTTGATGGGGCACCTGAGTGACTCAGTCGGTTAAGTGCCCAAGTTCAGCTCAGGTTATAATCTCATGGTTCATGAGTTCGGAGCCCCACGTCGGGCTCTGTGTTTACAGCTCAGAGCCTGGAGCCTGCTTCAGATTCTGTGCCTCTCTCTCTTTCTGCCCCTCCCCTGCTTGCGCTCTGTTTCTCTCTCTCTCAAAAATAAATAGACATTAAAAAAAAAAAAAAGACCTTGGTTGAAATTCCACCTTGGAAGAGGAGACCACATAGTTTCTACCATGAATTATAAATGTGTATGGAAGACAAATGACATGTTTCTTCTGTGTGTAAATTACATTTGATTTTTGTGTAATTGTGAATAGTTGAATGGTAGGCAGGCACGTGGCAAGGAAAACATTAATACCTATCAATAGAGCCTTAACTATGTGCCGGGCACCTTACATATGTTATTTTATCCTTACAACCCTCAAAGAGACATGTTATTATCTCATTTATAAATAAGGAAACTAAAGAATGGGCAGGTTAACTGTCTTACCCAAAGACCCACAACGAGTGGCAGAGTTGGGATTCCAAGCCAGGGTGTCAATAAATCATTGACAATGGTGGCTGTTATATCAAGAATATTATTTCTTGACTAAACTCAATCATGAGGGTAGCATTCCAGTACCAATATGCAGGAACTTGCTGGACGAATGACTAAGTGGAATTAGTTTCCGCAAGTCAGGAGTGCTTAGCTATCCAAGAGGATTATTTCTTGACTGACGGCTTAAGCTGAGTAAATGGAGCAATATCCACTAAAGAACCGAGGGTTCTTTGGGACAGTAGCATCTGTAATGCAATGATTGATTCCACACTAATAACTTTAATGTTTGCCTTATGGTTCATTGAATGGATTAACAATTATCTCCTTAATTATTTTGCCTTTGATGGACATCTTGGTTAAGTATAATGTTTTCACATCATCAGTGGGCTCTTTTGAACACTTTCCTGAATATTTACTTATTTTGGTTTCTTTAACAGTTTTCGCAAGTTTGTCTTTTGGGTGACATGTACAGTGTTTTGACAGTTATGTTCTAATGACACATAAAGTCCTTAAGATTTATAGTAAGGCTAGAATTCATCCAGTGAATACACTGAGCAACAACAGAATATGTACTTTTTAATGATAAAAAGTTTTAATAATTTTTCTGTAGTCAGCTTAATGATTTCAATATACAATGATCTTCAATACACATGAACTTCACTCCTAATAAGAGCAGAAACCTTCGATTCCTTTCAGGTCTCCTTTCATACTTATCTTCAATAATTTAATCTTTGTTTGAGTATTAGTCTGTAGTTGGTATGTTTTCTCCATTTATATGCATTTATCCAGGTCAAAATGTGGTTAAAGTGATGACATACAAAGGAAATTCAGGACTCTTGACCCTGAGCCAGAGGCCTGAATAAACATTCCTGTGTCTGAGATTTTGGGGTTGGAGAAGGTCTTTGGACCTGTCCCCTCAAAATGTCAGGAGCCTATTGCATTTCCAAAAGAGGAGGATGCCTAGAAATATAGTCTTTGGTTATTAAAAAAAAATACATAGTGACCATTACATGGTATTTAAGATAACCTCGCTTTTAGAAAATTAGGCAGATGATGGTAAAAAGTTGGTGGTGGTGTTGATGAAGAATGGTTGGTGAGAAAGAACTTACTAATGGTCCTTTACTGAGGCAAGAAAACAAAACCCAAAATACATTACTGGGGCAAAACCACAGTGGCACAAAATTCATAGGGCTCTACAAAAATACAGTCCAAGCCAGACTCCAGCCCTCCTGGCTTACATAATTCCAGGAAAGACCCGGTAAGGGGATTAATTGACTGCATAAGGTGTCCATGGCCAAGAGGAACTGACAGGGTCAAACCTCCAGGAGTCCTCACATTTCTGGTTTCCCATTAGATTTTATCTCCTGTCACAAGCAGTAGGATCTGGCAAGAGGGACACAAAAGACTCTGTGATTCAGCTTTCAGAAGAGTTGGAGAAAAAGCAAGGCCTTGCCTCTCTGTTAATAAACCTCTGTGCTTCAGACCACAGTGTGAGAATTTGGAAGTATGAGGGAAGGAGGAGGCTGCATCAGGAATCTTGGCCTGCGATCAGTTTTAGGGAGTTTTGCATAAAAGTATTTACTTTTGGAAGATAATATTAGCTCACTTATTTCCTATGGAAACTGGAAAATAAACACCTACCTAAAAATAAACACATATAGACACATAGACAAATGTAGTTTCTACTTGTACTCTTTCTTGGACTAGTGAGTGAGAAAGGTGTGTGTGCGCGCGCGTGTGTGTGTGTGTGTGCGCGTGCGCGTGCATGTGTGTGCTTCTTTGTGGCTACATTTTTGGTTTGCTTCAACTTATTTCATGCTGGCTGCCAAGCAGACATGGCTGGACGGATTTTGATCAGGGTAAAGGCAGCCTGCCCACTATGTGCCATAGGGGGACTTACACTGACCAGTGGGTTAGGCCTCCCTGAAGTTCTGCATGTCTGTCAACATTCCAACCAAGCAAGATTGATGTGTTTCGAGGTGGAATTATTTTTCAAAGTCTGTTTGGGCTCGCTCCTGGTCCAGTGCCATGTCTTACATAATAATGTATATCATGAACCTTCACTGAGAAAGAAACAACAGGCCCATGTTTCTGAAGTGCCCTCCAGCTTAGGGCAATCCTGATTACCCATAAACTTCTGGCAAGATTCTCCTTTCCAGTAGCCTCAGAGTGAGTCCAGGGTGCAGAAAAGAGGAATGTATTGTGCTTGTGGGGTTAGCAGTTTGTCTGTCACCACTCCTGTGAAACAGCCGGGCTGTCTCACTGATGACTGATTCAATGCCACTCTTCTAGGGTCAAGGGAATCATTTAATGCATGTGGTTAATCAGTCTCTGAAGTAAGAGAAAGGGTGCTGATTTCTACATAGGAGCAGTGAGCCCCCAAAACGGGAATGGTTCTAGACTTGTTAGAAAGAATAATGGTATATCACAGCTCCTTCTTCCATTGACTTTTAAAATATATTTTATTTTATTTTATTTTTTTATTTTTATTTTTTTTAATTTTTTTTTTTTTTAACATTTATTTATTTTTGAGACAGAGAGAGACAGAGCATGAACGGGGGAGGGTCAGAGAGAGAGGGAGACACAGAATCTGAAACGGGCTCCAGGCTCTGAGCAGTCAGCACAGAGCCCGATGCGGGGCTCGAACTCACATACCGCGAGATCATGACCTGAGCCGAAGTCGGCGCTTAACCGACTGAGCCACCCAGGCGCCCCTAAAATATATTTTGAAGAATATGTATTTATTTTTTTGATAGAGCAAGCAGGGGAGGGGCAGAGAGAGAGGGAGACAGAGGATCCGAAGCAGGCTCCGTGCTGACAGCAGCAAGGGGGATGTGGGGCTCGAACTCACAAACCGCAAGATCATGACCTGAGCCAAAGTCACTCAACCGACTGAGCCACCCAGGCGCCCCCTTCCGTTGACTTTTTAAAGAGCAGTTTGTAGAAAAGAGCATATGGTACAGAGAGTTCCCAAGTACTTTCTCTCTCCCTCCATTGATTTTGAGCAATGAATCAAGTGTGGTATTGTTGGGAGTTTTGTACTGATACTTGTGTAGTTTATCGGATCACCCCACAGTTTCTGTGGGTCAGAAATTTGGGAAGGACAACGGTAGGTGGTTCTGGCACGGGGTCTCCTCAGGGACTGGAATGAGGCAGTGGCTGGAACCGTAGGAGCTGGAGTCTGGCTGAGCATCTCTCCCTCTCTCTCTCCACGTCGTCTGGGGGGCTCTCCATGTGGTCTCTCCACCTGGGATACTTCGGGCTTCTTTACAGCGTGATGGCCTCAGGAAGTTGGACTGCTTACATGGCAGCTCAGCGTTGTAATGCTCCAGTGAGGCAGGGGGAAGTTGCCTCGCCCTTCCAAACTAAGCTTTGGGAGTCATGGCAGTGTCGCATCTGCTACATTTCTGTTGGTTCCAAGTAGGTCACAAGAGAACTCAGAAATAAGGGGAGGGAACACAGACCCCACTTTTTGATGGGAGGGATATCTAGGTCATGTGTCACTATAGTGTTGGGCTGCTGCCATGTTTGGAAGACATAATTTGTCACAGGTACAGCACTGCTCAGGACAAAAGGATCACGAAGGGACAGTCCAACTGGCAGGAGGCCATTCAGGAAGCTCTAAGATCTCAAAGTCTTATAAACCAGTGTGAATGGTAAAATATCCATTCTGTGACACCTAATTTTTTTGAAGTTTAGAGTAAGTTTTATTGAGGTATAATTTACATTCAATACAATACACACATTTTAACTGTACAGTTCAGTTTTGATAACTGTATATAACTGGGTGACAACCACTCTAGTCGAGAAACAGAATACTTCTCTGCCCCCCTCTCCCCAAAATTCTTGTTCTTTTGTATTAAATCCCTGCCATCCTTGGCCCCAGGCAACCATTGATCTGGCTTTCTGTTACTATTGATTAGTTTTGCCTGTTCTACATTTTCATGGAATCTTTTTATTTTTAAAATTTTTTCATGTTTCATGTTTATTTATTTATTTTGAGAGAGTGAGAGACAGAGCATGAGCAGGAGAGGGGCAAACAGAGAGGGAAAGAGAGGATCCCAAGCAGGCTCTGCACTGTCAACACACAGCCTGATGTGGGACTCGAACCCATGAACGGTGAGATCATGACCTGAGCCGAAATCAGGAGTTGGACGCTTAACCAACTGAGCCAACCAGGTGCTGGGAATCTTTTGAGATTCACCGATTTTGTTGTATGTATCAACATAATTGCTGCCTATTACTCTACTGTGTGAATATACTACAATTTGTTTATCCATTTTCTAGTTGATAGACATTTGGGTTATTTACAGTTTGGGGCTATTATGAATAAAGTTGCTGTGAACATTCATGAACAAAAATTTTTGAGTGGGCAGACATTTTTATTTCTCTTAGGTAAATACCTAGGAGTGGAATTGCTGGGTCATATGGGAGGTTTATACGTTGAACTTTGTAAAAGCTGCCATTCTGTTTTCCAAAGTGGTTGTTCCATTGTCTGCAACAGTTTACAAGAGTCCCAGTGGCTCAGAGCTTCACCAAACTTCATGCTGTCTGTCTTTAATTGTAGACAATTTAACGGTCTGCAGAGCTTTACAAATGAATTTTCCTGGGGCGCCTGGGTGGCTCAGTTGATTGGGCATCTGATTTTGGCTTAGGTCATGATCTCGTGGTTTGTGAGTTCGAGCCCTGCGTCAGGCTCTGTGTTGACAGCTCAGAGCCTGGAGCCTGCTTCAGATTCTGTGTCTCCCTCTCTCTCTACTCCTCCCCCGCTCACACTTGGTCTCTCTCAAAAATAAATAAACATTAAAAAAATTTAAATATGCACTTTCCTGATGATCAAAGATGTTGAACATCATTTCATGCATTTAGTGGATATTTGTATATCTTCTTTGGGAACTGTCTGTTCAAATCTTCAGTCCATTAAAGAAATCATTCTTCCTGTCTAATTGTATTTAAAAATATTCTTGATACAAGATCTTCAGGAGGTATGTGTATTGTGAATGTTTTCTCCCAGTCTATGGATTGTCTTTTCATTCTCTTTTTAAAAATGTTTATTTATTTAGGGGCACCTGGGTGGCTCTGTCAGTTGAGCATCTGACTCTTGGTTTCAGCTGGGGTCATGATCTCGAGGTTTCATGGGTTCAAGCCCCGCATCGGGCTCTGTACTGAAAGCATGGAGCCTGCTTGGGATTCTTTCTCTCCCTCCCTCTCTCTGCCCCTTCCCAGCTTGTCCTGTCTCTGTCTCTCTCAAATAAATAAATAAAACTTGACAAAATAGTTAAATATTTATTTATTTATTTTGAGAAGGAGAGAGAGAGAGAGAGAGTGGGGGAAGGACAGAGAGACAGGGAGAGAGAGAGAATCCCAAGCAGGCTCTGCACTGTCAGTGTGAGCCTAACGCAAGGCTTGATCTCATGAAATTATAAGATTATGACCTGAGCCGAGATCAAGAGTTGGATGCTTAACTGACTGGGCCACCCAGGCTGTCCCATCTTTTTATTCTTGAATGGTATTCTTGGACTAGAAGTCTTTAATTTTGATAAAGTTTAATTTATAATTTTTTCTTTTTTTGTACTTTTTATCTGCTGTGTCTAAAAAATCTTTACCTAGCCCATGGTCGCAAAGATTTTGTCTATATGTCTTTTTCTGTAAGTTTTATATTTTAGCTTCTATTTCTATGATCAGTTTTGGGTTAATTTTTGTGTACATCTGTTAATCATTTTCTGTCAGCCTGAAGAACGTCCTTTTATATTAGTGTAGGTCTGCTGTTCTTAAATTCTCTCAGACTGTGTTTATCTCAAAATTGCTTCATTTTGCCTTTATTTTTGAACAATATTTTTGATAGATGTAGAATGATAGATTTACTTTTTTCCCTTCCTTTCAGTACTTTTAAGAATGCCATTCAACTGTCTCTTGACTTTCTTTTTTTTTTTAATTTTTTTTTAATGTCTATTTATTATTGAGAAACAGAGAGAGACAGAGCATGAGCATGGGAGGGGCAGAGAGAGGGGGAGACACAGAATCCAAAGCAGGCTCCAGGCTCCGAGCTGTCAGCACAGAGCCCAACACAGGGCTCGAACTCACAAACTGTGAGATCATGACCTGAGCTGAAGTCGTATATTTAACCGACTGAGCCACCCAGGTGCCCCTGACTTACTTTGTTTCTGATATGAAGTCAGTGATTTTCTTATCTTCATCTTTCTATATCAAATATGTCTTTTTTTCCTCTCTACTTTTAGTATTTTCTATTTCCAGTTTTCATCGATTGCAATATAAGGTACCTTTATATGTTTTTCTTTGTGTTTATACTGTGTGAGCTGTGTTGATATTCTTGGATGCAGAGATTTATATATTTCATCAAATTTTGAAAAATTTTGGCCATTATTTCATATAGTTTCTATTTATGTGTCTTCACATTCACTGATCTTTTCTAGTATGTAAACTGCTGTTAATCACATTTAGTCAAATTTTCATTTTAGCTCATGTATTTCCCAGCGCTAGAAGTCCCATTTGGTCCTCTTTTATATCTTCAATTTCTCTATTTCTTTTGTTTATATTTTTCTTTAAATCTTTGAACATATGTACATATCACTTTAAAAAATCTTTGCGAATTTGGTCATCTATGTAATTTCTGCGTATGTTTCTATTGAATGGGTTTTTTTTTGTTTTTGTTTTTGTTTCTGGCCACAGTTCTCATTTTCTTGCTTCTTACTAGGGCTAGTTATTTTTGATAGGATATTAGACATTGTGAATATCACGTTGTTAAATGGATTTCGGTGTCTTCTTTTAGAGATCGTTAAACTTTATTTTGGCAGACAATTAAGTTACCTACAGATCAGTTTGATCGTTTTGAGGTTTGTTTTTAGTGCAGGTCTGCAGTGGCCTCACTCAAGCATAGTTCAGCCTCAATGCCTCTGGAGTCTCTTCTAAATGCTCTGCTTGTTCAATGAGATTTCTCCACCACAACTGGTTAGAACTTGGATGACTCCCAGCCCTGTATGAGTTCTGGGAATTGTTCAGTTTACAGCTCCTTGTTAGTTGTTCTTTCACTCATAGTTATTCTTTGCCTGGTTTCGTGGTGTCTTACCACACATATGCAGAACTGGATATCGTGCCAAAGACTCAAAGGGCCACCTATGCAGATTTCTGGAGCTCTTTCTCTGTGTAACTCTCTCCTCTCTGGTACTGTGCCTTGCAAATTTAAGCCACCCTGGCTTCTCCAAACTCTGATGTTATTTCTTTGATTCAGCAAGGTCCTGTGATTTACTTGGCGTTCTACTTTCATATGTTCTAGTCTCCAGGTAGAAAGCAGTGGCAGTTTTAGCGCTAATCTTATTTCCTTCCCTTCTTTCAAAGATCAAGTCTGGTGCAGTCTGCAGTTCATGTTTGAAAAGAGTTATATATTTTGCCCCTTAGAAAACGTAGTTTATAGCGGGAAGGCAAATGTTGTCCTAGTTACTATATCATATACTGGAAGAAGAAGTTATAAATTTGGATTTTAAGGCAAAATGGAATCATCTTTTTTCCATTATTTAAAAAAAATTTTTTTAATGTTTATTTTTGAGAGAGAGAGAGAGAGAGAGAGAGACAGAGTCAGAGTGTGAGCGGGCAAGGGGTAGAGAGAGAGGGAGACACAGAATCCAAAGCAGGCTCCAGGCTCTGAGCTGTCAGCACAGAGCTCGATGCAGGGCTCAAACCCACAAAGTGTGAAATCGTGACCTGAGCCGAAGTCAGATGCTTAACCGACCGAGCCACCCAAGCGCCCCTTTCCATTACTTTTTGTAGGCATATATAATTTTATCTGATGACTGGTTAGCTGAAAAAAAAAATCCTCTAAGCTCAATTTTTAGAAAATAAAAATTTCCATGAGGAGAACTAGACTCTTAGAGGTGAATTAATTTGATGTATCCTTTGCCTACTGGACAGGAGTCCGAAATCATTTGGTAGGAAACTTGGCTTCAGTCCCTTTTAACAAACACTGAAATATCCTTCATTCTCTCTGTCACTCTGTTCTTGTCTATAGAAAATGGATTCTGAAGAGCTGGAAGAGAGGCACATGAAATCAGAAGGGATTGGGCTTCTCTGGACTGCCAGTTACAGGGCACAAAAGTAAATTGCATACCTTTTCAGAGAGCCACTAGTGTGGTATTCAAGGAAGGTCTCTCACTGCTATCTTGGCTCGCATTGTGGTTTTATGTTCCCAGAAGTTGGAAGCTGTGACTTAGGAAAAGCCATGGTACCTGGCTGACAAACCAATTGACATAAATGTGCTAACCATATACTGGCAGGTGGCCTGCTCTACTAGCTGGCTTCTGAGAAATGATAAACACAGGGGCCTCACAGACAGATCACCACTATCTCCAGCCTCTGAATGTTCTGGAATCAGAATCTGGAGCAAGTTCATTGCTCTCTATTTTTACTGGAAATGTACCAAAGAAACTGCCCCAAGCTCTTTCTGTGGCTAATACCCATTACACAATGCAGCATTGTTTGCTAAGCTGTTTGGCTCTTTATCTGGGTGGGTCTTGGAAGTTAAATATGCATACAGACATTATCTATCTATCTGAATATATTTATTCTATAGGTATACATATTTTCTTTATAGTTTACATAATGTTTTAATATATAGATGAAGCCAGTGGAACGTAATTTCTTAATATTCTGTAATAAGGGGTAATGTTAATTTCTACTGCAAAGTGTAGAAGGATACAATGAATTAATGCATGTAAATAACTTAGTACCTAATATATAGCTCAATATGCTTTTACTACTGTTATATATTATAGATGCAAACTAATGCTTCTCGGTTACCTTAAGACTCATTTTATGGAACTTGGCCCCTCTCTGGCTTTGTTATAGCTTTTTTTGTGACATTTATCTGTAAACTCATTTTAGCATATATTTTAGGAAACACATTTTGATGGTTGAGATAATGGATCTACCTGAGCGTTCAGATCTATCTGCCAACACCAAGAAAAGACCTGAGTTAAGAAAATTCAAGTTAAATTGTGGTCATTTTTATGAGTTGAGTGGAGAAGCAGACTTTTCCCTTTGTAGGTGTAATTCTCCTGCCCGAGACTCAGATCCACGTGTGTACACAGAATTGTAAACTATTGAGTGGGAAA
The DNA here is from genome assembly GCF_028018385.1 of Neofelis nebulosa. Taxonomy (NCBI): domain Eukaryota; kingdom Metazoa; phylum Chordata; class Mammalia; order Carnivora; family Felidae; genus Neofelis; species Neofelis nebulosa. Next base: position 30,773,524 of record NC_080790.1, read on the forward strand.
GGCATAAAAATTGAAAGGCATCATGGAAGATACCAGGTCTGTTTTAAACAGAAGGAGCTGAGAAACATACCCCTATCTATGCTGATCATTTGCCTATTGAGTCTGAGTCCCAAACCCACAATTCTATACTGTGCTCTGTGCTGCTGAGATTATAGCTCTGCCAAATAGCCTCCCCAGACTCGGGCCAGTTGGCTTCCTGTCGGGTTCTGTTAATATCTATCACTAGAGGGAGACTGGAAGGTATGAGTTGGGGACAAAGGAATTTCTTATTTTTACTTGGTCGTGTCAGTGTTGCCTTGACTTTGGAAACTAGCCATATCTTACCTGCTCAGAGGTATCATCGGTAGCCAAGTGTTTCCCTTTTCTCAGTGCCACAAACTTCTCTGATTTTTGAGATTGTAGGACATACTACTTTCTCAGAGAACTAAGCCCCAGCTTAATGGGTATCTCTTTTCTGAGTTACCAAGTTTTGATAACCCCAACCCCTTCCTTTTTCTTCACCTAGTCCTAAAGCTTATAGATTCATGTTGTAGTTATCACCTCTAGGTTCTAAGTTCTTGCTTTTATTCTTTTATTTCTCCAACATCTGTGAAATCAGTTCTGCATATTAAACCCTCTCTGTTTAAATATCTTGTGTTATTCTTCCTCCCTTCTTCCCTCCCCATCTTTATTCCTCCCTGTCTCTCTCTCTCGCTCTTTCTTTCTTTCCTTCCTTCCTTCCTTCCTTCCTTCTTCTCTCTCCTTCCTTTCTCCCTCCCTTCCTTCTTTCCTTCCTTCCTTCTTTCCTCCTTCCTTCCTTCTTTCCTTCCCTCCATAGATAGACAGTTTCTAATAGGAATAGTCCTACTAAAATAACTATAAATGTTGGTATTCTTGGCTTGGTTTGGTTATGATCTTGGTCTTGAATGTAGTGTTGACTTGTTTTCCAAAGGAAAATGGGATACTCTTAATTCATGGCCTACATTGCCATAATCATTAAATTATCAATGATGGTCACTTGGGATAAAGTTCCTGTTAAAGTAAGTTCCTTGGGAGAGAAAGTGACTATTACATTATAGCAATAATGCCTATAGGGACTGTGGCATGAGATGGCTTTTTCAGTCTGCCCTGGGGAATAACAAAAAGAAAATGACAAACTCAGGGGTTAAAAATCTTTGCTTAAGTCTCAGTCAGAGAACTAGAGAATTTCTATGGCTGTTTTATAAAAGACCATTATATTTATTAGTTGTGGAACAAATATTATTGAAAACTAATCCCAAATTTAATTGTGTGGATTGCAGAATTACATCAATTAAAAACACAGACTCACCAAATTTCTTATATGAAAGTTAGGGACGTGGTTGGGAAGGAGTGAGGCCCTGAGATTTGGAATGAGAGTTCTCTGGGTGGACTCAGAAAAAGCTGAAGTTTTTGAATCCTTCCAAGTGTCCCTGAATCTTCCTTGCTAGCTGAATGAGCTTCTCCTCCCGAGTTTTAGTTGATCTCTCTCTCCTTTGCTTGAAAACTCTGTTTAAGACCAACTAGCCCTGTTGTTTTGTGAGAGACAACCCAGTCAAGACCCCCTTCTCATTGTCTCTAGACTTACAGCTAGAGTCAAAGCCCATCATGTACAGGAGTACAAGTGTGAATCTGACCTGGGAAGATACAGCATATTCTCCAAAGTGCACGATCTAGCTAATTTCTCTCGGCTGGAACCTGAGGAGTATGGCAAATGTGTGGGAATCAATTCTCAGTGTATTAAACCAAAGAGAACAGAATATAATAGGAGGTCAGGCTGAATTTATTGAAATGGGTAAATTTACCAGAGATTATGGATTTAGTGTATGAACTAACAAGACAGTGTGCTTAATTGATTGGCTGAAACTTGGACTAAACAGTGGCTTACATTCTATGAGACTGAGCTGTCAGAACTTCTGTGGCATAATATAGAGCAGGGGTCAACAAATTATGGTCTGTTGGTCAAATCTGCAACCTAAGAATGGGTTTTACATTTTGAAGAGTTATAAATAGAAGAATAAGGGTTATAAATAGAAAAAGAAGTGTAAATAGAGGAAGGGTTATAAAGTGAGGGCAGCAGGAGGAAAAGGGAGGAGGAGAGGGGAGCAGGAGAGAGACCATATATGGTCTGCAAAGCCTAGACCATGTGCTCTCTGGACTTTTACAAAAAAAAAAAAAAAGTTGAGGACAGCTGATGTAGAGAAAGGAATCAAAGGTTTAAGGTGCAAGGAATAATGACATAGTTTTATCACGTGCAAACTCATTTTTACATCATCCAGGGGCGTGTACAGTCATGACATATGTGGGCTCAGGCCAAACATATCTAGGGGGAAGTTGATTCCCTTTATTACTCAGTGTTTGTATTGAAGGGAGAAGAATGACGTGCAAAGACTCCTTCTGGCCTGTACACCTGTTCACTGGTAACCCTTGGAGGATGGGAGACACAGGATGTTAAAAACCAGTGAGCCTTTGGAGAAGAACTGGTTATCTGTTGGGTCTTTTCTTCCTTTAGTAGACATGGCTTCCTGGAGGGCTAAAGGAAGAGATTCAGATATTACTGGGAACTCATGCTTCAAAACATCTTGCACAGACTGAACTAAGGTTAAAAGCATTCTTCATACTTCCTCCTTAATCAATGGTAGGGCTGATAAAGTGATTGCTGATTGGTGACTGGTTTCCATGATTACCACAAATTCTTTCTGAAAGAAACTCTACTTGTTTTCTAGCTTACCTTTTCCAACTCATACACTTTTAAAAAAGCAATGTTTGTATTTCCTGCCACTCCAGCGTCAACGAGAGAATTTATTTTATAATGTGTATGAACTGGCAGCTTCTCAGAAAAAAAAAAGCATTGTTGTCAGAATGAAGTCATCTGTTTGGTGAACAAAACCTCAAGTATCATTCAAGGGGCGGGAACCCGGTGCCCTCTGTATGCTTAGCCTTTTGGCATATAGAGCCATTGTCAAAACCTGTTTCCAAAGTGACTGAATTCTCTTCTGAAATCACTTGGCAGTTCCTGGCCCTAAGGGTCTGGAATAACTCTTTTCAAGGACTTTATGTTAAGGCAGCTGGTCCCTAATGGAAACCAAGATCACTGCCAGCTAAAGAATTTAGCAATACCCGAAAGTGGGCTCACCTAATAAATTTTTATAGTCTTCAGGCTAAGGTGTGTATTTGGGGGTTGGTCTCTATTTGATGTCCTTATCATCTCGAAAACATGGAAAAGGTCAAGAACATATCTGGCCTTTGGGTTATTTTCAAAATAATATTATATCTGGATATATGATGCTGAGAAGATAGCTTTTGAGGGTGTTCCTCCCCTCCATTTACCCAAATTGAATATGGAATAAATAGCAATTCATTACATACTCTGTTTTCTGACTGTGGCACAGTGGGGTCTAGGGAAAGAAAACAAGGCCCTCTCTTGGCTTTTGAAGTCTTTGCTTTTTGAAAAAGTCTTTAAAAAAAAAACCACAATAAAAGCTTAATTTAACAACGGATGTCTAGGCTGAATTGCTGGGTCAAAACTAACAAAAGTGGAATTTAATATAAGTGTAAAAATCCTGTGATTAGGTTAAAAAATCAGTGTCCTAAATAACTACCAGGTGGAGAAGCTCTCTCTTTTACAGTCATAGGGAATCTTTCTCTATTAAGGAAAACCAACTTGTATCACTTCTTCTACCATCCCCCCCCTCCCCTGCAGAAAAGCCTCTCTTGGGCCATGTGCAAACAAAGAATAATTTAAATCTCATTTTAAAAAAAAGATTAAACAGAATCCTTCATTGTTGAATGGCATCCATTAATTAAGAGCAAAAGAGTAAGAGCATTTTAACCATACAGCTGAACTAACAAAATTTGATATTTAGGCTATTAAAACCTAAAATCCAGGTCAGTCCTTGAAAATAAAATTGGACACATACAGAAAGTAAAAAACAACCAAGAAAATGCAAGTGGCTACCCTGAGAAAAGGAGAAGGCACTGGGGTCCCGTGGACAATCTTCTGTGAGCTAAGTGTGTTGGATAAACTTAGGTCTCCTGATTAAATCCAGGCTGGTTTTGGCGTCTGTGGGGGATGCGAGAGGGAAATGGGCTCCATTAGGTTCCATGACAATGGCTGCAGCCAGTCAAAGGTAAGACCCATCGGAAAGGCCGTGCATGGTGGGTCTGGAACAGGCTTCTGTGTGCTATGGTGCATTACAGCTTCAAAGCACCTTCGCCTTCATTCTCTCTCTTGCTCCTCCTGTTTTACAGATGTGGTCATTGAAGGGTTGAGAGAAGAAATTGCTTCAAGTTCCCACAACCAGGTAGCAGCAGGATGAGGGTTGCCCTCCCAGAGCCCTGCTTTTTCGTGTTAATTATGTCCCCTAGAAGACTGCATCCTTCAAGAGATTATTATTTTATCTGGGAAATGTTAGCCCCAACAATAACATTTTACTTGCCATCATTCTCCTTTGAATTGAACTTGGTTGGGGTGTGAATGGGGGTTCAGCGCCTCCCTCCAGTCTCTCTTCTTCCCTGGGTCACTCTGTGAGCCTCCTGTTGGGTCATCTGGGCCCCTAATTTTGTTCCCCTCTCCCGCCCCATGCAGTTTCTCTTGTGTTTCCAGATAGTTGGCAGCATCAGCTGGTGCTTTGGGGTTGCTGTTGCTTTGTTACCCCTTGTTGAACCCATGGAGACTGGGATACTCTTTCTAGAAAGCAATGGGACCCACGGAAGCTGTCACTTCTCAGTAACAGCTAACTCAGTGGCAAAAGGTACTGGTCTTTCCAGACAGCAGAAGTTCCGATGGGTACTCACCTGGGGGAGGGGGGCCTCTGCCTTTTTAACTCCTCTTACTTTCTTCTCATATTTGCCCCTCTTCGCCTGCCATTGTTCCCAAGTCTGGCTAATCCAGAATATTCTCTCATCTTTGTATACCTGGAGGCGCTGGTTTGTTCACGAACACTCATACCCCAGCCTTTGAGATGGGTTTGGTGTTCTCAGCCATATAACCTCACCTCACTGGCCTTGATATGGATTCCCATGATGTCATCTCTGGCCCCTGTTGGGGCAAATCTCAGCCTGTCAAACCAGTCCTGCTGGGCCATAGTCTCCTTTACTCAAATACTCACTTCAACACTGAGCTTTGCACCCACCTCTCCCCCACTTCGGCCATATGTCATTCCGTATCTCTGCGTGGCAGAAAACTAACTGCAGGACTGAATTTGCGTGGATTCAGTTTGCTCAATCATACAATACAATACTAAAAAGTATTTATTAAGTGCCTCGTTGAGCATAGTGATACATAAAAGGGGCTGATTTAATGATGCGAAAATAGTAATAACCTCTTATGTTTTATGACAGTCAGTGCCATCATACTACTATCTCTATCTCTGTTAACACAGCCATTCCAACTATTTCTGTCTCACACATTTGTCTCAGGAGATGTGCGAGACTTGGGAGACCCAGGACACAACTTGCAAGAGGGACCCCTAAGACTTGTGGGCAAAGGAACTGTACAGAGGACCTCGAGGGCAATTTAAAGCCTTTTGACATCTTCTTTGCCTCTGATTTGGAGTTATAACATCACTGTAGGGAAGGAAATGGGGGCTGGGAAGGCAAAGGCAATAGTTGAACTCCTCCCCCAATTTAGGACCATGAGACGGTAACTCGGAGGGAGAGGAAAAAGGAACAAAAGTAAGGGTGTTATTTAAGGCATTGTTTAATGTTCCAGGGTTCATCCTGTGTCAGATAGCCCAAGAGTCAAATAGTTAGACTCTTGCTAGACTCCAAAAAGATTTCACTCACTGCAACTCTTTAGTGAGATGTTAATAAGGATGACACAACAAAGAGGCCATCCGTGGTCAAAAGAAATTAGGAAATGAGATATCCTTAACACACATTAGCATCTTGAAAGCTCTAAGAAGTCCTGCAAAGCAAACATCTTAAACCTTGTTTCAACCTGGGTTTCCCAGAAATATTGGATCTTGGAACCATTTTGGGGAGGAGCACCTGTGAACATTTGTGTACCTCTTGTGGATAGAGTTCTCTCAAACTCATCCTGAGAAGTGCTGAATTGGGCTAAGTTTTGTAGCAGAGGGAGATGTAATAATGGGAGACACAGTCTTAGAGGGATGAGGACAGGGCCTGTGAGGAGAGAGGCAGAAGGACTGAAGTGGACGAGGTGTTCATGGCCTTGCTGTTGTCGGCCATGGGGAGGTGCTCAGTGTCCTTGTCTCACTGTATTCTTTTGGGAAGGGTGGATCCTTCTTTCCTCCTGTCAAAGCACCTTCAGTTTAGGGAGAATGTCAGAAGGTTCTAGGGTTTTGTCCTGGTAGAGTTTGAATCTAGGATCTCTGGATTCAAACCTATACTCCATTTCTTTGCTGCACGTGTGGCCAGGAAACAGATACTTGTTACAAATTACATTGTTGACCCTTCGCCTACTTTCAGGAATTCTTTTCCAGTTTTTGTGTGATTTTCCCTGGAGGAGGTTTGGGATCAGACTGCTGCCAACCTACCCTTGACATGTACCCAAAGCTGCTATTTCTGGAAATTCTTGACCATATAAAAATACCTAACATGTTTTTTTCCTTGTCAAAATATAAGACTGGTCTTGGTGAAATTTTAATCATAAATTGATTTTGCTTGGAAAGGCCCCAATATTTGCTCCAGTTTTTAGGACAGACTTTAAGGTTCAGTTCTAGGGCTTTAGCACATGTTCTTCAACAAATAACTCGATGTGTTAGAATGGTGCTCCTAAATTTCTGAAACAGCACTCAAGGATGTTATTTTTTGGTGTGGCTGGGAATGAAAATACCCTGTTAACTTTTGAACCATCCATCCCTGTGCCTAACTAGCTGGGCAGATGGGGAAAGAGAACGAGGCCTTCTCCTCCCCCTCTTCCCCCTCCCCCTTCTCCTCCCCCTTCCCCTCCTCCTCCTCCTTCTTTTTTATTTGGAAGGGGGTGGCACCAAGTGAAGTTTTTTTCTCAACATAGTTTTTCTTTGTTTGAAGAAGTTTATTAGACAAGATTACTCTTCAAGCAGTAATAAAGATTCTTTAAGAATCAAATATTTACACTTTGAACTCACTGTAGAAATATTTACAGATTTCTGTGACTTTAGCTCAGACCCTCTTCCTCATTGTATTCCAGTCATGCTTTTGCTCTTAGGAATGAAGTTGGAGGTAATGTATTAAATATATAAATAGCTAATGTGATGGGAGGTGTTTTTAAATTGTGGGATAATTTTTCCATTAAGAAAGCAATAATTTTACGAAATCTGAGGCTGATTTGAAACTTCAGAATACATTTTTGAGGTTAGGAAAGATACTTTAAAAAATATGCTTTCATTGAATTATCTCTGTGACTCTTTAGATAAAAGTTAGGGCTTCTAGGAAGGGGACCAGAACATTTAACAGCAAAGGTCTATTATCTTTGATTGGAATTCATTGCTTTGAGTTTGCCAGGGTTTTGTTTTTTTTTTTGTTTTTTGTTTTTTTTTTTTTTTTGCTGTTATTTTTACATGGGTAAATGAAGAGTATTCCAGCTGTTTTGACATTTTTATTAGATAAATTTGAAAATCACTTAATCATGCCAATTCTCTATCCTCTGGAGCTTCAAATGAAAGTATGCAATATCTCAGTCATACAACACCTCAAGAAGGACTTATATTCATACTTAAAAAGGAAGTTTCATTTGGTATATGTTTGGCTGACATATTGCAGTTCTAAAAACTTGTACAGACAAGCATTTTGAACAGATTATTCTGCCAATTTAAAAGTGATTATATAACATCTGTGAACTCAGTATACATTTCAAGAAAAATGCTGCTGGCTTTGTCCTCCTGCTCAAGGCACACACTGAGCAATGTAATCCAGAGATGTCCTCCTGAGCTGTCATTATTGATTCTCCAACTGTCCCATCTCTCTTTTATGAATCAGGGTAATGATTGCATATGAATGAAATTAGAATTTCATGTAGTATAGGTTTTAATGAAAAAATACAATAACGTTCTTCTGATCTCTCTCTTTTTGCCCAAGGATCAATTTTTTTTGTTGGGTCCCTTCAAAATCAGAATTCCCAAATCTTCAGTACAAATGGCAACTATACATTACAAACAAACAAACAAAAAGCAAGCTGATCTCAGAGTCCTCCAGACCCATCCTAAGACTGGGCCTACTTTGAACAGTTTTGCGAACTGTCTCAGGCTATGTTATTTTATGGAGTGATTTTCTGATATAGCAGTGGTTTGGTGGGATTTCAGGGTTTATAGACCACTGCTGATTTATGGCATTAACACAACAAAAAAGGCTACTCTGTAGGTAATCGGAAAAATTCCTGGTTAGTGTGTAAGGTGATCAGATGTGAAGCAGAAGCATGGCTCTGGTCCCCCTTTGTGTTAAAAGAACAAATGGACAGGTAGGAGGCCAATCAAAAGCTTCCCTCTGCCAGAGCCAAGTTGTGGAGAAACTTACTTACTGGATCTGCTGATAATAAACTTGTAGGGAACCGGTACCGTTATCTTGCCATACACAGTTCATTGCTGTGTCTCAGGTGTCCTTACTATTCCTGCCGCACCCACCTTAATCCAGACCCTCATCACCCCTGTACCAAAACCGCTGTTGCAACTTCCTAGCTGGTCTCCTGCCCCCAGCCTCCTGTACCTCCTAGTCCAGTGGGTCTGGCTGGCTGAGAGATCTTCCCAAAATGTCATGTTCATCCTGTCAATCTTTTTGCAAAGTGCTGCAATGACTTCCCACTGCTGACCTCATCAAGCTGAAACATCTTATTCTATGCAGAAGCATGAAGCTCTCCTCTGGCCCAACTGAACATGGGCCTGTGCTTTTTTCATGCTCTCCCGCCACTCCCTCCCCCTCCCCCCACTTTGTTCTGGTCAAATTTTATTTTTTTAAAAAAAAATTTTTTTTTTCAACGTTTTTTATTTATTTTTTTTGGGACAGAGAGAGACAGAGCATGAACGGGGGAGGGGCAGAGAGAGAGAGGGAGACACAGAATCGGAAACAGGCTCCAGGCTCCGAGCCATCAGCCCAGAGCCTGACGCGGGGCTCGAACTCACGGACCGTGAGATCGTGACCTGGCTGAAGTCGGACGCTTAACCGACTGCGCCACCCAGGCGCCCCTGTTCTGGTCAAATTTTAATCCACCACCCAATTTGATGGTAGGTACTGGGTCTTAAAATTTTTCCCATTCTTTTTTTTTTTTAAATGTTCATTTATTTTTGAGAGAGACAGAGAAAGTACAAGCAGGGGAGGGGCAGAGGAGAGGGAGACAGAGGATCCGAAGCAGGCTCCACACCGAACAGCAAAGGGCCTGATGCAGGGCTCGAACTCACGAACCACGAGATCATGACCTGAGCCGTCATCAGACACTCAACCGCGTGAGCCACCCAGGTGCCCCCAATTTTTCCCACTTTTGAGGAAATAATTCTTCAGAAAGAAAAAGGCTTAATGTGCAAAAGGCCATTAGAGTTGTTTGTATAATTACAAGTTACAACCTAAATATTCAGCCAAGGAGAAACAAGTGTGGCACATTTGTAAAATGTAGCCGATAAAAATGGCGTGTACAGATTTGTTAACATAAGAAAACGTGGTTCAATAAGAAAGAAAAAATCCCCACCAAACTCTATATACAGTATGAGCTTAACTATTAAAAAATTTTTAGAAAAGTCTTCCTAGAAGCTCATTTTCCAAAACTGTCAAGAGAGGTTATGACTAGTGGGATTAGGGGCTCCTCTCAGTTTTTAGTTGTTTTTTTTTAAACGTTTTTTAGTGTTGTCGATATAATTTTTAAATGTTTATTTTGAGAGGGACAGATAGAAAGTGGGGGGGGAGGAGCAGAGAAAGAGAGAGAGAGAGAGAGAGAGAGAGACAGAGACAGAGAATCCCAAGCAGGCTCTGCACTGTCAGCGAAGAGCCCAACTCAGGGCTTGAACCCACAAACTGTTAGATCATGACTTGAGCCAAAACCGAGTTGGATGCTCAACTGACTGAGCCACCTAGGTGTTTCTAACGTTGTCAATATTTTAAGAAAAAATTCATTTATTTTTACATTTTTGTATCTTCATTGATTTTTCTGATAATAAAGGTATATACCATACCCACTGTTAAAATTTCAGACATTAAAAAATATATGCGTTTTTTAAAAAGTAAAAATCCCCTGTAGTTTCAATGAAAATAAAAACCACCTAGCGATAGCTACTGTATTTCTCAGGTTTGCCCTGGTCACAAATGACACACAATAGTGGTGGCTTACACAGGAAACATTTATTTTTCCCTCACGTTACAGCTCGGCTGTCCTGTGCTCCAGGTGCTGGGATGTGCTCCACGTGTCATCTCATTCTGGATCTCAGGTTAAGGAAGCAACCCTGTTCTGGAACATCCCTGTCCTCACAGCAGAGGGGAAGAGTAAGAGGCTGAGCTCAAACCACACTGTCATGTTGAAAACATTAGCTTAGATGACACATGTGCTCACATTCTGTTGCTCAGCGCAAGTCACTTGGTCAAGCCCAACATTACTGTGGCAGAGACAGGGTGTACCCGCCCCCCGCCCCAGGGCAGGAGGGGACCGTTACCTACCATAACCTTCAGCAACATTTGGAGCAAACATCCTTTTAGACTTTTCAGTAAGCAAGGGCATGGGCACATCCACCTGTATATACTTTTTAAAACTGGGATGACTCATGCTGTGAAATTACTTGTCTAATTCTTTTTTTTTTGATGGATGGTTTTCTAAGTCAACATATGTATTCTTACATGTGCATTTTGATCGGCAACATAATATTCCACTTTACAGATAGGTGTGGACACCCTTGTTCCTGTATCTCTGAACATATCATGAAGATCCATTACTACAGGTAGAATCACTGGGGCATTCAGATGTCAAAGCTTTTAGGGAATGTTGTAATTTCCCCTCCTGCTAAAAGTGACAAGTTTCGCTTAAAATAAAAATGTATTGACTCTTCAGTACATTAAGATGAAGCTTAAATTCAACTTTAAAAAGTTATTTATTTTTTTTAGTATATTTATTTTGAGAAAGAGAGGGAGAGAAAGAATCCCAAGCAGGCTCAGCACTGTCAGCACAGAGCCCAACATGGGGCTCGATTTCACCAACTGTGAGATCATGACCTGAGCCAAACCGAGAGTTGGAGGCTTAACCGACTGAGCCACCCAGCCGCCCCTAAATTCCACTTCTCATGGCTTGTTTTCTTAATAACTTCAGCTAGAATTAACGTAATGTCTTGAATTTCATGTTTAATATGTACAGTTGCGTGTGTATGTTTTGTCATCTCAATTATAGTGTAAGTTTCAGAAGGGCAAGGACTAGTCCTTGGACTATTTTATTTCCTCAAAAGAAGCCATTTTTTTTCTATCCTAACCCAAGACTTTAAGTTCAGATCCCTCTGCCTTCCCATCCCCCAGTTCAGGCAGGTACTATAAGTCACATCCTCTCGGAGGAGGTACATGGGAGGGTATGGGGCCAGGAGGGTAAGTCTTTCCGGGTTTTGTTCTTAAAATGTTAAAGCCCAGAGATGAGAGAGAATTTGCAGGTGTAGGAGCAGCAAAGGAGAGCACAGATTTCTTTCCAAGTTTAGAAAATGATTCCCCTGGACTTGGGTGGGCGGTGCAGGGGCCCTCTGAGGGGGTGCACCTGCCCCCAGGAAGCAGTGCCTGCAGGGAGTACCCCTTCCTTCAATCTGCTCTAGCCATATGGCACCCTTGCCCTTCAGCAGGACCTTGCATTTATTGTCCCTTTGCCTGAAAACCTCTTTGCTCAGATATGGCACTTTCTCAGGGAGGCCTCCCCTGACTACTATATGTATAACTGGGATAATCCACAAAACCACCTGTCTCTGCTCCTTGACTGATTTTTCCCCACACGACTTAATGATATCTAAATACTGTGCATTTGACTTCTTTATTTTATTAATTGCCTCACTCCCTCCACTAAAATGCGAGCTCCCTGAGGCAGAATAGCTGTTGTTGTTTCTGCTGCACCCCAGGGCTCACGTTGTGCTCAATAAATGTTTGTTGAATGAACAAATAAAATGGATGAATCTCAGAGGATATTGTACCTGAACTGATAAGTCAGTTAGAGGGAGAAGGTATTTTTGTAGACTTCACACTGATTTATTGAGACTCTGCTATCTGCTGGGCACCGTGATCATTGCTGGGGGAAACAAGAAATACATAAGACTGTTCTGTCTTCATTCCAAGTCCACGGTCGGGCCATGGCCCTGCTTATTCAGAATGGGACCCAGACGTCAAGGTGGTTTATCCAGGCAGCACTGCTGATGGTCCTGTGGGATAAGTTTCTCCATTTTTTTTCCCGTCGAAGGTTTATTTTTTTTAATAAAAAAATTTTTTTACATTAATTTTTTATTTTTGAGAGACAGAGACAGAGCACAGAGGAGGGGCATAGAGAGAATGAGACACAGAATCCAAAGCCGGCTCCAGGCTTCCAGCCCATCAACACAGAGCCAGATGCAGGGTTTGAACTCAGGAACAGTGAGATCATGACCTGAGCCGAAGTCAGATGCTTAACCCACTGAGCCACTCAAGTGCCCCACCCTTTGAAAGTTTAAGGGACTGTGTCCAGTGGTTTTGGAAACTGTTTCCAGAAAGATTTCATGGAAAATTTCCATCTACCTAAGGGAGCTAGAGAAGATCAGAAATGAGAAAGAGACAAACATTTAACAAACCAGTTTTACTATCAGAATATCCCATACCTGCTTTGGTGGCTAGACTTAAGAATGAAGTTTGGGGATTACTTTTTGATGTAAATGTATCCTTATGAGCTCATTTCTCTGTCTCTGGGATAATAGAGATGTGGCTAAAGTGTATTTTTTTGTAAGGGGTAGTCCAGGTGTATTCAAATTTGAAATTTAAAGGGAACCAGTACAGCTCTGAGTCAAATGCAGTGTTGGGCAGAAGTAAAACGGTTGACTAAGAATTATTGTATGTAAAAACCTGTCTCTCAAATATTATTTTAAAGGAACTTGGGAAAAGCCAGCAACTTGACAGGGGGAGCAGAGCCCTCGTCCACATCCACGAGGGACTTCATGGTTGGTGAAATCAAGGTTCTTAGGTAGACAAAAATTGTGAACTGGGAGGCTCATCATCTTCATAAAAATGACAGAGCATCCTAAACACCTTTCTGGGACACTGAAAGGGTCGCGCCATAAACCGCAGGGTGCCGAGAGCATTGGGTGATAGGAGTAAGAGTGGAGAGAAGTACTCTCTGCTAGAGAAAGAGACAGCTACTGTTGGGGGGGCAACAGGTTCTTACGTACATCTTCTGTGCTAAGAAACTCAAGATAATGAGAATTTTGCATAAACAGAACAAACAAATCAGAGACAAACAGAAAAAAAGAACGAAAACCCTGTCATCTCTCTCTCTCTCTCTCTCTCTCTCTCTCCCTCCCTCCCCCCCCCCCCCTTTCTCTTTTTGTTGTAAGTCACTGGCACTAGCCTTTTCCATGATTGTATACCAAAGCTTCTCTGGCGTTTAACAGGAAAATAGAAAACTTCAGAAGACCCAGGTAGAGTTTTGGTGAAAAAGACTAACAAAGGCTTTAATCTTAGACCCTGGGAGATGTCTCGCCTCTGTAACTAGAAGCAGATTTGATATGATTCCTTTAATTAAAACCATCTGATGCACAAAAACCCTTCTCAGTTGCCCTGAATAACTTATTTTCCAACTCCGTCTTCAGTTTGTCTTCTAATAAAGCATGTTATCATTTGTTCAGAAGACTGATAACCCAAGAGTCGTGAATAATGGAAAAATGACAAACCTTGCTATACATAATCAGTTGGCAAGGGAAGAAGAAATAACAGCTGCTCCACTGTTGTAACATATATTTTTAAACTGAGTTTGTAAGTCAGTAGGGATGCCAAGTCACAGATTTTCTTCAACGATCTCATGATGGCTCAAGGCCATGCAGATTAGAGTTTGTTGGTGGCTTTCTTCTGCCCCAGAGCCTTTGACTTTGGAAAGATACTGGGCAGGGGAAAAAATCCTTCTAGAACCACAGTTGCTGAGGGTCCCAGACCCTCCAATGGAAATGCCACTGGGACCAGACAGTGGCACTGTTACAGGCACATTTTTGTCAGCCGTACAGTGTCAACCTCTGAATTCAGGTAGGCATTGATTGAAAAAAATTGATTGATTGATTGAAAAAAAAATCAATGTGTTCTTAAAAAGTTGATTGTCAGATTTTGGTAAATCAGAGTAAATATTCAATGCAGTGATATAACTTGATCTTTACAGGAGTCTGGATGATCATTTTGCAAGATAAGGAATTTTTGGAAGGGCATCTTGGTGCAGGTGACTTAAGTTGGAGTTCCCGCTTCTCTCCTTTCTTGCTTCGTGATGGTTGGTAAGGGATTTGACCTTGAGGAACCCGTATTCTCATCCATAAAATAAACACCATACAGTCTTATTTGCGAGGGTCTATCAAAATGAGATCATGGATATGTAGTGATTTGTTGATTTTATTTATTAATTTTTAAAAGTTATGAAATTGAAAAACACAGAGAATAACCTAAGAGATTCCTACGTACTAACCACTAGATTTAAAAATTAGTTACATTTGGGGCGCCTGGGTGGCTCAGTTGGTTGAACGTCTGACTTCGGCTCAGGTCATGATCTCACGGTTCGTGGGCTCAGGCCCCGCATGGGGCTCTGTGCTGACATCTCAGAGCCTAGAGGCTGCTTTGGACTCTGTGTCTCCCTCTCTCTGCTCCTCCCCCACTCACACTCTGTCTCTCTCTCTCTCTCTCTCTCTCTCTCAAAAATAAATAAACATTAAAAAAATAAAATAAAAATTCGTTACATTTGTCTAGTTTTCCTCTTTTATTTTTATTTTTATTTTTTTTTTAATTTTTTTTTCAACGTTTTTTATTTATTTTTGGGACAGAGAGAGACAGAGCATGAACGGGGGAGGGGCAGAGAGAGAGGGAGGCACAAAATCGGAAACAGGCTCCAGGCTCCGAGCCATCAGCCCAGAGCCTGACGCGGGGCTCGAACTCACGGACCGCGAGATCGTGACCTGGCTGAAGTCGGACGCTCAACCGACTGCGCCACCCAGGTGCCCCTAGTTTTCCTCTTTTAAAAAATTTTTTTTAATGTTTATTATTTTTGAGAGAGAGAGAGAGAGAGAGAGACAGAGCACAAGTGGGGGAGGGGCAGAGAGAGAGGGAGACACAGAATCTGAAGCAGGCTCCAGGCTCTGAGCTGTCAACACAGAGCCCGGATGTGGGGCTCGAACTCACAGACCTCAAGATCATGACCTGAGCTAAAGTCAGCCGCTTAGCCAACTAAGCCACCCAGGAGCCCCTTCTTTTTTCTTTTTTAGAAAAAAAAAACAACACAAAACTGCAGTTGATGGCTCCTTCTCCTTTCCTTTCCTTTCCTCCACAGTTAACCACTATCCTAAAATTGGTCTATATCTCTCCCATCTGTACTTTTGTATTTATTCTGTATGTATGTATCCTTCAACAATTATAGTATTGTTTTGCAACTTTTACATATTTACGTAAATAAAATAGCTTTAAATCTTTTTGCAATCACCTTTCACGGAACACTGATTCTGGGAGTTAGCCATGTTGAAACATTAACAGGTAGTTTATTCATTTAAGCTACTTTCCTGTCCCATTGCATGTAATTCTCCATTTCCTCAGTGACAAACTTTGAACTTGCTTCTGAGTTTTTGCTGTTCAAATAAGGGTTCAATGGACATCCTATACGTCTCTTCTTGGGCCTATGTTGGATTTTTCTTTTTTTCTGAAGGTGCATCTAGAAGTAAAATTCTGGGCCATAGGGATGTGCCTCTTCAGCTTTGCTAGATATTTATTGACAAATTGCTCATGAAGGTATTTATAGGTTCTACATAGGAAAGTTCCAGTTTCTCCACTTTCTCCTCAAAAATTAGTATTTTAGATGTCTTGTTTTTCTGAAATGATATCTCACATCAATGTGCATTTCCTTGATAGTTCCCATGACTGACAAATTTTCCATGTTTCAGTTTTCTCTGTGTGAATTGCCTGTTCATGTCCTTTACTAATTTTGTTACAGTACTCTTTGTATTTTTATTACTGATTTATAAGAATTATACCTATGTTTTAATTCATATGTGACAAACAGCTCTTTCCAAGTATGTGGTTTGTGTTTTAACTTACTTTGCTCTATCTTATTTTATTTAAAAATTTTTTTTAAATTTGCCATACCTTATGTCATGAAAACTTAAATTTCCGATATAATCAAATTTAATTTAATAGAAAAAAAAGAATCAACATTTTTCCTTGATTGGTTCCATTGGCATTTTCTTTCAGAAACAACTCATTTCCCTATGTTCACAAAAAATACTCTGTCTCTATTTTTCTCTTTCAAAGTCCTAGTATTCTCATTTGGGTTTTTAATCTGTTTATGAAGTGAGGTTGGAATATGTTGTACTTTTTGTTTGTTTGTTTGTGTTTTGCCTATAGACAACTGCAGTCACATGCATTGTATACTTGATCCTTTTCCACTGACTTGTAATGACACCTCATATACATATGGGGGTTTTTGTTGTTGTTGTTTTTCCTGCCTGGGCTTTCTCTTCTATTTCATTGGCCTATTTCCTCGTTTTTTGGACACATACCACATTTTCTTCAAGTTAATATAACTTTGTTTTCATACTTGCACATCTTCTTAGCTGTCAAATGGTTGTGACTGTTCTTGGCTCCTCCCTTCTCCTTACGACTCTCATTAACTTGTCAAATTCTGTAAAACGGCGGGTGACAATATTATAGGAATTGCGTTAAAATTTATAGATAAATATGAGAAAAATGATATCTTAACGATATTGAGTCCCCTTTCCACCACCATTATATATTTCTCCATTTACTTCGTTTTTTTTTTTTAAATGTCACTCAATAGTGTTAAAATGTCCTGTAAAATCTTGAACTTCTTTTGTGTATATTTGTGATCACTTAATTTTTTTTGTTCTTTCTGTGACTGGATACTTTTTTAAAAATTAAAATTTTCTCCTTAGCTGTTGCCTGTAAGATTGTTAATAATTTTAACATATTTTTTAATCAAGCCACTTTGTCGAACTCACGTAAGTCCCAGTTATTTGCTGTGTATTTTCTTTTATTTCTTTGTTTAATTAAATTGTTGGAAAATAATGATGGTTTTATTTTTTTCTTTCTAATCCTTAATTTTTTATTGCACTAAGCTAAAAGCACCAATATGATAAGCTGAAAAGAAAACAGATAATTTGTCTCTAATACTTCACAATTAAGTATGATATTCACTATAATGAAACACCATGTATTAGATTAAGATTATTTCTTTCTATTTCTAGACTGCTAAGAGTATGTTTGCTTTTTAATCATGAACCAGTATCAAAACTTATTGAATGTCTTTTTTTTTTTTTTTTTTTGATGTATTGGGATGAATTTATGGCTTTTCTTCTTTAAAAGATGAGATATAGGGGCCCCTGGGTGGCTCAGTCGGTTAAGCATCTGACTCTTGGTTTTGACTCCGGTCATAATATCGCATTTTGTGAGTTCGAACCCCATGTCTGTCAGTGTGGAGCCTGCTTGGGATTCTCTCTTTCCCTCTCTTTCTTCCCCTCCCCTGCTCACTCTCTCTGTCTCTCTCAAAATGTATAAACTTCAAAAAAAATAAAGGAAATAAAGGTGAGTTAAATCAATAGATTACCAATAATTGAGTTATCTTTGTATATCTAGGATAAACCCTAAGTGGTCATAATTTAATATACACACACAATTGGGTTTATTTTGCTAGTATTTTGTCTAGGATTTTATATTTATATTGTGAGTGAGATTAGTAATTTTTTTTCATACAGTAGTTTAGCTCATTTTAGCATTAAGGTTATATTAGCTTCATAAAATGACTAATGGACCTTTCTCTTAATAATTTGTATAGAATATGAATTATCTACTATCTGAAGATTAGGTAAAGGATGCCTGAAAACCCTTTGAAGCTTTTTTCATGTGTGTGGTTAAATCTTAACCGATCACTTTGAAATTTTAGATATGATTTTGCTAGTTTCCCATGTTTTTCGCTAGTCAATGCTGGTCATTTAAATTTTCCTAGAATTTTCATTCACTTTACATTTATTGGCATAAAGCTTTATATAATATTTTCATAAGCTTAAGAAAAACTCCACTTTATCTGATCATATACCTTCTTTATTTCCAGTATTTTTCCTCTTTCTTTTTCTTTTTTTCCCCTGCTCAGTCTTCCAGAGCTTTATATTTCCTTTATGTGTTTTCTTCCTCAAGGAATCAGTTTTCTGTTTTACTGATCAATTATGAAAAATGTCTTTGTTTTCTCTTCTATTAAGTTCTGCTTTTATATTTGATCTTTCCTTTAGGCCAACTCCATTGCTCTTCTCACTTCTAGAGTCACTGGGCTCCTAACTCTTTTTTCTTTCCTACCATGTGCATCGAAAGGCATACACATTTCCTTTGAAAGAATACTTAGGCTACTTCTCATAGATTTTGTGTTATATTTTCATTGCTATTCAGTTCCAAGTATTAAAAATGTCTTCATTGATTATGAATGATTTGGAAGCATGTGTTTAAATGTCCAAATGCATATTTTCACCTATCTTTCAGTTATTGGTTTCTAAGTTTATGGCATTTTATAATAATTTTAATGCTGTTATTTTATGTCTGTTTCAGCCTGTTCTCTCTTCTGTTCCCTAGCTCTAGGGTTCCTAACTGAGCCTGCTTGTTATGCCTGTTGGTTTTCCCTCCCTGCAAATCATTTCCAAGTGTTGGTTGAGTTTTTCACTGTGAACTCATCTTCAGCAGGGGTGTCTTTACATGGGTTTCCTGTGCCTTTGGCTGTGAAAGTTTCTCTACAAGGTATTTTGTATTTGTTTCTACTGGAAGTCTCAGGGTTTCAATGCACCAGGACCTGTTTTTCAGTGAATGTCTCAGCTTGCTATCTCTTTATCACATAGCTAGTATAAATTTTAACCCTGCATCCACCTATGTCACAGGTTTGGGATTTTTCTGTTTCCTCACATGAACTTTCTCTTCTTCCTATTCCTAGAAGCCCTGTAGATGATATGCCATTACTGCCCGGACTGGTAAGAAGCTGCCCTTCCGGAGTTCTTGTTTTGTAGGAGATTCAGTTCTAGCCTCTGCCCTATTATGGGATTTAAAAAAAATGTCTTGTGTTTCTGGGTGGACACTGTAACTCCAGTCCCAGCCAGAAGGCCCTCTGGACCACTGAGGCCCTCAGCTTGCATGCTTACCAGTCTAGTGTTGAGTAACTTCCTTTTGGTAATTCCCTTTTGAGATCAGCTGTATATTTAAAAGTTTAGGTTGTATTTTAGGTTTTCTAATTTCCTAAGAGTAGGAGAGAATGCATTGTCAGAGCAGACAAACTTGTTATAACCGATGTAAAATTTTACAAATGTAAGCTAGAGATACTTCTTTTTTTTTACTAAAAAAATTTTTTTTTTTAATCTTTATTTATTTTTGAGAGAGAGAGCATGAGAGCAGGGAAGGAGCAGAGAGAAAGACACACAGAATGTGAAGTAGGCTTCAGGCTCTGAGCTGTCAGCACAGAGCCCGACGGGTGGCTGGAACTCACAAACTGTGAGATCATGACCAGAGCCAAAGTGGGATGCTCAACCCACTGAGCCACCCAGGCACCCCAGCTAGAGATACTTCTTATCTTGAACTGCAAACTATCATTCCTGAAGTGAATTATTCTTTTTTTTAAACATTTATTTTTATTTATTTATTTTGAGAGTGAGAGAGAGTGCAAGCGGGGAGGGGCAGAGAGGGAAAGGCAGAAAGAGAATCCCAAGCAGGCTCTGCACTGTCAGCTCAGAGCGCAGTGAGGGGCTCGACCTGATGACTGGTGAGATTATGACCTGAGCTGAAATCAAAAGTCAGATGCTTAACCGACTGAGCCACCCAGGTGCCTGTTTTTATGTGTCAGCTTTCCTTAAAGCCGGGTACACGTAATTACTTTAAGTGAACTCACTTTCAGAGAGGAAATCTGAGGAAGTGTGAGTTACAGTTGTGTCTTCAGGTTGTCCTAGAACCTTGGGGGAAAAAAAGACAAGTCCTGGCTGCAGGGAGAAGATGTAATTCTGTTTGCTGCTGATTTATAGGAATATTTACCTTTACATCACTGTCAAGTCTCTGGACCAGGATCAGTCAGACCTTGCTGGGCAGTGGAAAGCCAAGAAGCTCAAAATGATGTGTGTAGTTTTATATGTCTAAAATTTTGGATTCTGACATTTTGATAGGTTGACAAGATTTGCACTTGTTTGCTTTTTCACTGAGTTCTAAACATAGATACAGGCTTTTTCCCCCACATGGAGACTACTAAGAATTTATTTCCTAAAGATGAATTTTTTTTCCCATTCTAGGCCTGATTTTCTCTGACGGGATGAAGTTTTGTAGGCAATAGACATTTCTGTTGGTTGGCCAGAGTGACGAGAGCCTGAAACATTAACTAATACAAATTAATATGGATGCTCTCTGCTTTTTTTTTTTTTTTAATTTTTTTAATGTTTATTTATTTTGAGAGAGAGAGAGAGAGAGAACGGGGAGGGGCAGAGAGAGAGAGGGAGACACAGAATCCGAAGCAGGTTCCAGGCTCTGAGCTGTCAGCACAGAGTCCCATGCGGGACTCAAACTCACGTACCGTGAGATCATGACCTGAGCCAAAGTCAGACACTTAACCGACTGAGCCACCCAGGTGCCCCTGCTCTCTCCTTTTTAAAAAATGTTTACTGATACTAGATTTTTACTTTGCATTGTTACAGAAACCATTTCAAAAAGCAGAGGGACAGTTGGTAAATGCAGATAATTTCAGAAATGTTTATTGTTTTGTTTTAAAAAGCATTGAACATCTGGGGTGCCTGGGTAGCTCTGTCAATTGAGCGTCTGACTTGATTTTGGCTCAGGTCATGATCCCAGGGTTGCGGGATTAAGCCCCATGTCAAGCTCTGTGCTGAGCGTGGAGCCTACTTAGGATTCTCTCTCTCCCTCTGCCCCTCACCCACTCCCTCTACAAAAATAAAACAAAAATAATTGAACAGGTTAGGGAAAATCAGTAACTTGATTATATACAAGCTGATAACTTGTAGGTGCTACCTGAATTTAGGTACCTACTGTGACAAATAATCTAAGTAATAAATTTGAAAACTCATACGTGTCAGTGCATTTACAAGATAGAGCCCCTTGAAATGATCAGGAAAATAAATAAAAATAGGATCCTGACTAATAAATATCTAATCGTTCTTTCCAGCTTTTGACATTGGTGAATATTTAGTCATTTAAAAAAAGAGTGACCATTGACTTTACCTTCTGCTAAAAGCTTGTTGTTTGACTGAACCGAAGGACTTTAGTGGAGATTGAGCTGAAGGTGGAGAGAAGGCTAATCAACCATTGCTGTGACCAGGACATGTGCACATTTCCTTACGTGGTCTGCCTGAGGCCAACCCTAAACCATTACCAGATAATCTTAAACTTTAGGATATGTGGGCATTGATTTCATTTAAGAGATGAACAATCTAACAATTTGTTGTATTGAGCCTTCTTGACACTTCCTACTTATTTCAACTCCTTTTTTTAATTTTTGAAGTTTTTTAAAAGTTTATTTATTTTGAGAGAGAAAGAGAGAGAGTGGGGGGGGGTGTGAGGGGCAGAAAGAAAGGGAGAGAGAGAGAGAGAGAGAGAGAGAGAGAGAGAGAGAGAGAGAATCTCAAGCAGGCTCCATGCTGTCAGCACAGAGCCCAAAATGGAACACGAACTCATGAACCGGGAGATCATAACCTGAGCCCAAATCAAGAGTTGGACACTTAACTGACTGAGCCACCTAGACGCCCCTACTTATTACAACTCTGAGGGTAACTACACTGAATTCACAGTACACAAGTAGTAAAGAAAAATTTTTTTACTTGCCATTTAATGTAGGTAATTTCTACTCCTGAACTAATACTATCATTAGCATCATAAAAAAGCTATTTGAGGGGCGCCTGGGTGGCTCAGTTGGTTAAGTGTCCAACTTGGGCTCAGGTCATGATCTCACGGTTTGTGGGTTTGAGCCCCGCGTCAGGCTCTGTGCTGACAGCTCAGATCCAGGAGCCTGCTTTGGACTCTGTGTCTCCCCCTCTCTATGCTCCTCCCCAGCTCATGCCATGTCTCTCTCTGTCCCAAAAATAAATAAAACATTAAAAAAAGAAGAAGAAGAAAAAGCTATTTGAAACGCTCCCTGAAAGACACCTATTGCCGAGGTTGAGAATTAGACTGTCTGGGTTCATAATCCCAGCTCTGCCCCTATCCAGTGGTTACCAGTGACAAAGTTGCTTCAGTGTCTCATTTTGTAGAATGCAGGCAATAAGAGTACCACCCTCTCTGAGTACTTGGGAGGATTAGAATATACACAGAAAGCACATGGGTCCCATCTAATGAGCATTCATTGTCAGCCTTTGTAATTAAATATGCACATATACTGCATGGAAACCTGCAGTGACTGAAGGCTATAGCTCTTACCACCATACTAATGATTGAAACATTTCTGCCATTCTTTTGGGAAATAAAATTTTATTTTTCTCCTGAGAAAGCAAGCGGTCTGTCTAGATTGATGATTCTGTGGGAAAAAACAAATAATAATGCCTATCTTTTCAGATATTTCAGCCTCTTTAGGAGTGAACCCTAGACAACTACATTCAAATTTTAGCTCTAGCCGTGCTTTGCTCTTTACTCATCTTTCCAATCCAACATTTAATGAAAGAAATCTGATTTTCACATCTGGGCAAAGAGAGCTTAAATATCAATTGTTTTTATTCATGCTGCCTTGTCCAATTCCTTTCATTGTCTTCACAGTGTCATTTTAGAGCCTCCCTCCTTTTCCCTTGCTGCTCAGAGCTGAGGCTTTTCCAACTGGAACTATCCACTGTGACTGGAAATGCTAGCTTTCCAGCTGGGAATGGAGTGTGTGTAAACTGCGGAAAGCCTGCACTTGTGAATTTCTGGTTTGCATTAGACCATCATGGTTTATTGTTCTGAAGGCTCTTGGAGGAGGGTCCTAACCCATGGTGCCATGCAACCTCTCCAGGGTGAGCTGCTTCTTCAAGACGGCTGTTCCCTTGACATTCCAGCATTTAGAAATCACTTGAGTAAATCTTTAGATACAGTTCATCACCACCATGTATCAAATGAGGATAATCTGAATCCCTTGAAAGCATGCATAAAATATGTAATTGCCCTTGAAAATAAGCACAAATAATTTAGCGGTAAATATTTGTTTTACTAGACCGCATCCCACTTCCCTGGGCTGCAATCTGTACTCCACAAATGCTAGTAAAACCCACATTTTTTTTTGTTTGTTTTTGTTTTTTTATTGGTTCACTGTGGTCCTAAGTCAGTGGCTACTTCTAGGGCTTTTTTTTCTGAGTCAAAAAGTAATAAGAGACAGAGTAAAGGATCTTTTATTGATTCCATTGTTGACTTCCCTGACAGTATTTCCATTACTCCCTGGGCTGATTTGCTGTTGCTCATTAGACCTCAGCTAAAGTGTTGGCATTCGAGACACTCTGCATCTGAATTCTTTATACTTACCTTTCTGATCATCATAGCAATGTTTTTTTTCCCCCTTTCTCTGCAGCTAAGTGTGCAAGGTCCAGCCGTCACATCAGTTGTCCTTATTTGTGACCTCTTACTTTGAGGCTCTTTTTCCCTCCCTCTAGTTCTCATTTCTAGCTCTCTCCTGATCTCCTGGTCTAAAAATTCCCTGGACTTGGGGTGCCCAGTAGCCTCAGTCAGTGGAACATGTGACTCTTGATCTCAGGGTTGTAAGTTTGAGTCCCACAATGGGTGTGAAGTTTACTTAAGAATAAAATCTTTAAAAAAATTAAAAACAAATTCCTTGGACTTCACTGCTCATCATGCCCCCACCAAACCCCCATGTCCATTTCCACTGACCTAGACATTCCTGAGTTTAGAAATCAATCTGTGTATGCAATGAGGAATGGTCTCATATATTGCTTTGGATTTCTAGTATTCCCAGTGTGATCACTGGTACCCCCATCCCTGACAGAGATGCCTTTTATTTCTTTGGTATCTCATGTTGAAAAAGCGCTTGACCATCCGTGTCTGTACATATATTTTGTTCATTGCCTCATCTGTGTCTGAAGTATCTATGTTTTCAAATGACTGTTACAGTGCATATTAAGCATCTTATTATTGAAGACAATGTTCAAGATAAGTTTTCAAATGTACTCTCTTTCCAATATAACACAAAAGCAATCTCCTGTCTAGACTTATGATCTTGCCTTATCATCATCTAAAAATCTAGAGGAGAAGTTGGGCAAAGACAGCAGGAGAAAATGGAGAGGCTGAAAAAACTTGTGCTGAGAAAGTCAAGGACAGGCTGCAGGGATATGTGGAAGACAGCAACAGGAATAATGGTTTTCCAATGATGCGATGTGTCCACATTTGCCTGTTCATTTCTTTTTCATAGTGTCTTTTGTCTCATCAAACTAAATCATGACGAGAAAAAAGAAAGCTGGTGGTATTTTGTTCAGGAAGGTAACTTATTAAGTTTTTTGATTTATATTTGTGGATATATCAATTCAGTCTTCCTGAGATCAGAGTTCTGAAAAGGGTTAATGAATTAATTTGATTGCAGTGCACCTGCTTAGTCTGCTAATGTCTAGTAATTTATGAATATTGCAATTATTCAGAGCTATTTAAGAACGGAGAATATTCTAAGCATGCTTAACAAATTCATTATCCGTGAAAAACTGTATGTATTTAGATGATTCCCGGGGTACTAGCATTCTCCATTCCACATGTTTGAAGAGGTTTTCTTGAGAGTTTCAATCTGTCACAGAATCTCTGCCTGCAGACTCCTGTGATGTCTGCTCATGGAAGGAGGTACTTTGTACCCAGAATGGCTCTTCTTAACTTTATTATCCTTGGAATTGGAAGAAAAGCAAAGAGAAAGCTAGGCCAAATTTTCTGGTTAAGATGGGCACAGTCTCACGAGGCACTTTGTATTAAACTTCTGGAAAAACATTTTATACGATGCTCTTTGTATTGTGTTGGGATAATGGTAGGGAGTGGGCAAAGGCTTCTGCTGATGTCTGTGGCTGTTTTAACCTTTGGAAATGTTTAATGTGCCATGATCACAAACCTCAATAGTATTTAAAAAAAATTCTTCATGGGGCACCTGGGTAGCTCAGTCGGTTAAGCCTCCGACTTCAGCTCAGGTCACGATCTCAGGGTCCGTGAGTTTGGGGTCCGTGAGTTCGAGCCCCGCGTCGGGCTCTGGGCTGATGGCTCAGAGCCTGGAGCCTGCTTCCGATTCTGTGTCTTCCTCTCTCTCTGCCCTTCCCCCGTTCATGCTCTGTCTCTTTCTGTCTCAAAAACAAATAAACGTTAAAAAAAAAAATTAAAAAAAAAATAAAAAAAATTAAAAAAAAATAAAAATAAATTCTTCATTAATTCATTCAATATAGAAGGTACCGAGTGCCTCTGATGGGCAGGCACTATGCTGGGCACTAGGGGCAGGGTGACAAGGAAAACGGTCTAACCTCATAAAGCTTACATTTCAGTGGGGGAGACTAATGGTAGTAAACGGAGATGTAGATGCATATATATCTCCTTTTGGTTCAGCATGTCTGGAGACCCCTGACTAAGACAGGAAGTGAAGAAGACTCTAGCAGAAGGAACCTCATGTGCAAAGGCTCTGAGGTGAGGGAGCTGGTGTTTGAGGGAACAAAAAATGGATGGTATTGCTGAAGCGGGGAAAGCTAGCAGCTGGGGGAGCAGGCAGGCCAGAATTTTGTGTTGTGGAGTCATTCATGCAGAGCTGGGACTTAAAACACAACTGTAAATATTAATTCCTTGAATTCGCATAAGGCTCTGTTCTTTTTCTGCCCCCTAAATTTATTTATTTTCGAGAGAGAGAGCGAGAGCGAGAGCATGAGCAGAGGAGGGGCATAGAGAGGGAGAGAGAGAATCCCAAGCAGGCTCCTTGCTGTCAGCTCAGAGCCTGACATGGGGTTCAAACCCACAAACCACAAGATCATGACCTGAGCCAAAATGATGAGTCAGGTGCTTAACCGATTGGGCCACCCAAGCACCCCCAAGGCTCTGTTCTTTGAAATCCACTCAATCTTCAAATTTTATTTATTTAAAAAAATTTTTTTTAATGTTTATTTATTTTTGGGACAGAGAGAGACAGAGCATGAATGGGGGAGGGTCAGAGAAAAAGGGAGACAGAATCTGAAACAGGCTCCAGGCTCTGAGCTGTCAGCACAGAGCCCGACGTGGGGCTCGAACTCACGGACCGCGAGATCATGACCTGAGCCTAAGTCGGACGCTTAACCGACTGAGCCACCCAGGCTCCCCTCAATCTTCAACATTTTAAATTATTTAAATTATTTACATATTATGCATTCTTCTACTTTTCTTACTATCATGTACGATTTCCATAAATCACTCACGTGCACTCAGAATTTCATTTTCTTCCCTCCTCTCATCTCTCCCATTTCCTTTCTAGATAGGGTGCTGCCTTCCTAGACACTTCCTCTTTCAACTGTCGAGTTACTTGTGCACTTGAGCATTTCTGCTGAGTCTTTAAGTTCAACTTCGTACTTTGGATCCACAGTTTATCCTATTTGATCAGTCTTGCTCCCCACGTCCTTCACTGTGATGTTTAGTTCTGGGACATGGACTTTCTTTTGAGAAGTGGTCCCTGTCTCATTCTGGATGGTCTTGGAATCTTGGAGATGTTTGGGAAAGGAGCCTTCCCTTTCTTAAGCTGAAGTGTGGGATGTGGGCATTTGAATCTTGGGCAGATAGGAGGTGTCTGGGCTGACCCACCCTCATGGTGTCTCCCTGAAGAGATGGCCCTGCTCTTCTAGGTCTTCAGCTCTGCTCTGGTTTCATATCCTTTCTGAAACCTGGTTTTTCAGTTTCGCCTTTTGATGCTGTAAGTAATCCTATTATACTCCTAGTAAGCTCTTCTCTCAGATTAGCCAGAAACAGTTTCTGTGGGAGGGGCGCCTGGGTGGCTCAGTCAGTTCAGGTTAAGTGGCTGACACTTGATTTCAGCTCAGTCATAATTTCACAGTTCATGGTTTCGAGCCCCATGCTGAGCTCTGTGCTGACAGTACAGAGTCTGCTTGGGATTCTCTCTCTCCCTCTTTCTGCTCCTCCCCTGCCTGTCCTCTCTCTCTCTCTGTCTCTGTCTCAAAAATAAACAACAGCAACAACAAAAAATAAAGAGTTACAAGAAAAGACCCCAAAGAACTTGGAAATAAAGCTATCTTCTGAGAGGACATAGTGGAATGAGAGAGTGGAGCAGGACCCAGTTGGGCTCATCAGTGAGTTTGTTATCGAAGAGTTCCAGAATTTCTTGCAGAATACCAAGAGACATGCAATCTCAGGGAAATGGTGTGAATTCTGTGCAGAATGTGGGAGCCTACTGGGCTGTTTTGTGGCACCTGAAAATGGTTGGTCAGCCTGGACTGTGGAAAATAGAAGCCCAATAACGTGGTGTTACGGGAAAGAGCTCTCTGGTTCTGCTTTGTACCTGCAGTGACATGGGCAGCCTGGCGGTCACAGCCAGGACCATCATTCCCGTAAGGCCCCAAATAATCAAACAACTCGCCCTCTTGAGGGAACTCCATGGCCATAAAGAACCTTATTATAAAATCATTATTCCTGTAACTCTGCTTCTGGGGGAGGAAGATGTAGACCAGGAGAAAATGAGGATTAAGGCTTGTCTAGCAGATGTGATTCAATGAGAATTAATATGCCGATGATTTTGGTTCCTACAGGAATCTGGTGGGATTAGTTAATGTGAGTCCATGCTGAGATACTGATCAAACTTCTGAGCTTATGAATCTGAGGATAAGGCAATAGACTGTGGTGAATTCATTCATTCACGTAACATCACGAAGCCAGAACTGCTATGTACTTCCATAAAGCCTTTTTTTTTTTTTTTCTTTCTATTTTATCTTTCAGGCAAAGGTTACCTACCCAAGAAGGGTTTTTAGGAAGGGAGCAGCATGATCAGATTAGAAAGAATCTTAGGTGCAGAGCAGAGAGACCCTGGCAAAAGAAAGACCAGGTAGGAGGTTTCTGTGATGCTCCTGGGAAAGCCGGAGACCTCTGAACTAAGGCAACAGCAGCCGGGAGAAGATGGGAAGCCAGCTGCTGGATGGAAGTAGGGTCCTCAGCTCTTGATGCCCTGTGGACATAAGGAATGAGGGATTGGCTGGAATCAGAGAGAGCTGAAGAATGTCTTATTTGTCATTTTTCTTCCATTAAATAACCGTATCCGAATTCCCACAAACAATGCTGTATTAGTTACATTGTGACAGGATGAGAAACAGAATCTGAATTAAATTAATGCTATGTCAGCCCATCACACTAAACCACGAATTCCCTTAGAGGTTTAGCAGCACATTGGATAAAGTGAAATTAATCCTTTAGAGCCACAAGTTGACATATGCATATGCTATGAATCCATAAACTATACTGTGAGCATTAGAAAAGGAAGCTAAAAAATGCAGGCAAACACATCTGCATTTTGTCCTGCAAACAAAGCCCAGTTCACAGTGTCATTTTCTTTTGTGGTGTCGAACCAGGAGGAGGCTCTGAAACCTTATTGACCTTTAGTCAGATACGTTGTTAATTGCACCCTTGCACAAACTTGATGAAGCTTTGCAGTCAGGTCACTACTTAATATGATTCACCACCCTAAATTTAGAAAAGGCTGCGATTCTAACAGCAAGTGACAAAACCCAGAGAATTTCAAGTTCTTGTTGGCTGCTCTGGGTTACATTCCCCTCTAGGTGAAGTCAGTGCTGCCAGCCGCATTAATGAAAAAAAACCCCCGTCTGTTAGGAGAATAACGAGAAGGGGCCGTAGATAAGATGTGGCAGAGGATTAAAACTCTCCTCGAATTTTGGCTTCCTAGTCAAAATATTTCCTTGGTTTTAAATAGCTTTACAACCAAGATCTGTAAGTGAATTTTGTGACTTTTTCACGGGCTTGCATGAAATAAAATGTTGTGTGGTTATGTGATGAATTTGGGATCACGACCGTGGCCAATCCTGACATCAGGGAGTAGGCTTTGGGCTTCGGTCTGTGTAAGACAGTCGCAGATTTGCCAATAAGTCATGGAATACGGTAGTTCATATGGGACTCTGGAGCCCCAGCCACAGACGTTGTGATGCCTGAAAGAACCAGACCTCACTGATGCCTGAAAGAACCAGAAACCTGTCTCATCTGATTCCTTTGGGCTTATCAATACTTCACTTTCAAGGGTACAAAGAGGGCTTTGTGCTGCTCAGCTGATGGGCTCCGTTGGAGGGAATGTGGATGGCAGGGAATGTGCCAACAAACTGAAAGAGAAAAGAAAATAAAGAGACAGTGTAGACACTGTCAAAATGAAGTGCCATGTTTTTGTTCACTCTATGGGGCCACATTTATCAAAATGCCGGCTCCCCTTCTTAAGTTAATGCCTCCCTCCTTCTTTATATTCTTTTCTGGTTGCCAACCCTCTGTTCATAATGCTTAAAATACCAATATGCTTAATTTTCCTAGGAAATATCACAAGCTTCTCAATTTGGGATAATAAGAATTATATCCATTCTTCTGTTTTAACATATGAGTGCAGAGAGAGCTCACGGTGAAGTGGGGTGGGTAGTGGGGTGATTTCCTGGGTTCTCATCTTCAGCTCAGGGGTCTCAACTTTTTGGCATTCAGTGCTGACTTTTGAATCCTAGACATTTTGATGGCAAATCTCCAAACATTTAAAGTGGACAACAAAACAATCAACTCTACTCCTACTGCAAAACCGCCAGAGTCTCTAAAACACCTACGGCTATTCCAACAGTCACTGTCATTCTTTGGCCTGGTGTTGCCATTTCAGCAGATTTCCTGTCCTGCCCACCTTCTCTTCTATACTCATGAGGAGAGCGTATCACATTTCTAGTAAACACACTATCGTTCTTTGAATACTCTGCTTAATATTTGTTCTAAACCTGTTACTCCCCACTCTGCACCCACTCTGCAAATCCACAAATCTTGACATTCCATCTGGCACACATTGCTGAAATGGTGAGTTTTACTCTGTTGTAGCAAAAATAAATTATATACAGAGATGAAAACTTGGCAGGGTATTTGTGTGGTTCTCGCTCATGCCTTGGCACACTGCCTTCACGCAATGTTGGCACCTCGTATAATCTCGAGCAAGTCGCAGAGATTTTGTGCCTTGATTTCTCCTTCTGCAAAATCTGAATAAATGTGGTTTAATAACAATAAAAGCATCATGAGTTCTCTCAAGGTAATTGGCTAGGTAACCTTGCTGGAGGGTGGATTCTCCAGGAAACAGACTCTGAGATGGAGATAAGTACACAGGAAGGATACTAGGGAGTTCTTGGGATCAACAAGTATGGAATGATTGGAACCAGGAGGACACGGCAGAGGGACAGACTGGATGTGGTTCCAACTAACAAGAGCTCAGGCAACCTGATAGGAAGGTCTGAGGTTGATATAGTCCTTTAGAGTTGTGCCAGGTTGGAGTGAGGGAGCAAACTCTTTAACTAGGTTGACCTGGCCTTGAAGATAGGCTTCCCTAGAAGTGGGCTGTGATGTTGGGTGCAATGGTTTCCTGAGTTGAGGCCACTTCCAGAGAGTAGAGAGCTGTCATCTGAAAATATTCCTAGCAGGTGGGAAACCAGCACTGCATTCCTGATGTGGGGATTGTGGCTGCACAGCACAGTGTACATGACAAAAACCAACTTAGAAGCAGCACATATGAACAACTTTGCTTTCCTTTATGGTGGTCAGAGGCCTCCAGTTGAGACAGAATGATTTATGGCATGTGTGGTTACCCTGAGAATTCCGTCTCTTTACCTCCAGCCCCATCACACAAAGTTCCCGGACACCCTGATGCTGTAGATCTGGCTCAGGGACTCTAATGGGGAAACTGCCAAAGGATTCTTCCTTGGATTGGGTTGATCTCCTTGCCTTCAACGAACCTTATCTTCTTTGTGCACTCAGGACTATCTCACCTGGCTATCTATCCTCTCTAATATTCTTTTTTTTTTTTTAATTTTTTTTTTTCAACATTTTTTATTTATTTTTGGGACAGAGAGAGACAGAGCATGAATGGGGGAGGGGCAGAGAGAGAGGGAGACACAGAATCGGAAACAGGCTCCAGGCTCCGAGCCATCAGCCCAGAGCCTGACGCGGGGCTCGAACTCACGGACTGCGAGATCGTGACCTGGCTGAAGTCGGACGCTTAACCGACTGCGCCACCCAGGCGCCCCTATCCTCTCTAATATTCTAAGTGGAATATTTATAACACTATCTCTCTCAAGTCTTGGTTGCTTATGTAAATGTGATCGATGGTTTAAAAGAGAGCATTGCATTTAGTTGATGTATCTCTTAAATCTTGTAAAGTAGGACCGTTCTCCTAATCTCTCTCTTTTTATGACCTGCACATTTTGAAGAGAACAGGCCAGTGATCTTGTATACTGACCCTCATTCTGGATGTACCTGATCGTTTCCTCATAATGTTATTTAACTTGTTACTCTTCAAGGTAGGGAATTAGATAAGTCTAAAGGCTTGATAAAATTCAGTTTCAGCCTTTTGATAAGAATACTTGACTATATCTATTTTGAAAAATAGGAGTTATAAAACACATTTTGGATCTTCAAAATACACTGAAGTAAAAATTGACAGAAGCAAGAGGAAATACGTGATTCTAAAATCATAGCTGGAGATTAAAACTCCTCTTTCCATACTGGTAGAAAAACAAAGCCAAAAAAAAAAAATCAATAAAGGTATAGGATATCTAAACCAGATTACCAACCAACTTGGACTTAAATGATATTTGCAAAACCTTATACCCCAATACCGAAAAATAACCATTCTTTTCAAGTATACAGTGGATTGCTCAAAATAGACTGTGTGTTGAGCCATAAAGCAAGCCTCAATAATTCAAAAAGGATTGAAATTACACAGGGTAGATTCTCTGATCATAATAGTATTAAGTTAAAAATAAGTAACAATAAAATATCTAGGAACCCCCTAACATTTTACAAATTAAACAAAACACTTTTTAACAACTTATGGGTGAAATAAATTACAAAAGAAATTAGAAAATATTTTAAACTAGAAGAAAACAGAAGCATAGCATGTCCAAATTGTGGGAAGTGGTTACAGCGATGCTTATAGAAATGTATGACTTTAAATGCTTATATTTGAGTGGCTACACCAGTTTGCACTGTTGGTGGGAATGCAAACCGGAGGAGTATGGAGGCTCCTCAAAACATTAAAAATAGAATTACTCTATAACCCAGCAATAGCACTACTAAGAATTTATCCAAAGATACAGGAGTGCTGATTCATAGGGGCACATGTACCCCAATGTTTATAGCAGTGCCATCAACATAGCCATATTATGGAAAGAGCCCAAATGTCCATCAACTTATGAATGGATAAAGAAGATGTGGTGTATATATATACAATGGGATACTACTTGGCAATGAGAAAGAATGAAATTTTGCCATTTGTAACAACGTGGATGGAACTGGAGGATATTATGCTAAGTGAAATAAGTCAGAGAAAGACAAATGTCATATGTTCTCACTCATATGTGGAATTTGAGTAACTTAACTGAAGACCATGGGGGAAGGGAAGGAAAAAAAATAGTTACAAAGTGAGAGGGAGTCAAACCATAAGAGACTCTTAAATACAGAGAACAAACTGAGGATTGATGGGTGGGCAGGGCAAGGAGGGGAAAATGGGTGATGGGCATTGAGGAGGGCACTTGTTGGGATGAGCACTGGGTGTTGTATGTAAGTGATGAATCATAGGAATCTACTCCGAAAGCCAAGAACACATTGTATACTCCATATGTTAGCTAACTTGACAATAAATTATATTAAAAAAATAAAATAAAGTAGATATCAAGAACAGAAAAAAAATAAATGCTTATATTTGAATAGAGGGTTCAAAATCAGTAATTGAGGATCCTCTTTAGAAAAAGAAGAATGGAGTAAACCCAAAGTAAGTAGAAGGAAGGAATTTAAAAAGATAAGAGCAAAAGGAAAAAAGGAAAACATAGCAATTAGAAATCTCATACCCTGTTGGCGGGAATGTAAGATGATACGTGCACTCTGGAAGAAAGTCTGGAAGTTTCTCATAAAATGAAACATATTCGACCCTAGGAGCCAGCAATTCCTCTTCTAGGTATTTATCCAAGAGAAATGAAAAGATATGTTCACAAAAATCATCTGTACAGGAATTTTCATAGACATTTCATCTAGCCAAAGCCTAGAAACAACCGAGGTGGAGTCCTTCTCAGTAATAAAAAGGAATGGACTGTGGATACAGACGACAACATGGATGAGTCTCAAAAATATTAGTTTGAATGGCAGAAGCTAACTCCAAAAAGTATACACTGCACAATTCTATTTACATGAAGTTCTAGAATAGGCAAAACTAATGTGTGGTGAAAAACACCATAAAAGTGTTTGTGTAAGAATGGGAAGTGGAGGAGGGGGGGATTGTCTGGGTAGGGTCATGAAAGAACTTCCTGGTAATGTTCTATTTCTTGATATGGACTTGAGTTACATAGCTGTATGTATTTGTTAAAAGTCAGCAATGTAATTTAATATTTGTGCATTTTATTGTATATAAACTTTCCACCAGAAGAAAAGATTATTGAACTCTACATAATGATTACCATACAGAATATTTAAGGGTAAACTATACGGATACATTTTACTTTGAAATATGTCAAAAACTGAAGTGAATTTATGGAAGAAAAACACATAGGGGCAGATGTAAAGACATGTGGTAAAACAGATATAATAGAGAAATCAATGGTACCACCTGAGTGGTAGGTAATGAGTTCTTTAACTTGGCTCCTTGGAAATTGTCCAAATAAAAGGTAAAGACATTTTGGGTACAATTGGGAGAAGTTCAATAAGGACTGGATATTAGGTGATATTAGGGAATTGTTTTTGCCAGTTTTCTTCAGCGTTTTAGTGGTATTGTGGTTATGCATGAGGGTTTTCTCTTAGGATAAGTGAACTAAAATGATTAACAGTAAAGGGTCATGATATCTGCAATTCAGTTGGAAGTGGTTCACCAAAAATTTAAATAAGGCAAATGGGGCACAATGTTAACAGTGGTTGTATCTAGACCATGATTACTGGGATGTATATTTTCCTTTTTTTTTTCCATTATAAAATATTGAAAAGGTAAAACACAGTAGAAGTAATGAGACATCATGTCAAAAGGTGGAGAATAAAAAGAATGGGAAGCCTGTATCTGAGACATTTAAAATTTCCAGTGTTCCTTCCAAGGACCCACCTGAGGTCAATAACTGTGGGGACCTATTGCTGGACCTGGTTCAGAAGCCCAGGTTGTGCACTCTCTTTTTGCCTTCTATCTTATTTTACTTCTCTGAACTGTTCTCGTTTGAGAGTTTGAATGAGAACATCTGTGTACATGACCTTGACATTTTGTCCCGATTCTGGACTACATTGTTTATGCATTTGATCCTGCATCTTTTCCACCAGAGATAAAGATCTGGGTTTCTGGATTCATTCCAGTCATTGACCTTAATAGCAGAATTTTACTTCACTAGAAATCCATTAGACACATAACAACAAATTTACTGCCAAGAAGAAATGTGGGAAGAAGAGTGAGTATAACACGGTGAGGTGTCTGTAATTGTTTAGGCTTAGCTTCTGTTGTGTTTCAGTACCCTGAGAAATGACAGAGAAACATAGTCTGTGCACACAACTCTGGGCCTGCGGAAGAGGTTAGGGGGGCAGGTCCTTACAAGGACCAAGAAATCATGGCCACGGTGCTGTGAGTGTACTGGGAAGCACCATTTGGCTATCTTCTTCGTCTGATTGTATCTTTGTGTCTATGTCTGGGTACACTTAATGGCTGTGGGTTTGCTCCAGGATCTGGAAGGTCTTCCTTAGAGAAATTATGCTTTGTTTCATTTCACTAAAATTTCCTCGGCTAACATAATTTCCTATTATGGAATCTAGCTTTCCAAGGATTTTATGGATGAAAATAGATAAATATCTAGATAAAAATGTAAATATAGTGAATCTCAGAGTATCTCAAGCTGTCTCCATTTTAACTTTCTGGATGATTTTTAATGAAAACTCGAGTGCTTTTGCATTGAATACTCTAGATTAGTGGGACCCAAAACAACTGTCCTCTCCTCAACAGTTTCATGGAGAGATAATTTAAAATATAGATTCCTAGGTCTGCCCCCCCAATCCACAGAATCAGGATCTCTGGGTGATGGGCCCTTGGAATCGCTCTCTTTTTTCAAGCCACCCATGGTTACTCGGATGGGTAGTAGGGAGGTTGTAGACCTTTAGACCAGTGCTTCTCAAACTTTGATGTGTGAAACACTAGGGTATCTTGTTAAAACACAGATTCTGATTCAGTAAGATTGAAATGGAACTCAAGATTCTCTGTGTTTTTAACAGAGCTCCCTAATGCTGCTGTTGGTCTGCAAATCACACTGTGAATAGGAAGAAACTAGGTCATGTCTCAAAATCTTTTCCTCGAAATTAGAGTCTTGTCTTCCTTTCCAGAGAGCCTATTGGACCAGCATTCAGCCTGTGACACGTCTCTTCTCACTTTCCTGCTTGATATCTCTTTGCTTTGAAATACTGCTTGAACAGCTGGTAACTCAGATTAGGGTGACCATCCACTTCAATTTGCCCATCAGAATCCTGGTCTATACCACTGTCCTGGAATAATTATTAAAAGACCCTCTGCCACACTCACTCTTATAAGTGTCTCCATTTGGAAGATAAATTGTAGGGTGACCCTTTCTAAACCCACAAACATTGATATGGAAGGATATGGCACAATGCACAGAATGTAGGTTGCGTACCCAAAATCCTGGGTGGGTTCAAATCCTGCTTCATTATTCCATACTGTGTCCATAGCCTTAAGGAAGCCAAGCCTCATCATATCAGGTGTAAGCCAGGAGTGGTTTATGGTGAGGATCATTTATAGAAATGGTATAGGAAGCTTCTAGCACAGTGACTGGCATGTAGTAGATACCCATATGCTTAGGTCCCTATCTTCTTACAGTCAATGAAATGAACATTTACTGTACTTTGGAATGATAAAAATAGAGTGCTACTATTAGGATCAGAAGCAGCTGTAATGTTAAAACAATGCATCTGCTAAACTTATATGTCAGTTATGACATAGGACATAAACTTATATATCAGCATAAACTTATATGCTGCAGATCTATCTCTGAACTCAATAGCCCCATGTGAGTTACATGTTATTGTGGACACTTCAGGGCTTGTTGATAAGCCTAAACTCTGAACTAGGGAAATAAAAGCATTAACAGTTGTTGAGTTCCAACTATGTACCAGGTGGAGGGAGTTCCAAATTAGGATAGATCACTAGCAAGGACAAGGAATAGAAAACCATAACTCTGAGATCCTTAATCTTAACCACCATGTATGGTTTCTGTGTGTTAGTTAATGCTTTCATTCTTTCCACATTTCAAAAACGACATCTTATTACTCTACAGTCTAGTGTGACCAACTTGGGAACTGGGCTCGGGAACAGGGACCATGTGAGATACATCTAAATATGTAGCAAAGACAGCAGCAATCCACTGCACTGACTTGGAGTTGGGGCAGTTAGATGAAATGCCTCAATGTATTTTACAACTCTATGGAGATAATATTGAAGTACAGTGAACTGCAGATATTTACAGCATACAATTTTATCAGTTTTGACAAATGTATACACTCATGAAACCATCACCATAATCAAGTTAACAATTATTTCTCTTCGCCTAAATTTTCCTCTAGCTCCTTCATAATCCATCCCTCCCTCTGCCAAGATCCACAGGCAGCCACTCATCTGCCTTCTGTCACTATGGATTAGTTTACATTTTTTAGAATTTCATGTAAATAGAATCATACAGTATAGACTTCTTGTTGCCATGCTTTTTTTCACTCAGCATGATGATTTTGAGATCCTTCTGAGATTTCAATTTGTTAAGCATACCAATAGTTTCTTTATTTTTGTTGCTGAGTAGTTTCTCATTATATGGACATGCCACAAGTTGTTTATCCATTTACCTGTTTGTTGATGGACACTTGAGTTGTTTCCAGTTTTTGTTTATCACAGATATGGTTGCTACAAACATTTGTGTGCAAGTCTTAGAGTGGATATGTTTCCATTTCCCTTGGGTAAAAACCTATGAGTAAACTAGCAAAGTAGTATGGTAGGTGGCTGTTGAACTTTTAAAGGAACTACCACACTGTTTTCCAAAACGATTGCCCAATTTTTTATTTTCAACAGCAGTTCCAACACTTACTATTATCACTTTAAAAACTGGGGTGCTTGGTGGCTCAGGTGGTTAAGCATGTGACTCTGGATTTCAGCTCAGGTCATGATCTCATGGTTTGTGAGTTTGAGCCCCACATTGGGCTCCATGCTGCCAGTGCAGAGCCTGCTTGGGGTTCTCTCTCTTCCTCTCTCTGTGCCCCTCCCCAACATGGGCCCTCTCTTTCAAAGTAAATGCATAAACTTAAAAAAATTAAAAAATGTATGTTAGTCATTTTATTGGATGTATAGTGGAATCTCATGATTTTAATTTGTGTTTTCCCAATGACTGATAATTTGAATATCCTTTCATATGCTTATGGGCTAACTGTAGGCCTTTTAAGGTAAAGTGTCGATTTAAATTTTTACTTATTTTATTTATTTTTTAAATGTTTATTTTTGAGAGAGAGGGAGAGCGTAAGTGGGGTGAGGGGCAGAGAGAGAGGGAGAGAGAGAATCCTAAGCAGGCTCCATGCTATCAGCATAGAGCCCGATGTGTGGCTTGATCTTACAAACCATGAGATCATGACCTGAGCTGAAATCAAGAGTCTGATGCTTAACTGACTGAGCCACCCAGGTGCCCTGTTTTGTTATTTATTTATTTTTTGCTTATTTTAAAAATTAGGATATCTTGCTATTGAGTAATAAGAATTCTTTATATATTCTGGATGTAAGTACTTGTCTGATATATGCTTGGCAAATATTTTCTCCAGGTCTGTGGCTTGCTGCTTTATTGTGTTAGTGGTGGCTTTCAAATAGTAAACATTTTAATTTTGTCAAAGATCAATGTATCGTTTTTCTCCCTCTTCAGGCGTGTGCTTCTTGTGTTCTATCCAAGAAACATCTGTCTTCTACTTCAAGGTCATAATTCTCCTATGCTTTTTGTAGAAAGCTTTAGAGTTTTCGTTTCAAGTTCTGGTCTATGATTCACTTTGAGTTCATTTTTATGTATGGTGTGAGATAAGCGTCAATGGTAATTTTTTTTCTGTATAGTTTATCCAGCATCATTTGTTGAAAAGACTTTCCTTTTTCCATTGAATTCCCTTTGCGTTTTTGTAAAAAATCAATTGACCAAATGTGTGTGGGTTTATTTCTGGATTCTCTATTCTCTTCCATAGATGGATATGTCTATCTTTTTACCAGTGCCACACTGTTTTGATTATTGTAGCTTTATAAGAATTTTTGAAATCAGGTAGGGTAAGTCTTCCAACTTTGTTTCCCTTTTTATTTTTTTAAATTTTTAAAAATGTTTCTTAATATTTTTATTATTATTGAGAGAGAGACACACACAGAGTGCAAGCGGGAAAGGGGCAGAAAGAGGGAGACATAGAATCTGAAGCTGGCTCCAGGTTCAAAGCTGTCAGCACAGGGCCCGACATGGGGCTCAAACTCATGAACCATAAGATCATGACCTGAGCTGAAGTCAGATACTTAACTGACTGAGCCACCCAGGTGCCCCTGTTTTCCTTTCTAAACAAGTGCTTTGGCTTTGGATAGTCAAGGTCTTTTGCATTTCCATACACATTTTACATTCAGTTTGTGGATTTTTACCAAAAAAAAAAAAAAAAAAAAGCCTGCTGGAATTTTGGTTGGCTTTGTATGGAAATGTAAATCAATTTGGGGAAAATTGTTATCTTAATGACATTGAGCCTTTCAATCCGTGAATATGGTATATTTTCCCATTTATTTAGGTTTTCTTCACTTTCTCTTAGCAGTGTTCTGTAGTTTTCAGGACCATCCTTTACTGGTGTTTAAAATGAAAGATTTGTACCAGCAGACTGTAATACGCTTAGGAAACTAGATTTTGTTGTTGTTGTTCATTCATGTTTTATGACTAATGAATGTTGAGATATATAAACTATTTGACCTTTCAGTTCTGGGCTTTCTTTTTACAAGAGCTCAATCCCAGATCAGCACAGAAGCTTGATCTGGCAATGAGAACTCGCTAACCAAGAAGCAGCTCATTGAGTACTAGTGGGCTTATGGAATCAGAAACATCAGAGTGTGTCACTAGAGATGGGGGAGGCTGTCATCTCTGGAGATTTTACATAAGGTTGAGACTCTTTTTTGGATTCTTACACACTTATTCCTGTTAGGAATAAAGATATCAGCTAAAGAACCTTGCATACTTACTTCTAACTGAAGAGAAGTCTGAAGCAATGTGACTTTTTCAGCTAAAGTGCCAAAGAAGACTCAGGAATTCAGTAGGTATGGGAGTACATGCATGGATTTTGAATCAGATGACTGTGGATATGATTATTGGCTTTATAATTTACAGGGCATATTTTTATTCTGGGTACTTCGATTTTTTGAGCCTCAGTTTCCTTTGTATCTACCTACAAAGATTTTTATAAAAATAAAATGAACAATATATGTAAAGCCCTTGACATACCGTAACAATGAAACAAGGTTAATTCCTTTCTTTTCCTTTTTCTTTTAATGTTTATTTATTTGTTTTTGAGAGAGAGAGAGAGAGAGAAAGAGAGAGAGGAGAGAGAGCAGAGAGATAGAGAGAGAATCCCAATCAGGCTCCACACCGTCAGTGCAGAGCCCAACATGGGGCTTGAACCCGTGAACCATGAGTTCATGACCTGAGCCTAAACCAAGAGTTGGATGCTTAACTGGCTAAGTGATCCAGGTGTCCGAATTCCTATATTTTTCATAGATCAGTATTTAAAACATTGAAACAGTATACTATTTTTTGAGATTTATTTTTTAAAGTCCAGACTTCTTTGACAATTTTTCTTTTTCTGTGTAGTTAGGTTGTGATTTTAGTCTCCCTCCCTCCCCTTCCTCTCTCTTGCTCTCTCTGTCTCTCTGTCTCTGTTTCTCTCTCTTGTCAGCTCTATGAAGACAGCAAACTTGTCTACCTGGCTCATGGATGTATTCCCAGATATTAGCATAGAAACTGGTTCATTGTAGGCAATAATATTTATTTTTTTTATTTTTTATTATTTATTTTTATTTTTGACAGAGGGAGAGAGAGAATCTTAAGTAGGCTCCATGCCTGACATGGGGCTGCATCTCATGACCGACCGTGAGATCATGACCTGAGCCAACATCAGGAGTCAGATGCTTAACTGACTGAGCCACCCAGGCACCCCAATAATATTTATTTCTTAAATAAGCGAATACATGTTGCTTACAAGCTATTCCTATACAACTGTTGGTCTCTGGAAAGCTTCTTAATTGCCTAAGAGAGGCCAAGATACCAGAATGCATTCCAATCAGCAAAGGCTACGAAAGTGAAGAAACATATACAGATGGCCAGAGGCAGTTCAACTTGTTCTTCTTCAGTCCAGAAAATAACTCCCAAAATAGAACAGTGCTTTTTTGATAGGGATATTTTGTCTCGTGGGATAGCTAATAGTTAAGCCAAAAAAGTCTTGGTAATGAATGTTCTGACTATCAGGTTTTATAAGTTGATTCGAAATGGGCAGTGAATTCCTTTTTCTGCTGTAACTTTGTAAAAGCACCTGATGTAGAATCCAACCAAAGCTAAAGCCCAATCATCTGCAAAGTTGAGAGCTATTGAGATTCTGGCTATTTAAAACATTCAGAGGAGACTTTGAATGGCCACACAAATCCAGTCACTACAGGAGGGATGCAAGAATAAAGGTTTGCTTGAGTACAGTGATTGAAACCCACAAAAGTCCTTCTAAGAGGCACACAGGGCTGGTGACAGGAGGTTAATGCAGCTAGCTGGCTTCTTGTCTGGTATGTTAAGCCAATTAATGATAAGGTACATCTATCTGGCAGCTGAATTTTTCCCCTCCCATTTCTTTTTTCAAGAAAAGCATATTTAAGAAAGAATACTAAGAAGAAAGAAATGCCAAAAAAAAGTAGCTGCTTTTTTTGCCATTTGTTCTTAAAATTTTTCTTTTTAAGAAATAAATCCGAGGATGTTTTCAGAACCATCTGAAAAAAATGTGTTTCTATTTCCAGTAGGGCTTGAACTGGATTTGAGCTAATGTTAAGTTTAATTGACGGCTCTTCAGCAGAAAGGCTAACAATTCAAACCTCGGTCCTCTCTACAAGTGGAGTTATCCTTTAAGATTGTCAAATAAATACGTTTTGGGAAGATGGTAATTAAGTGTGAACAGATGGCCGTTTTTAGCTGAGATATTAAGTCTAGGAATTTAATGGAATCATTTGCCTGTTGGAGTCAGTGGGTATGATGCAGTATACTGGTTGGCGAGACATCAGGTTTGTCAAAGCTAATTGGGAACCCTGATAAAGATTCGATTCCTTATATGGTCGTAAGGACAGGGGGAAGCGTTAAGAGTTGGGAGGAAGATTACGACACTGTGCTATACTATGCCAAGATCTTACTTTGCAGCTCTGTAGACTCAAGAATGCCAAAACAGAAATACACTATTTTCAACAAGCAACACCGTGGTAGAATGAAAAGGGCCCTGGGCACTTGGTTCACTTACTGCTTTGCTCTTCACTGACTTTGTGACCTGGGGCAAGTGCCTGAATTCCTCTGTGCCCCAGAGTCCTCCTTTTTCAAATGGAGAAAGGTTGGAATTAAAATTCAATTTGATTATTTTCCAAAACATTGTCCAGCCAGGAACGTCTTAGTAGATCAAAGAATGCTTCTGTGCCTTTGTGTATTGTGGATAGCTTTCTGTCTTCTTGTTAGTTAAGTGCAAAATACTTCCCAAAGCTTCCAAGTGCCAGACTTTCAGTCTGCAGACATCTCCTTCACGTATCTTATATTTCAAGGGTTTAAAAAGCTAGGGATGTGTGAGCTTTCGATTTCAGGAAAATCCAGGATCTGAGCTCAGAGCTAAGAATATGTCATTATGTTCATTATTATCCCCAACATTTTAGACTTATTATTGTGAAGCACACATGCCTGGGATCATTGTCAGGAGCCAGGTCTGTTTTTTAACTAATAGATGCTCATGGGCTTAGAGGCAGATGATGGCTTTCCTGAGAGGGAGCAAAGACTTGGGAGGTGACATCCTGACTCATAGCTCCCCATTTCGGTAGATGAAAGTCAGGGC
Source organism: Neofelis nebulosa (assembly GCF_028018385.1). Taxonomy (NCBI): domain Eukaryota; kingdom Metazoa; phylum Chordata; class Mammalia; order Carnivora; family Felidae; genus Neofelis; species Neofelis nebulosa. The sequence goes on from NC_080790.1 coordinate 30,815,950, forward strand.
TATTAGGGCAATATTCCTACGTAGCTGTGGCTGAATCAGACTGGGCACTGGACCACCTCATCCAGAATATTTGGATGCTTCTATGTAGCTTGAACATTTGGCCAGATGGATTACAGGTCTGCCTTGGGTGGTGTTTCTTATGGTTTTAATTAGACCTGAATTGATCCAATGCATGGCAAGTGCCCAGAATCAGGCAAGGACGAGATGCCTTTCCAACAAGCATTTTATTCCCTCATAATCAATGTCAAAACACTTCTTGCTTTGTATACAATCCATCTGACTAATGAGTGAGTCTTAAATTTAGAAGTCCCTTGCACTTCAGAAAAAGATTTCCCCATTCTATAGTCTCTTAGCCTCTCCATGGAGCTACTCAGTAGCTTAGGTCATGGGGTGGATTGCAAAGGGTGTTTAGGAGATGGTAATTGCTGTTTAGAAGTTCAAGATGATTGGAAAAACAAATGGAAATATCAAGCTTTCAGAATTTAGTGTCCACCCAACAATCGTCTATATAAAATTTTCACTGGAGCTATGTGTCAGATGTATGGAAAACAACCAGGGATGGAATGTAAACAACTGAGAATCTCACCAACTTGGAAAAATGATAGATAGATGATAGATGGATATGCTTTGTCAGTGAGCTCATACTGAATAAGGACATATTGTAACAATTAACAAAACTAAACATGAATTAAAACTTTAGTGTGAAATGTACATATGTTCATTGTCATCCTAACTCATGACTGCTGATTTTAACTCCTGTGTATGTTACACATCTGCCTCTTCCTTGTCTTTCAGGTCTTATGTCTTCCCTGACTACTTTATCTAAACAAATTCCTATCTAAAACAGCCCTATCTCTTGAGCACAGGGTGCAACAGGACAATTACAGCAGAGATCACAACTTGGGCCTTTTAGTCCTTTATTATTAAAATAATAGAACTCTCTGGGCTTTGGATGGGCATCTGACTGCCCAAATAGACACTGCATTTCCCAGATGACCTTGTAAGTAGCTGTGGCTGGGTGACGAAGTTTGGGTCAATGGGAAATGAGAGGAATGAAAATAAATCGCATGTGGGCCATCTCCTTAATGCCAAGATGCCTGCAAGAATGTTCTCTATTCCTTTCCCATAGGCTGAAATGCTGACACAGGCTGGTGAGCTGTCCCAAACTTGCACACGAGGACACCACCTTAGGGCATGGACAGCAAGATCAAAGAAATCTTGGTTCTTGGAAGTCCTGACAGATGGAGCCACCTTCTAGCCCTGGACAGATTCATATCTGGGAACAAAAAAATATATATTTCTATTTTCTTTGAGTGTCTGATTTCTGATCTGTCATTAAAATCCAGCTATAACTGAAACCATACACTCTCTACCCCATCTACTTCATTTTCTTTGTAGCAGTTACCACCATCTTTATCTGTCTTATTTATGTTTGTTTACTTGTTTACTGTCTGTCTCCCCTCCCCGGAATGTAATTTCCATGAGAGCAGAAATCTTATGTTAACCTCTGCATCCCCAGTGGCTAGAACAGTACCTGGCACATAGTAGGACTCAATGTGTATCTGTGAATTAATGAATGGATCGGTTGTAACTAGCAAAGCAGTGTTAGTTATAAGAGTGCATTTGAGTGGATTGGTATAAGCCTGCTGAATATTTGTAAGCATGTGGCTTTGATTTGAGTGCCATCCACATCTTTCAATGATAAGTCAGCTTGTTTCTACCTTGAGTCACAGCTTCCCAACTTACCTGATAAGAGGCCAAGGCCTAGGACTAGTCTGAAAGTGGCAATTACTTAGCTCTCTGTTGTTTCGAATGGAGAGTTTGGTGGGATAGGATGTGATGAGAAGATAGAGGCCAGAGGGTTGAGCTAAGTAGTATTGTTTCTTTATTAAAAATTTTTTTTAACGTTCATTAATTTTTGAGAGAGAGAGCGAGACAGAGTGCAAGTGGGGGAGGGACAGAGAGAGAGGGAGACACAGGATCTGAAGCAGGATCCAGGCTGTGAGCTGTCAGCAGAGCCCGACGCAGGGCTCAAACTCATGAACCGGGAGATCTTGCCTGAGCCGAAGTGGGACACCCAACCCGACTGAGCCACCCAGGCGCCCCTCTGTTTTTATTTTTTTTTTAATTGAAGGAGAGGTGAGACGCAATGTTTCATTAGCTCCGGGTGTACAGCAGAGCGATTCAACAAGTCTATAGGTTATGCTGTGCTCCCCGCGAGTGTAGCTACCGTCTGCAAAAGTAGTATTCTTATTCCATGTAAAACTTGGGGGTGATGAGCAGGGTGGCTATGTATAATTCAGTGACTAAACTGCACACTCTGGGAGTGCTGTGAAGATTATATCAGGACAGCAAGTGCAAACAGGGACTGTTTCAGGCAAATCTGAGCCACTGCTCAGTTAAGTATCAATTCACACAGAAAATCTGCCTGCTTTCTTTGAAAGATAGGCACCACATTTGAGAAATGGCATTCTCAAGAATTGAATGAATGACAAGCTCATCAGGAAATACAGAAGTGGTTCTAAGTTTTCTCCTGTGGCTGGATATTTTGCTGAAATATGAGGGATTCCATGTATCAGCTCCCAGAATGTTTAACCTCCAGATGAATTCCATTTTGATTCACTTAAGAAGACGAAGTAGAAATTGACTAGTAGGCTGCAATACAAAAGAAACAATAATTGGTTAAGAGTTCAAGATCAGGAAGGGCTTTAGTACGGCACTATTCTTAGAAAGAGATTTACCGTCATCAGTATTCTAGAGTCAAAAAGAACACATTTTAGTACATCTATAAGCCGAAAGGAGCAACTACCAGTTCCTGGGAGACATAAACATTTTAATGTTTTTTAATGTTTATTTATTTTTTTGAGTGAGAGTCACAGAGCACGAGTAGGGGAGGGGCAGAGAGAGAGGGAGACACAGAATCTGAAGCAGGCTCCAGGCTCTGAGCTGTCTGGACAGAGTCCCACACGGGGCTCGAACTTGTGAGCTGCGAGATCACCACCTGAGCCGAAGTTGGATGCTCAATCGACTGGGCCACCCAGGTGCCCCAGGAGATATAAACATTTTAAACAGAGGGTCATGGAAATGTGCAAAATCTACACGAAAAGGAGATATGGTAGAAAGGAGAAAAGGAAACAGCTTGCAAAAGGAGAGATGTAATACATAATGAGAAATTTAGTAAGGCATCAAAACCACAGGTATCTGTTATGGGTTTGGGTAGAGCCCATGTGATTTTTGGAATAGCTCTTCAGCAGGGTTATGCTATACGTGATAAAGTAATAGGGCAGTGGATTCATTTGGTCCTTGACACATACGTATCAAGGGCCTGCTAGCCACGTGGGATGAACTGGTGGGGGGGGTTGGGTTTCCTTTATCCCAAGGTCAGGATCAACATCAATACATTAACGTACTCAAAGACTGATCACATATATTCACACTTGGTAGATCACAAAAGAGTCGTACAAATGAGGAACTTAGCCAAGAACGATGTTTACAACTAAATCTGTAATAAGGGAAAGCCACAGAGGAGCACAATGCCATGGTAACACTTATTTACCCATTACACCTGTTGTGGGAGGTTGTTTATTTTTTTATTATTTTATTTTATTTTATTTTATTTTATTTTATTTTATTTTATTTTAAGGAGAGATGCATTCTGTTTCACAATGAATCAGGATGCAATCTGAATATCCTATTCACACAATGGTGAGATATTTTATGTTTGGACTTTACTGACTAGTCAAAGTCAGTAAGATCCTTTATCCTGAGTTTCACTACAATTGGTAGTCAGAACCATAAAGCAGATGAGAGTTTACTTGACCTTGAATAAAGACGTATTGTTGGGAGAAAATTAGGAAAGGCAGACTGAGGTTTCTGGTTGAGTAAATCCTGCTTGGTTCCAGGCAAAATGATTCATTTTAGAGTGGTCTCCGGGTTCCCATGTTTCTGAGACTTTACCACGAATAAGAATATGCTTAAAATGCAGATCTCTGGGCCCATTCCCAGAGATTCGGATTCAGTGAGTCCAGGGCTAGGTGTAGAAAACTGCATTTTAAAATAAGCTTTCCAGGTGATTTTTGAGCAAGTCATTCTTGGACCACACCTTGAGAATCACTGTCTTGGAAAAACCACCCCGATTACCTGGAAGCCTCTGATGGGGCTGCAGAGACTGAGACAGGTTTTTGGAACCTGGCATCGTCTCCCAGAGGACCGGCTGCTGCTTTAGTTTTCTAGCCCTAATTAATAGAATCTGGAGCCTACAGTAGCTGGCACGCGATGTGGAGCTATTTTAAACAAGACAAAACAAATGATGTGCAGCTGGAAGCTGCTACCTTGAAATATAAATTCAGCTGCAATTTGTATTCAATTTCTTACAGATGTGTTGCAGCGACACGATTGCACTTTCTAAGTCCATCACGCTGGAATGGTGGTGACCAACAAGCATCTGACAAGGGCAACCTGCACTGGGGCACATGTGACCTTTTTAATTTTTTAAAGTTAGGACCATGTAAATATGCAACCCGACCAAAGCTGAAGTGCCTTGGCATTTCATTTCAATAGAGCACTTACGTTTCTCTGACCAAAGCACAAAATTGCCCATGAGCGTACTACCTATATGTGGTTTTATTTCTCGTTATGGACAATGTTATAGCTGCCATGTTGCATTGAAATTACATCACAGCAACCTTAACTTTCTTACACTCGTTTGCTATTTAGTGACACATGCTAGTGGAGAAATTTGCGGAGAATGACTGTGGCTTTGTGATTTGTAATTCTCTTGGGGCTTCCTCGTTGCCTTTGACTCGCCTGGTGGAGTTGCTGAGTATATCAGTAGACCTGTTTATGGAGTGTTTTCTCAAATTTTGTATCACAATTCCTTGGGTGATGTTTGCTTAAAATGCAGCTTCCTTCGCCCTATATGCAGATATGCTGATTCAGGCCTGGGGTGGAGTTGAAGAATGAGCCTTTTTTTTTTTTTTTTTTTTTTTACAAGACCCATTCTGAGGCAGGTGGTCCACAAATTCCACTTTGGGTAGACCATTAAATTATACAACAGGGAGATGAAAAGAAGGGAAAATTGTGGCCTCTGCAATTGATGCATATAACTAGGAGTAAGAAGGTAAAGACATTCAAGTTGAAGGAATACGTGATAACAACCAACATTTATTGAGTGCTCACTATGTTCCAGGCACATGTATTAACTCATCTAATTCTCAGAGCCAGGTTCTGTTGCTATCTTTATTTACAATTAAGAAATTGAAGCAGAGAGATTTTAATTATCTTGTCTAGAATCACTAAACTATTAAGTAACAAGGTGGATTTAAGCAGGCAGGTCTGCCCACAAAGACTTATGCTAATTGCAACACTGTACAGCCTCCAGCTAGAGAGCTTTGCTTTCAGAATCCAAACTGCCAAGTATATAAACTGGTGTTTAGTGTGTGTGTGTGTATGAAAATTGTGTGACAAATCCTCATTTTTTCATTAAAAGAATTAATTTATGATTGCATTTTCATTAAAATACCAAACATACCCTCTAATAGATTCTAGCCAGGCATTACACTCAACACTAGGGATATAGAAATAAAGACCTTTGGGGGAGTTTACAGTGTAATGAGAAAAAGAGCTGGTCACAGTCCAGGACAATGTACTGAGCAATCTACAACTTGGTATTGGTGATTGATACGATGGAGAACAGCATAGCTTTTGTGGAAGCACAGGGCAGTAAGGGTAGGAAGGTTATGGTGTCCAACCATTGGTTGGCTAGGTTAGACTGATTTGGGAGACTTCATGGGAGAAGTAAGACCTAAGTGGCATTTGAAGAATGTGCCATAGAGTCCATGAAAATCTAAGTGCCCACCATGTGCTCCATCCTCCTTTTGGAAGCTCTTTCCATGTAGATTTGCCATGCATTATATCATGTTACTCTGTAATCCTGCTCATAACTGCCCAGATCAGGGACTGGAGCCCAACTCAAAGACAATTGTTTAGAAAGAAGGCAACAAACCATTTGGTTGGGAAATATGAATGAAAGATGAACCTAGGAAGTTATGGGCAACTGTGTTTGAGGTAATGACAAGATGTCAAGAACACTGCTACTCAAGGCACGATCCATGAATCTGAGCTAATCCATGAATTGTCTGTTATAGGTATGTGAAAAGACAAATACTGAAATTGAGAGTAAGAATAGAAATTTCCATAGTGATTGCCAAAGCATCTCCTAGTGACTCTCTCTTAGTTACCTGTTAATGCAAAAAAAAAAAAAAAAAATTATCCCAAACTTAGTGGCTTTAAACAGCAGTAAACATTTATTATTTATTATGTTTCTGTAATTTGCGTAGTTGAGGAAATAGGAACTGTTAGCTGGCTGTTTCTGACTTGGGATCTCTCATGAGGATGTAGTCAAGATGTTGGCTGGTGCTGCAGTTATCAGAAGGGTAGATTTTTAAGTTTAAAAATAAAATATCATTTCTGATACATTACAAACATCGATATTTCAAATAAAATTGTTACCCTTCTCTTTTAATTGCATTCAATGGGCTCTAAATAACACAATGTTTGGATAATCACCATGTCCAGTTAAAAACACATGAACAAGATTTTTTAACATTTGGAAATTATCTATCTTTTCTTTTTATCCATCTCTATCTATCTATCTATCTATCTATCTATCTATCTATCATCTATCTATCTGCCTATCTACCTATCATCTCTCTCTTTTTTTCAAAGTTTTTAAAATTTATTTGAGAGAGACAGAGACAGCACAAGTGGGGAAGGGGCAGAGAGACAGAATAGCAAGCAGGCTCCACGCTGCCAGCACAGAGCCCAACACCGGGCTCAAACAAACTCACGAAACTGTGAGATCACTACCTGAGCCGAAACCAAGAGTGGGACGCTTAACCGACTATGCCACTGAGGCACCCCTATCATCCCTTTATATATCTTTTTAAACTTACATTTCCATTTCATTTAACCCAGGAAAGTTATTAGAAAACTAATTTTTATTGAAAACCTTTTACCAATCACCTTATGATAATTCTCTGCTAGAAAAATATGTATATAAATTAAAATTTTAACATCATTTTATTTTGTGTAACTTAAGGATCCACACATTAAAACTTTTTGGGCAGAATTAAGTTACCACTGGGGCACCTAGGTGGCTCAGTTGGTTGAGTGTTGGACTTTGGCTCAGGTCATTACCTCATGGTTGGTGGATTTGAGCCCCGCATCAGGCTCACTGCTGTCCCCCTGTCTCCCTGCCCCTCCCCCACTCATGCTCGCTTGCTCTCTCCCTCTCTTTCTCTCTCTCTCTCTCACACACACACACACACACACACAAGAATTGAGTTACCATAATTATTGGTATACAATTGGTCAAAATATAATGAATATATTATAAATATTGATGAATAACTAATAAAGCAAAATTTTCTTGGAATTGCTTCTCTAAATGAGATAGAACATTTACTTTTTTAGTTTGTGATTCCATTGGATGAAAATGACTTATTTCCAAAATGAGAGGGATTTCAGCATTAATTTTATAACTGTTTTTCATTTTTATAGGTGTCTGTGTAAATCTTGTTGTTATAAACAGATAGATGTGAATAGACTAAGTTTTGTTATAGTAATGTCACTCAATTCTTTTGACTACTTTGACTTCTATACCACAAATCGCACAGGGATCAAGTAACTAATAATTAGGTTCTACTTCAGTTTCATTTGAAGCAAAGATTTCAAAATATCTTTGCCCTTCAGAGGCATATAATATATAGTCATTAGAGTCATTCATTTCTGTTTCTGGGAAAATACCAAAAAACCTCATCTTTATTCTTGGAAAGTCTTCACAAGGTCTTGAGAATGGCTATTAATTTTACCTGCTATTTTTACATTTAGAGGCACCCCTTGGAATCTAACATGTTTAGAAAAGGTTACGAAATAAAAATATTGTTAATTTCAGCACAATTTTATCAATACTGTATTTTCTTTCAAATGATTTTAACTTCTCACATGTTTTAGAAATTTTTAATGAAAACGTTTAGCTCATTGGATTTCTAAAAAAGTGTCCACCATCTGGCCTTATACCCAAAACCAGTTCCTTTTGTCAAAAGAATTAGACAAACCAGACATACTTTCTGTTGGAAAAGGTCTAATTTCATTTTTTATTAAAATAAATATATTTACATTTATTTTATTTAATGTAATTTTATAAAATCCACTAAAAATAAATTATAGATGACAATAATGTCAACAAGAAAATGGTATATATAGGTCATATACTTAATTTTTATGTTGTCTTATAAAAATGAATCTATATTGTTTCATATTACTTAGTTTGTTAGAAAGCAATATAAAATTTAGTTAAATTTATTACATTTTTAAGGAGACAATGAGTATTATAAAAGGTATGCCATTCCTTCAGTGTATGATCTAGTAGCTAATAATTAGGTTCTACGTCAATTTTGTTTAAGCAAAGAATTCAAAATGGCTCTCCCTTCCTTCCTTCTATGATGTATTTTGAAGCTTATTTTTTATTCTTTTAATTCTTTTATTTTTAAAATATTATGCACATTTATTCTGTATCATAATTCCATCTAATATTTGCGTATCTCGTCTTATTGTTTTATTTTCCTCTGACTCTTGCTCATGTTATATTGCTTCCATTTCTGTTTTGTATGTGATTTTTTATTGTGAGCTCGTATTGGTTGTAATTCTATCAGTGGGATATTGTTGAAGCTGAATTTGAGCATGCATTCTCCTAGGGAAGATTTTTGTCGCTTCTGCTAGGCACCTATGGGCATTAAATCTGAGTCCATCTTAAATTATGTCTCTATTTGTAGTTTTTAGAACCATGCAAACAGGATAGATCCAGCTCCAAAATGTACATAAAAGCTGGTCTGTGGCCATTTATTCCTAGGGAATCTTTAAAAAGACTCCCCCTCCCCGCCCCCAGGTCGCAGGCCATATTCCTTACTGTTGGCTGGTGCAGGTGAAGGGATTTTCCTCCTTGTTCGCCATTTCCCTCCTGTTTCGCCATTCCTTCCTGGGTACCACCTTCTGTGTAGGGTAATTTCTCTGCCCTATTCCAAGGCTGTTTCTTCAGCGCCCTCTACAGGCGAACGCCCTAAGCCACCGGGATTCATGCCAGCCGGAAGATCTAGCGACCCTCGGAATCAGAGCACGTGATTTGATTACGCATGCTACTTCACGCAGTTGTTCCCTCTTTCCATGTGTGGTAGGCGTTTCTATCCACAAATAGGAAGTATTGAAAAAAGTATTGAACACTAATTATGTGCTTTGATCTTGTAGATGCTGGAGTTACAAAAAAGAGACAAAACACAGTAGTTCTGTTCTTGTCTCATTGTCTAAACAGAGAGATGTGATGGCAGGTTAAATGATAACATGGGGGCATTGGAAAGGGCCTGTGGATGAGAGTCGGGGCAGGGATACCAGAGAGATCTCACCTGATGTAGTGGTGACAGAAGGCCAGGACAGCCATCCACAGAGGCAGGGGCAAAGGCTTGTCAGGCAGAGAGAACAGATGGAGGAAAGGCCTGAAGGTGTAAAATGGCATGGAAATGAAAGTTAGCATTGGTGGAACGTGGAATACTGAGACTTCAGGTTAAACAATCAGAACTTTTGACATTAAACAATTGCTACTAGGAGAACCCAAAGCTGCTTTTGAAATGTTAAAGGAGTTCTCTCCACTCTGCTTCATGTTGATTAAAGGGAGTGTTTTTGGCCACAGAGCAACTATGCAGAATTGGCTCAAGGAACTTTACAGATGCCATTTCAAACTGGAGGTGTTTGGGGCTTTGTTTAATGGTATCTTGGAACACAATAGAAGTCTAGTTAACTTCAAGCATTTGGAATCGATTCTAATCAGCCTTAGTATTTCCCTGTATTGACCTCAAAATATCAAAGGAAAATAGGAAGACAGTTTTACAACTGGTTTATTGAGAAATTGCCCCTCAGTGGGGTATAAATACAGAATAGTTTTATTTTGTTTTTTTATCACCTCTGTTTCACTAAATCTGTTTCCCCATCACTTGAAGATATCTTGGGCAGATTCTATAACTTTTTAGGCATCTTTTGCGCTAAAACCTGTTTTCGATTTTGTCTAAATCTCCCTTCTCACCTCCCTCCAGTGCGAGTTTTACCTATGGCTCCAAGGGCAGCTGAGAGAGGGGGGCATGGTCCACTCATTCACCCCTCCTGGCTCTTGAGCACCGGATTGAAGGGTGCGGGGGGGGGGATACCCCCTCTGTCTCCCTCTTCTAGGCTACAACAGCTCAGCTATTAGGTGAAGGGAGAAGAGAAAAACGGGGAAATTTTTTTTTCCAGGCTAGTACAACGCCATCTTGTGTCTGTTGGTTTTGCTAGGTTTAAGTGGCAAGTTTGAACATGCTGGTTTTCTGTGGGAGTCGTGTAGATTCCTCAGAGGGGACCGTGGAGAGTCCCACAATCACAATTTCTTAATGAGGGAGATCCAGCCAAGCTTTTAACTCCTCCCCAGTCCATCTGATTGTGTCCCCTAAAGTCTCTTTGACGTTTGTTTGCCTCTTGAAAGTCCCTGAGAAGAAAGGTTGAAGGACACTTGGGAACGTTAGGGCGCTTGAAGACTCTTATTTGCAAATCTGAGTTTTAGTCACAGACTTCAGTGCAACAATGCTCAAAAGTCCAACTCAAAATCTTTTCATAGTTTTAACAAATATTTTCTTTGGGTTGAGTAGAAGGGCCTTTCCAATTCAGCTGGGTTCTTGTGGTTAGTGCTGGTGTTGGATTTTAAGAGAGATTCTGAAGATCAAATCCCTCCCTCTCCCAATCCCCTGTCCCATTCAAATTAGAGAAACTCATAAGATTAGAAACTTCTTCATAGATGAGATAATCCATGGAGTATAAAATATGGTTAGTCAGAGGCATCTGGGTGGCTCAGTTGGTTAAGTGCCCATCTCTTGATTTTGGCTCAGGTCATGATCTAATGGTTCATGAGTCCAGGTATCATAGGGATTAGGTCTTCTGCATCTGGGAAGTTACAGGGAGATTAATTTCATTCCATGTAGGAAATTCTCAAAATCAGAGCCTTGTAAAGGTGACATTGACTATCTCAAGAGGCAGTGAGCTCCCTTTTATTGAAGCATATTATTTAAGTATAATTTGAATACCACTTGGTAACGATGTTGTCAAGGGGCTTCAACAACAGTTGTAAATCAAGAGTTGACTTTCAACAGTCCTTTTAATTTTTTGGTTCTTTTACTCAAGAGACTGACAGAATAGCTAACCACTGTGGGGTCAACACCCATATAGGTTCTGATTCCCAGCTTTTTAGCTTTTCAGTTAAAAATCATAGTATTTGCAATTTTTTTGTTATCTTGTAAAGTGACAGTATATTGATGTGTTAGAATATTTATGTATTTATTTTAATAGGCAATATGTTTTTAGGAAAAACATTTATGTATACTTTTTAGGACACTGTTTGACCAACATCAAGGCATGTATAAAGCTAATGCATAGTCAAAAGTTTTTAGGGGCGCCTGGGTGGCTCAGTCGGTTGAGCATCCGACTTCGGCTCAGGTCATGATCTCGCGGTCTGTGAGTTCAAGCTCCGCGTCTGGCTCTCTGTTGATGGCTCAGAACCTGGAGCCTGCTTCGGATTCTGTGTCTCCCTCTCTCTCTGCCCCTCCCCCACTCATGCTCTGTCTCTCTCTCTCTCTCTCTCTCAAAAATAAATAAACATTAAAAAAAATTTAAAAAGAAGTTTTTAGTGAGCATAAACTCAAACCAAGGTATTGGATGGTGTCAGGAAGAGCACTGAGAATTTTGCTCTTCTAATATGTGCTATTCCTGGAGTATTGGTATTTCAGTGCTGACTCCTATGGAGCAGATGACAATTAAAATTCCATTGTGATTTTTTCTGAACCTGAAAAAGTTATTGCAAAGGATTATTAGAAGAAGAAACTGGAGGAAATAGATAAAATTTTTGAAAATGAAGTCTATAGCCCTACTTACATTTTATTAAAATGCTATAATAATTAAAGCAGTGTAATACCAATATAAAATAGATTGGTAGATTGATGGAAAAGAATAGAAAGCCCCCGAATAGATTCTGTTGTGTAAAATAATTTAATATATTTCTAAGGAAGTATCATAAATCAGAAAGGTGAAGAAGATTTATTTAGTAAATTTTAGTTGCACATACTTACTTGGTAATAGAAAATAGTGGGGAAAAAAACAAGTTTAGATCCACATTTTGTACCATATTTCAAAATATATCCAATGTTAATTAGTTAAGTATTATTTAATTTTTTTTTTCAACGTTTTTTATTTATTTTTGGGACAGAGAGAGACAGAGCATGAACGGGGGAGGGGCAGAGAGAGAGGGAGACACAGAATCGGAAACAGGCTCCAGGCTCCGAGCCATCAGCCCAGAGCCTGACGCGGGGCTCGAACTCACGGACCGCGAGATCGTGACCTGGCTGAAGTCGGACGCTTAACCGACTGCGCCACCCAGGCGCCCCTAGTTAAGTATTATTAATAAAACCATAACAAAACCTAGATTAAAGCAGAAGCATTTTTTAACTCTGAGCGTTAGGAAGGCTTTTAAATTAAAAAGTGATAAAAGAGAGGCACCTAGGTGGCTCAGTGGGTTGAGCTTCAGAGTCTCGATTTCAGCTCATGTCGTGATCTCCCGGTAGTGGGACTGAGCCCCATATTGGGCTCTACTAAGATTCCCTCTCCCACACATACCCCCATGTGCCCTCTTGTGCACATGCACATGCACTATGTCTCTAAAAAAAAAAAAAAAAAGTGATAGAAAAAATAACAGAGGGAAAGAAAAATGTTTGTATTATGTGGAAATCTAAAACATTAAGAAACAGCTTATGTAATTAAAAGGAAAAACGTGTAAAAATAATTGGCAGTATTTACAACAAAGGAGTGCTTAATTTCTTTACCAGAGAGAGCTCATTCAAATTCATAAGAAAAATGACTAAAACCAATGGGGCAGGAGGCATGGACACACAATTCACAAAAGAGAAAAATCAAATGGCAGTAAACATATGGAAAAATGTTCAGCCTCATTAAGAAATGTGAATTAAAATGAGGTATAATTTCACCTTCTAAATTATCCAAGATTTAATTGTTTTGAAGAGTGATCACACTGAAAAGGTTGTAGAGGAAAGTAATTTAGTAATATGTGTCAAGAGCTTTAAAATGTCAATACTCTTTGGCCCTATAATTCTATTTTCAGAATCTGTCCTGAGAAAATAATACAAAGTAGAGCAACAGTTTTGCATCTCTGCAGAATATCGAAAGTCATGAAACATTTTTTAAAACTAAGAAATTAGGCAGTAGCTAAGTAAATCCTAGTATCTTCATATTAAGGAATATTGTGATGCTATTAAGAATGTGTTTTTGAGCAGTTTTTAATAGGGGAAATGCGTATGTTATAATGCTAGGCAAAAGGATAAAAGTATTTAATTCCTTATGATATGCTTTCTAAAAAAGGCTGGAGGGAGAGTCATTGAAATATTAACAAAAATTGTCATCAGGGCCAGGGATAATATCACTGTATTTTGGACCATGTTGGATAAATCCAGCCAAATTCTTATTCTTTGACTCTGTTTTCTCTTGAAGCCATGTGGTGAACCACAAATTCTGTTAACTCATAATTTCCTCAGTCAGATGCTAATCAATTTAATTTGCTTACTTCTTTCTTTCCATTAGTAATGTCAGCAGGTAACCTTGATTGTGCTTGAGACTTTGGGTCTCTTAATCAGGTTTGGGAATCTCTAAATTTCTGAGAAATTCATTTACAAACAGATTTGGATGAAGTTCTGAGGATGACTCCTGTCATTTATTTTTTTCAGTTGATTCTCCTAGCTTCGGTTTTATAGACTATCACCGTCTCAATTGGTCTAAGATTCTGGGACTGTATTTATTTGGAGCGTGTAGCCTTACTTGTGGCGACTACATCATCTATTATCTTTTTGCTCCCTGGTCCCCCACCTAGCGTTGATCTTCCCTTTCCTTGGCTTCAATGTCAAGTTTGGCTATTTGAAGGACTGTGTGGGAGGAAATTTTCAAGCAATCGGATCCAGTTTAGAAATCTTGGTCTTCCAAGCAGAAATGCAGGTGGGTAAATCTTGCTGTTTGCTCATGGCATGCCATGGAACATATGATGTTTCTTTTTTGAGCCATTTCCTGTCCTGTCAAAGAGACAGAGAAGGGAATCATGGATGCAAAAGACTTATTTCACTGGTCTTAACAGGAATGCGGTTAGTTTGCCATGTGTTTTTCTTTGCAAACTCACGCTGACTCCTGGTAACCACCGTCTGCTTTCCAAGTGCTCATGAACTTCTGTTTATGAATCCTTCCTAACAGTTTGCTAGGGATGCATGCAATAGCACTTTTTTTTTCATTTTTGTAAATCAGGAAATCATGTCCAGTTTTATTTTTCATGTTTTGCTCTTCATGATTTCTCAAAGGTTATTGTAATTGTACCTGCATTTATTTTAGCCCCCTGAAACATCATTAATTTGGGCATAAACTCATTTAGCATGATTAGATGCTTCCTTTAAAATTTACCTTACATTAATGTCTTTAATTTCCTACCAAGGTGTTTGTTTTGTCCTTTTCAGATAGAAGATCATTTTTAATATAATCTAAAAAATTGTTTAATTAATTAATTTATTTTTGAAGGAGAAGAAGAGCATAAGTGGGGGAGGAGCAGAGAGAGAGAGAGAGAGACAGAGAGAGAGAGAGAGAGAGACACAGAGAGAGAGACAGAGAGAGAGAGAAACAGTATCTGAAGCAGGCTCCAGGCTGTCAGCATAGAGCCTGATGTGGGGCTTGAACCCACGAACTGTGAAATCATGACCAGAGCCAGTCAGACGCTTAACCAACTGGGCCACCCAGGTGCCCCAGATAGAATGTCATTCTTCACGGAAAAGATTAAGCCACATTGGAATGAAGTAATTGATTTCTGTGTAATCTGTTTATATTAGACCATCTTCTCCAATAGATTCAAGACCTATTGTGTTCTTACTCTAAACATAGTTAGTTGAGCTAAATATTTTCTATAAATCTCAGCTACTTAATGCTTCTTGGTGATTTGTGAGTCTTTTGCTATGACCTTAGGAAAATTTTTGACCTTGGTTTCCTCATTTGTAAAAAGGGCATAATAACAGTATTTTATATTATCTACTTGTTAGGAAGATTAAATGAGTCAATATTTGTGAAGGGCCTAGAGAGTCAGCACTACCTATATCTTAAATACATGTTCTCAAAAGAAGTATGTTCCCTAGGGAACCCCTCCCCCGCTTTGTATATATGATCTGTTTTGTTCGGTAATTGGGACTATCATAGGTGAATGGTTAGAATTTATTTCTTCATTCATGAATGCTATAGAGTAGCCTCAGTTACTTACGAAGCATATAAAATGTATTTAATCACTTGGTGCATGTTCATTTGTAAACTCTGTAAATCACTGAATCATTTTTAGCGTAGCTCAATAAACTTTTCATAGTGTTTATGAATGATAACTTTTGAAAATATTTTTATGACCTCTATGCGTTCTGGCTTTTGAATACGTTTTCTTTTTCATTTTTTAAAAACCAAATAACTGATACCATTTGTCATTCTTAAAGAGTATAATAATAGTTTGGTACAAGGCTTTTTTTTCTTCTCCACTGATATGTGTTTGAATGATGACAAAGTGATTTAAATCTCATCGACTAAGCTATATATGATTTCTAGCCCTTATTTACAAAGTGATTAGTAAATTTATGTACTGACATTTTTCTGATTATTTAATGTAAATCAATTTCAACTTTTTTTTTTAATGTTTATTTATTTTTGAGACAGAGACAGAGCATGAACAGGGGAGGGGCAGAGAGAGAGGGAGACACAGAATCTGAAACAGGCTCTGGGCTCTGAGCTGTCAGCACAGAGCCTGACGCGGGGCTTGAACCCACGACCTGTGAGATCATGACCTGAGCTGAAGTCAGATGCTTAACCGACTGAGCCACCCAAGTGCCCCTCAATTTCAACTTTTATGTGAAGCATATTTCTTGCCCAACTTTGAAAACCTGCATATTTAGGTACATTTCCTCAAACCAAACTTTCACAGCTTCTATCTTGATTTTCCAACTTTGAGTAGTAAATAACTGTATTTAATAACTAGTGTTGGTGCCTTTTTTAAATCAGCTTAGGAAAAGAAGCTGAAATGTGTGTATTTAGCACATATATTTAGCATGCAACCTCTGTATGTCTAAACGCACAAGTATATATTTTGTTTCTTTTTCCTTTGGAGGATGTGTAAAACTCAAAGTTTGTTGAAGTCTCTAAAGTTCTTCCCCCCACCCCCACCCCGAGAGAAGCTCTACAGAAAAATGTATAGAATTTTTAGTGATTTAGAAGACATACGGTTCCCTGACCTTGGGGGCAGGATTTGGCTAAGTGAAGGGCAGAATATCGCATAAGTACTTAGGAAAGAAATCATTTAGCTCTATAAAAGTAGGTGAAGTATTTACAGCTTCCAGGCAGGATGACAACATGGGGCAAAGGGTGCCTGTTCTCTGCTGGCATTTACCGTCCATCCAAATGAACAGCCAGGGGAGGAGTTAACAGCGCTTCATGCTTAATGCTTACAGTACACTCCTTAACTCTGTGGGGAATTCGCACAAAAGTGACCCAGATGGACCGTTAAACTCTCTTTTCTTGCTCTGGCCTGCTTGGCCAGCCTTATAGTCTGAGACCTCCCCCGCAGGGATCTGACATCGTGGCTAAACCGAAGTATTTGCTACTTCCTAATTCTGTCTCATGCCTTCTGCTATCTATAGCTTAATCAACAACTAAAGCTTTACTAATTGACGTACTGGATGTCAAAATACTTTTGTTAATGGATGAAGCTAGTGACTTGTTAATTAGCGTGATAAATGCTGGAGAAGAGAGCGCTTTGGTGAAAAGTATTCAATGCATGCAGCTTGGCTGAAATACATTAAAGACACAATCTCCATCTTTGCATGAATAGAGTTTCAGAATTTGGCAAGGTTTGTATCCTGTCCCTTTAGAGATGCTGCCAGAGGCTTGGTGCCTATGTGCTTCTGTGTCTAGCTGTTGGCTTGGGACAGGGCTTCTCAACCTCAGCACTATTGACATTTTGGGACAGGTAATCCCTTACTGTGAGGGAGTGTCCTGTGCATTGTAGGATGTTAACTGCATCCCTGGCCTCTACATCAGAGATATCAGTAGTAGACTCCCCTCAACGTGACAAGGAAAAATGTTGCCACACGTTGCCAATGTCCCCTAGGGGGCAAAGTGGCCCCAGTTGAGAACCTCTGGTTAAGATTTCTGAGGGCATGATTCTGATTAGAGGGAATGGGATCCTGCCTGAGGCATGTGGCCATGCCTTAGGGGATGTGGCTCACAGACTTGGAGAACCTCAGGAACACTCCCCGGCATTCCAGAGTCTATCAGATGACTAGCTTGTGCCTGCTATGCTCCTGGATGTTTGTCCAACATGCCTCTGTCTGGTGTAACTGGGTTGTGTATCCTAGAGGAGCTGTCTTGCCCAGTTGAATGTTCTCTTTAGAAAGTAAGGTATTAGTGCCTCTCAGTGCTCAGCTTGAGGCTTAAGTTATGGATTCTAAAATAGCAGTTACATGCATTCAGTATTATAGAAACTTCTGAGCGAAAGCTGAAATTCTTTTTTCCATGCACCCTCCCAATGTTACCTCTCTCCACTTATTTTTTTTCTGAAAAGTTTTGAAGGAACTAAAAAATTGCAGAGAATAATAGAGTAAGCACCTGTGTTACGAACCCATGGCTTAAAATTGCCAAAAGAGCCAAAAACATAAGAGATTCTTAAAAACTGAGAACAAACTGGGGGTTGATGGGGGTAGGAGGGAGGGGAGGGTGGGTAATGGGTATTGAGGAGGGCACCTGTTGGAATGAGCACTGGGTGTTGTATGGAAACCAATTTGACAATAAATTTCATATTATAAAAAAGAAAAAAAAAATTTAAAAAATTGCCAAAAGTAGCATATTTTCACATTTTCTCCTGATTTTTAAAAGGAATAAAACATTACAAAGTTGAAATCTCTTTGTCCACTGTCAATCACACCAGATGCCTTTTCTCAGAGGCAATTCCTATCCTGAGTGTGTGTGCATCCTTCATATTTTCTTAATAATACATCAGTGAATCAGCAAACCATATAAAATTGAGTCCCATAAATTACAGTCTGTATGCATTGTTATGCAAATTAGTCTCCATTTTACTTGATTTACCTTTTCCTTTTATTATGTTTTTGAGATCTTTGTTAATATGGAAAAATATCTAATCACTTTAACTTCTTGTATAGTAATCTGTTGTATTAATATACCGTATTTTGTTTAACCTTTTCCTGTTGATGGACATTTCAGTTATTTGCGATTGTTAGTTTTGTAAGCAAAGGAACAGTGATCATATTTATCTATATGTCTTTGTCCATATATGCAAGATTTTCTCTAGGGCAAATAGACCTAGTATAGCTGTATCATAAAACTTTTGGGTCATATTTTCAAAGTCAATGTGGCCAGAGATAGTGTGCAATTCAAGTGTGCAAGTTCATCTCAAGTAGGAGTTTGTGTGTGTGTGTGTCCCATTTCCCAGATCTTCCCTCTCCCTGTTGGGTGATGTGTGAGACTCCATGAGACCCCCCCCCCCCACCCCTGCTCTCTGGCTGTAAATCAGATCTCCCATGAATGACTTGAGGTTGTCCTGAGGCTTCTAATTGTGATCCAGTGGACATCTTAGCTCAGTTCATGGTGGTCTGACTGTCCATGCTTCCTCCTTCCACCCGGAGGCAGCTGGGTGCTGGGGGAGTCCAGAGCAAGGGGGCTGCAGCTCTCTTTTGCTCTCTGTTCACTACTAGGAAAGGCCTTCTCATTCCCATTTTGCACAGTGACCCTGGCGCCTTTCCCTTCCCACAGACCCATTACCCTGCCTGACTTGAATCTCTCCATCCTCGGTGATTTCCTGCTGGAAGCTCAGTAAGTCCTGTGTTCTTCTGTTCCTTTTCTGGACCCCAGGAATGTTTATCCTGTTTCTGAGCACAGCTATGTATGTTCAGTGTGTTAAAAATATTTATTGATTCTATGTGGATTTTTTGGAGGGTGGGGGAGAGAGGCACAGTTGATAACTTACAGAATTATTTCGGCCATAAATTCAACATAACCATTTTTAAAATTCTGCAGTCTTTCTAGACCTTTGTCCATATATTTATGCACACATACATACACCCAAGACACACACACACACGTGTGTGTGTGTTGTGTATATATATATCTTAAAGATAAATGGAATGATGTTATACAGTTGTTACACATATTGTCATACACAGTTATCATCCAATGCATCTTTTTTCTCCTTCTCTTCCTTTTCTTCATTTCTTATGTGTTATTCCTTGATATTCATATAACAATTTGTTTAGCCATTGCTTTATTAGTTGACATTTAAGTTGTTTCTAACAGTCCACAACTAGAAACTATGCTATAACAAACATACATTTACATGCATATATATATTTTTTCTGAACATGTGTAAATATTTCTGCAGTGTAGATTCTCCAAAGCGGAGCTTATGATACGAAGCTCATGACTAATTTTGAGACTTTACTAAATTATCCTTCAAGAGGGCAGCACCAGGTGTGTCCTGTTTCCCCAAACCCTGGACCAGTTGTACCTAGACTTTATCAGAAGGTAACATGTTTACAAATGACAATATTTTACCATACCCAGAATAGACAGAAGATGCTTCTCCACTGGGAGGCATGTGGCTGGGAGCTGTGTGGGCCTCAGACATCTCATCACCCCAAGAGCGAAGAGAGAAATATCTCAGCACCTGCCACACATTCCCAGTACAGCCAGTGGGTGAGCTCTGACTCAAACAACATCATAATATCAACCCTGAACCTTTGTCCATCGGATGAGTGAAAATATGCCATTATTATTTTAACTTACATTCCCCTCATTTCCATAAGATTGTTTGTCTTTTTATGTCTTTTTTTGTCATTTGTATTTTCTCCTCCATGAATACCCTATGTGCCTGTATCTTATTTCCTGTTGATGTGTAAGAACTCTTTTTCATACTCTGTATATAATTCTTTACTTAAAATATGGATATAGATCTATGTGTCTTTTTTAACTTTCACATAGTATATTTTGCCATAAACAAATTTAGAGTTTCAGAATCATCAAATATTTTCATTTTTGGCTTTCGGCTTTAGGGGTTTAGAAAATGTATGTGTGTATGTATGTGTGTATCATTGACATATCGTTGACATACAATGTTATATTAGTTCAGGTGTAGAATGTAGTGATTCCACAATTCTAGACATGGTAGAAACGTTTTTTTTTAATCATCAAATTATTTAAAATAAGTATCACTCTTTTAATATTTTTTTTAGTATTAGAACTCCCTCTGAAATATGTTCTAGGGTCCAATTTGAAATAGAAATTTAAGTGTCCATCCTAAGGTCATTTATTTTCTGATTGAATTATACCTTTATTATTCTAAATTCCCATTATATAAAAGTGTTTTTTGGACTCCCTATTCTCTTCCACAACCCATCACCCATTCCCTTAACAAGATCGCTAGTTTTATAGCACGTTTTGAAATCTGGTGGACTCTAAGGCTTGTTTTTCTTCCCTTGAAACTGTAGCATACTTCCCCTCTAACATGTTGCCACGCTGAGCGGCAGAGAAGAAGGGCGGGGCACCAGTCCACTTGTGAGGATGGAATGGACGGGAGAGGTTTGGTGCCATGTGACAGTGCTGAGAATGTGATCGGAAAGAAACCAGAGCAGTGCTCTGGAGTGAGAACTGATCATTGCGGACCAAGATGTAGAAGCTCTTCTTGGGATTCTTGTCACGTGGCATGTGTCCACTGATATGGTAGAACCGGGGACAAAATGTTAAAACAACAACAACAACAACAACAACAACAAACCCCTCCCAGCATCGGCAGCTGGTGGGGCCTAAGGAGTATTTAGGTTACAGTGGAATTGACTTCAAGCTGGAACAGACTTGGTCTCTGAAGTTTTGTGGACGTCTAATCATCAGATATGCCCAGGCCTGCATTAATCTAAAATTGCCTAGGGGCACCTGGGTGGCTCAGTTGGTTAAGTGTGCGACTTCAGCTCTGGTCATGATCTCTTGGTTTATGAGTTTAAGCCCCGTATCAGGCTCTGTGCTGACAGCTCAAAGCCTGGAGCCCGCTTTGGATTCTGTGTCTCCCTCTCTGCCCCTTCCCTGCTCACGCTCTGTCTTCCTCTCTCTCTCAAAAATAAATAAAACCTAAAAAAATAAAAAAAAAAAATTGCCTAATCCTATCCATGCACAGAGAAGGTGAGCCAAAATATTCTAGAAAAATCATAATTTTAAGACCTAGTGTAGTAACGTAGGGTATGGGCCAGGCTGCCGTGAAAGACCTAAACATATAGCCATTTGACCAATATTTCTCTTGTATGTAACAAGGCAGGTAGGAATCTCTGCCCCAGAGGGTCATTCAGTGACTTGGTTCCTTCACTCTTATTTTTCTACCGACTTAGACGGTGGCTCCATTCACATGATTGAACCTGATTTCCCAGCACCAGGTCCTTATTCCGACTCACAGGTTAGGGCAACGAAAAAGAAGTTTATGGCCAAAGCTTTATACAATGCATGCTTGGAAATGTATATTGAGCTGAGTAGTCACTGTCCTGCAAAAATTCAGTGGGAGAGGTGTTCTTTAATTAAAATGATGAAAATGAAATGTATCCTCGGGAGTACTTAACCATCTCTGCCTCATCTAGAGCTCAATTCTGATACCCAAAAAGTTAAGAAAAAATATATTCGCATGCTACAAAGTTAACATATGTACACATATGCATATATCTAGATCTGTTTATCTAGATCTACCTATATTTCATCATTTCTAGGACATACATTTTTACCTTATAGGAGCTCTGAAATTGAAATGTGTCTTAACAATTCATGGTGTCTTACAGTCGCCATCAGCCAGGAAGCAGTGATGATGTGGTTGCTATTTACCTGTACATTCATAAACTTAGCCTTTATTTTTTTATTTAAAAAATATTTTTTTTAACATTTATTTATTTTTGAGACAGAGAGAGACAGAGCATGAATGGGAGAGGGTCAGAGAGAGAGGGAGACACAGAATCTGAAACAGGCTCCAGGCTCTGAGCTGTCAGCACAGAGCCCGACGCGGGGCTCGAACCCACAGACCGCAAGATCACTGAGCTGAAGTCCTGAGCCGAAGTCGGATGCCCAACCGACTGAGCCACCCAGGTTCCCCAAAACTTAGCCTTTAAAGAATATACTCTTGGGGCACCTGGGTGGCTCAGTCAGTTAAGTATCCAACTTCAGCTCCGGTCACAATCTCACAGTTCGTAAATTCAAGCCCTGAGTCCGGCTCTGTAGTGATAGCTCAGAGACTGGAGCCTGCTTTGGATTCTGTGTCTCCCTCTCTCTCTGCCCCTCCCCCACTCACGTTCTGTCTGTCTCTCAAAAAATAAATAAATATTAAAAAAAAATTAAAGAACAAACTCTCCACAGGGGGGAAAATATTCAAGGGCCATTTGAGAAGGGAATATGAGTGTTTGTTTTGCTTTATAATCTTCTATTGACAACTGGAAAAGTCAAGAATGCTTCAGCATCAAGATTGCAGAATGGTATAGATAACAATATGGTATCTCGTACACTTAAAAATCTGTGAAGAGGGTAGATCTCATGTTAAGTGTTCTTATCACAATAAAGATTAAAAAGAAAAAAGAAAACAAAATTGCACAATAGATGTCAGCTTCTCAGAAGATTTCAGAGAAAAAAGTGGAATGTTCCAAAGAAATGCCTCACTGCCAATGCTCTTGATGGCAGGGGAAACATTAGTGGGTGGGAAAATACAAACTTTGATGACTTTGATTGATAAAATGAATTATAAGAGCTTGACCTTGAATGTAAATGCATAGACCTCTCCAGTTTATTTAAGTAACATATTCCTTTTTATGTTGCACATGACAGATGCATGATAAAACTCTATTCTAAAAAAGCCCAGAAGGGTTCTAATTGATATGAAAGCATTGAGAGTGTTAAAAATTATTATCCCAAACTTGGAAATAGACAAAAGAGATTACTAACTGTTCTTCCAGTGCAGTGCTAGATTTGATTTTCTATTTATTTGGCTATTTTACAACTCTGTAGGGGCAGAGGTTACTCTAGATTTATGTCCAGTAGAACTGCAAATAATTTCCACCCAGTGGAACAGAGAAGCCCAATGATTATGGTGATAGCCTTGTCTGACATTAATTAGTTTTTTTTGTAAAGTCTAACCCAGCAACTTACTAAATCTCCTCTTTATATCTAGCTTTTCAGCTTCTCTTTGGACTGATTTTAACATCTTACTGGTTGCCTCAATAGTTAATGAGTTAAATCAAATCTTCGACGTGTGTTTATTTTAAACTTGCATGACAGTATTGTTCTTTAAACTTTTGAAAACTATCTTTTAACAAATCATAAGTGACTTGGCAACATTTCTTTAGTGCTACCTAAAATAATGGCATGAGCCACTACTGAGGGCATGTTAGATGTGATAAATTATGGTATCGCTGTATCCATGAGCCAGTTAAAGGAAGAGACTAAATCACAAGGGTTGTGGGCATGTCCATCTCAAATATCCTGATGAAGCTTTAATCCGGAAATACTTTGCAGTCGGCATCTGTCATTACTTTGCCGGCCCAGCATCTGATTCCTGTGTTTGAGAATTTCCTCTCTCTGATATCTTCTAGAACACTGAGCTGCCTTCCCACAGTAGTAGCCAAACATGACAGCCTCTTCCCTCCCCAGTCTCTTGGTATGTGACCCACTGCTCTAGATTTTAAATTGGACCGGTGCTTCAAGAAAGCAGGATGAGCAGGAATCCTGTCTAGTGGTGGTGGTGGCTGTCATCAGGTGGAGTCCTCAGGGTGCATGTGGCTATGGCTGGAACACTGATGGAGGTGTCTTCCTCCATACAAAAGTTTTAAATCAAAAGGGAGATTGTACCTCTGAGGAAAATGCATAACTTTGCTTGGTTCTTCAGCCTTCCTGATAATTCCTAAGCTGCCCTATATCCTTAAAAGAAAAAAAAATTGTTCTGCTTAAACCAGTTGGAGCCAGTTCCATTTGAAATGCCCTGATACAACCATGTATGATTATCTTCCAAGTGAATTATATAATTAAAATTAAACATGAGAAAAAAGAAGTTACAGTCTTGGCAGTTGGTGTATGTATCAAGAGTAAGTGACTGCATTTTGCACAGAGAAAACTAACTCCTGTAATAAACTAGCTGTGAGTTTCTGTGGTCACTTTGTAGTTCACCTCCTAGCTAAGAATCGAGGGGTAGACATCACTAGCATATTTGACTGATTTAAAAAATGTGTGCACACCCATTTATTGGACCACAGGCAGAAGTCCTGAGGTTTGGACAAATTCAGAATTCTGCATTACTATGGAACAGGGATCTGGGGAAATACAAATAAACCCCAAATCTCCAGGATGACTCCACTATAAACAAGTAACTGAACATCATGCTGCCATTCTTGGAAAAATAACAGCTAGCTTCTAATAGGAAAATAGTTCTAGGAAGAACAGCCATTTAGAAAATACAATTTGCAAAGAGAACAGCAAGCATACATTTAAGGGACTATAAAACCTTCTGTATAATAAATGCACTTTAATAAAAAAAGGGCAAAATTAAATTATGCTAAAGGAATTAGGATAGTCTCTTGCTGCAACAATGACAGAAGCCATACTTATGAAGACACTGTGTGTCTTTGTATAATATTAGTTTATATATTCCTGGACCAAAACACACACACCCGAATAAATTACAGGTTTTTTGTTTGTTTGTTTCTTTGTTTTTAAATAAAAATCACCAGCAACTCTAGATGTTTTTCATATTCAAGCATTTGTTCATCCAACAATTTTTGCAGGAACTCTCTTTTTCAGGCACAGAAAAAGCAAGGTAAGGAATGGAACATGAAAAAAAAAACATGGTATATTTGAGCAGCTGAAAACAGTTATAGGAGCACAAAGACCATTAAAGGGCTGCAGATAAGTAACAACCTGATGAGATGGTTCTTTTAGATTGCATTAGTGAGATTACACATTATACAGTGTGCAACGGGGAGACATTGAAATGTTTTAAGTAAGACATGAACACAATCAGATTTGTGTTTTAGAAAGATCACAGCTACCACACGGTGAAGGGATCGGAGAAGCCAAAAGTGGGTACATCAATCTCAAATAGGAGGTGATCCAGGAGCTCAAGGGAGGGAATGGAGGGAAGGATTCAAGAGAAATTTAAGCAGTGAAATGAAGAGGAATGGATTAGGTTTGTGTGTGAGTATGGGGACCCCAGGTTCTAATTTGATTAATAAGGTGGTTGGTTGGTGATACCAATCTCACTCATAAATTATACAGAAAGAACAGGATTGGCAGTGGTGTAAATGAGTTCAGTGCTAGATACGATGAATTCCAAGTGTCTGCCAGTCATGTGGGTTAGGCTGTTCAGAAGACTGTTGAATACATGAATCAGAGCAGAGATCTAGGCTGAAGACATAGGCTTTGAAATAATTCACTTCATCCCATCCCATCCCATAGGGTTAATGTAGGAGAGAACCTTGAGGAACAAACATAGGGTTGTGGACTTTACAAAAAAGACTGAGAATCAAGAAACAAATCAGGACTGGAGATGCTATAGAGGCAGATGCAAGTGAGATTCAGGAAGGGGCGTCAAGCAGGCCATGGGCTGAGATGTAGTCAGTGAATCAATCAATCAGGCTCTTTTCTGTGAGTTGTTGGCTAGGGAAAAGAGTCATGCTATCTTATACAACAAGGCAATTCTCCTTTTCTTCCTCCTCCCCACCTCCTCTTTCAGATCTCCATCTTTTTTTCTCTTCCTCTCCATTTCTCCCCTCCCTCCTCCTCCTTCCTCACCCTCACCCCTCCTCATAATCCTCTCTTACATTCTATGACCAATGGGATATTTAAAAATTCAACTATGCTTTTTTTTTTTTTTTTTCCCGAACAACATTTTCTCAAACATATCCAAGACAGACTCTCTCATCCAAGGATTAGGGCTTTGACAGTGTCGTAGGGGAGATGGGTACAAGTTCTGCTGACGTCCACACTGTCAGGGAAGACTTCAGAGAGGAACAAACTTGTGTGGATCCTTCTTCACAGTTTCAAGTAGCCTCTGTGATTACTCTCTCCTCTCCGCGGCTCTCTCACGGGGTCTTCAGAGATAATGTGTCTTGGAATTTTTATGTTAGTTTTCTCTGACCCCTCATTTCAGAACCTCTTTGTTTGGTATTTTGTTCTAGTCTTCTGTTAACAGGTGGCAAGTTCAGATTTGGAAGCTCTCTTCTTTCTACTTACTCCTGGAACTATTTTGTCCCCTGAACTCATTGACTCAGTCACAGAATGAACATCTCATTCTTTACGTCTCTTTCTTATAAAAAAAAGGGGGGGGGTGGGTGCCTGGGTGGCTCAGTTGGGTAAGCGTCCAACTCTTGGTTTTGGCTCAGGTCATGATCTCGTGGTTCGTGAGATAGAGCCCCGCGTTGGGCTCTGTGCTGACAGTGCGGAAACTGCTTGAGATTCTGTCTCTCTCTCTTTCTCTGCCCCTCCACCACTTGCACTCTGTCTCTCTCAAAATAATCTTTTTTTTTTTTTTTTTTTTTTTTTTTTTAAAGGGGATTCCTAACCTCCTTGCCCAGGGCCAAACTTGATGACATGGATGATAAAGCACTTAGGGACAATAAATGAAATAGATTGCCACTTTATGAACCAGAATAACATTCTGCTAAGAGTGTCTTCCTGTGATACAGAAAGTGAGAATGTGGCTCTGACTGCTCTAAAAGTAAATATCCGGGGCGCCTGGGTGGCTCAGTCGGTTGAGCGGCCGACTTCGGCTCAGGTCACGATCTCGCGGTCCGTGAGTTCGAGCCCCGCGTCGGGCTCTGTGCTGACAGCTCGGAGCCTGGAGCCTGTTTCAGATTCTGTGTCTCCTTCTCTCTCTGACCCTCCCCCGTTCATGCTCTGTCTCTCTCTGTCCCAAAAATAAATAAACTTAAAAAAAAAAATTTAAAAAAGTAAATATCCAAGTCTGCTGATAATGTGGCATTTTGAGTTAGTGGAAATCGTACTCAAGGAAACAAACCAGGGTGGTTAGAAAGCTAAATGGGCTTATTAGGTGCCTTAGAAGGGTTTATAAAAGGAGTGATCGTAAATGAGCTCTGGTGAAAACCCAGCAGACGGGGAGTATATGCCACATGCTATCTATCCCTTTGTCTTTCTATAGGGAGATTACTTTATAAATTCCATCTAATAAGAAAATCAGAAAAAGAAAAAGATGACGTCCTTACCTCAGAATAGAGCTTAAAAATTATAGTAAAGCATTAAAATAAAGGATATATTAGTGCATGTTGAATAAATTATTTGCAATCAGTTTACAGCTATGATTATATTGTAAAAACTGACTTCTGGTATTAATAAAGTAGATGCTTATGCATTTTTTCCCCAGGAAAGTAAAAACAGATGATCATAATGATAATACTAGAAAATTACTGAGAGCCTTCTGGACCATCAAGGAGATTATTTGAAATGAGTAGAGGATGTTAAGATGGATCTTTTCCTTCTTCAGTCTAAGCCGAGGCAACAATATGCTAGACATTCATCTCCCAAATGAGTGTGAGGCACATTGTCATGTTCAGACTTTATAAAACCAATGCCCAAGAAGCACTTTCACCATTCTGGAAACTCTAGAGCATCCTAGTTGACTTTGGGAAATAAAAGGGTAGAGAGAGTAGAGCTAGGGGAGGGAGGGTTTTATCAGCAGATTTTTGTGGGAGAGAAGTGGTGTTTTTTGTGAGTTCCTATCCCTCTTCCTCACAGGGAAAAAAGAGGTTGGAGGAAGTATCTCCTAATCCCAGGTCTCACGAGAGGAGGCATCAAAGGGTCGCTTGGAGGGTTTTCTGTACATTCCTTGAGGGGAACTGCAGCTGTTCTAATGACCTAAATGCCCGACTCACACCTAGGAGAGCTAAGGAGCCCAGTGGCAGGTACATAGAGCTGGTAGTTCTGTCCCAGCATTTGTGAGAGTGGAGGACACATGAGTGTTTCCGTAAGTAGGTCAGGCAGAGAGAGATGAGCTGAAACTGTTTTAAGTCTGTGATACAGGCATCTCTCAAAGATGGGCCTCAATGTTCTCTACGGCCTTGTATTCATGCCCTTATATGATATCCTCCCCTTGAGTGTGGGCTAGACCTAGTGACTTCTTTCTAATGAATAGATTATAGCTGGATGCCTCTTCTGAAATTAGGTGACAGAGGAATGTGATTTCTGTTTTGCTGGACTCCCTTTGTTGCTCTCTCAGGTTGTGGGCTTTGATGAAACAAGCTGCCGTGTTGGAAAGGCTCAGATGGCAAAGATCTGAGTGGGACCTCCAGCCAAAGCCAGTGAGAAACTAAGCCCTTGTGGGCAATAGTCCAAGGAGTAGGTAGAAAAAGGAGAGTTTCTAGACCAGAACTTGCAGCCTGCTAATTGAGAACGGGAACAAAATATCAAACTGAGAAGTTCTGAATGAGGGGCCCAGAGAGAACAAAGCTATCACCAAGGAAGATACTTCCCTTGGTCTTCTTTTCCTTCCTGCATCTCTCACACCAGACCCAGAGGGCTGAGACCTGATTACCAAGCTAAGACAAGGAATAGGAAATGAGGAGTAGCAACCATAACCCCCGTGGCCCCTGCAAGTGTTCTGCTTGAAACAGGTTCTAGATGGGAAAGGGAAAAAGACTACTCTAACTTGACCTCAGATATTGAAAACTATTTGGGCTGGATAGTTTCAATTTGTGAGTTGAGCCTAGGTTTTATGACTTAAGGTAGCCAGAAAAGTCGGTGTTTTCTTCCAGGGACTGGGGAAGATCACCTCCACCAAGTACATATTTAAAATAAAGTGTTTTGATACATTGCGGGATATGTTTGTTTGGCTTGCTGGTTACAATTATGTTGCGAGTCTTGAAAACTGATAGATTAGTTATGATGTCTATAGGAATAGTCCTATGTCATCCCATTTCCCAAAAATTTCAGGCAATAGTTCACTCTGGTATTTTTTGTTCTGTTTATGTGCCAGGAACATATTAATCTTTTTAAAGTTCAAGATTTAATCTCTTGAGATTTCTGATTATAATGTTTAAAAATGAAAAATGTGAGTAGGCAGAGCAAAGAGGATATTTTGGGCCATGAAAATACTCTATGATATTATAATGATGGATACATGTCATTACACATATTTCCAAACCCACAGAATGTGCAACACCAAGAGTGAACCCTACTGTAAACTATGGACTCTGGGTGATTGTGATGTGTCAGTGTAGGTTCATCGATTATAATAAATGCACCATTCTGGCACAGGGTTTTGATAGTGGGAGAGGCTGTGCATATGTAGAGCCAGGAGTATATGGGAAATCTCTGTCCTTCTTAATTTTACTGTGACTCTAAAACTGCTCTAAAAATAAAGCCTATTAAAAAAAAATTAAAATTAAATAAAAATCTCTCCCTTCCTGGCTGTGTGTGTGATGAGTTAGTAAACATGCAATAAATTTGTAATATTCCTAGATAACAGAGAGAAGCATTGCTTGTTTATATTTTAATTTATAAATTGGCTTTTATTATTAAGCTCTTTTGGATTCAGCAATGAAAGTAAGGAAAACTGAAGTCTCTTCAGATAGAGAATGCTAAGGAGAAGATAAATAGAACATAAGTAGTCTGGCCAAATAGAGAAAAAAGAGAACACATTTGCATACAGCACCATTTAATTGGGTGAGGTGGTAAGCTAGCCAAATCCATTCTCTTCCTTGCTCTGTGCTCCAAGAGACTGGCCTCAATGAACTGTATCTCCCAGGATCCCTTGCCCTCTGGTTTGCACTTGGGTTTGGCCAGTGGGAGAAAGTGTCAGGAGGCTGGAGATCGGAGGACAGGAGGAGACATTTAGGGCATTTCCTCTTGCCACTCCCTCTTTGCGTTGGCACAGTGCTATTGAATCATTTAACGAGATAAGGGTCCACACGACCTTCTTTCAGCACCTTGTCATTAGAGGAGTCTGTTTTCAGGTTTGATCACCAGAGTGGACTCTGAGCCCGCCTCTCCTTGCAGGCCTCTTCTTGAGGAGACACCTGCCACACATAGTTACAGCAATGCCGTGAACCTGGCCTCTGACCTGGGAATCCTTGGCAATGGTTCCCCTTATTCCATATACACCTCATTCTGCTGTGTCCAGAGAATTTTATGCTTTGAAGTCTGGATTCAGCAACGCTAAGCTGGTTGTAGAAAACTAATAATAAGGAAAGAAAGTTGAAACCACAAAATCACCACTAACTCAAATTTGCTAAATGAAATTTCCTCAAAACACCAGTGTTAATTTAATCCTCACATGAATGCCAGGGTGACAAATGAACTCTCTGTGTTGTGGAGTTGACAGGTTCAGACCTTATGGAAAAAGGAACTACAGCCAGTCCCAAACATGAGCCCTTTCCAAAAAGAAAGCTGTGTCTCCTGGCGCAAAACCAAATTACCCAACCGGGATTTTGTCTTATTCATTTCTATGGCATTTTGCCTAAGGTGAAGAGCACACAGGCACACAAAATCTGCATTTGGATGAAGTTTAGATGGACAAAGGTTTAAATAGATAGGACAAAATTTATACTTAATCTAACTCGATAAATATGTCACTGGTTGATAGCTAAATCAATATAGCTAAAAGAATAAAAAAATTTTTTTTTTTTTAAATAGGAGACCCTGCATCTCAAAATAACTTTTGGTGGCTACTGGGCTTAGGTTGCCAATATTCTCTCTCTTCATTTAAAAATTTTCTTTTAATGTTTATTTATTTTTGAGAGAGAGAGAGAGAGCAAGTGGGGGAGGGGCAGACAGAGAGGAGACACAGAATCTGAAGCAGGTTCCAGGCTCCGAGGTGTCAGCACAGAGCCCGACAGCGGGGCTCAAACCCAGGAGCTGTGAGATCAAGACGGGAGCCAAAGTCTGACGCTCAACTGACTGAGCCATCCAGGTGCCCCTCTCTCTCTTCTTTAGAATTGCACTTCCTGCTTTCTTAAGATTAGGCATTGCCACATGGCCAGTGAACTGTGAAGGAAAGTGGCATGTGTCACTGTGGGGCGAGAGCCCTATGTATATGTGTCATACTTTATTTTCTTCTGCCATGACATCCAGCAGGTTTCTGATAATGGCAACTCCACCAGCCCCAGACCTAAGTGAGGGCAAGGGGGAGCAGAGCCCCCACCAGCCCAAAGCAGTATGTAGTGTGAATGAGCAATGCAACTTTGTTGTTTTAAGTCACCGACTTCCTGGAGTTTTTGTCTACCATATAACTGACCCCACCCTGACTAACACAGAGGTAACTAGTTTCTAAAAACTCCACTCTAAAGTGTAAATAATACAGTCCCACAGAAATATTAGATGGAGAATAGTATAATTGGAAGTTGCATTTCTAATCAAGGATTCAGCAGCAAAGAAATACAACAATAATGCATGTAACTTGTAGATGTTATAGATATAAGTAACTTTATATGAGACAGAGATACAGGTATTTCCAAAAATAAAAATGCAATAATTATAGAATTTCATTATAATTTAGAATACTCAGTCTTAAGCAATGTGCATGGATTCTGTAAGATACCCAAACTCTTCAGTCATTAAATTTACCTGCCAGAAATGACTTAATTTTAGCAGCTTGACTTTGGTGATGTTTTACTTGCTTTCTTAAGCTTTGAATTGCTTTTTTGGAGAGCAGAGGATGGTGGTGGCAGGGAATGGCAATGATTCAGATGGTTGACATCTTTTAAAAAGATCAATGGCAGCGCACCTGTGTGACTCAGTTGGTTAAGCATCCGACTTTGGCCCAGATCATGATCTCACAGTTCGTGAGTTTGAGCCCCATGTCGGGCTTCATGCTGACAGTGTGGAGCCTGGAGCCTGCTTCGGATTCGGTGTCTCCCTCTCTCTCTGTCTCTCCCCTGCTCATGCTCTGTCTCTCTTTCTGTCTTGAACATGAAAAAAAAGTGGTTTTCTTTAAAAAAAATAAAAAATTAAAAAGTCGATGGCTTCTTTATTTGATGATAAATATTACTGTTGGATTCCAAAATCATGCAATCCCAGAAGTACACTCAAAATTGCATTTGTCTGTTTCAGAGGAAGAAAGAAAGAAAGAAAGAAAAAAAGAAAGAAAGAAAGGGAAAGAGAGAGAGAGGGAAAGAGAGAGAGGGAGGGAGAAAGAAAGAAAGGGAGAAAGAAAGGGAGAAAGAAAGAAAGAAAGAAAGAAAGAAAGAAAGAAAGAAAAGAGAGAAAAGAAAGAAAGAAAGAAAGAAAGAAAGAAAGAAAGAAAGAAAGAAAGAAAGAAAGAAAGAAAGAAAAGTCATAGCATCCAAATAATTGAAGTCCTCTTCGAGCACGTTTAGTTCTTCAGGCTTTTAGGGTAGGAATTCTTAACTTGAATTTGTCTGACCCACTTGCTCATCAGGTTTGCTTTCCTTTCTCCTTTTTCCCATTAATGTAATTGGGTTATATTTAAGGTGAGGAAATTTGGCCAAGGAGTGTCTGAAGGCTATGTGGGAGAGAGACTGTCATTTGTACCTCTCAGCTTGGAGGAGAGCTGTGGACATTTGTTTATTGATAAACATTCCTGTGTTTTCAAAACTTTTTTTAAGAGCAGTTTTCGGTTCACAACAGAATTGAGAGGAACATACAGAGATTTCCTATATGCCCCTGTCCGCACACACGTGCAGTCTTCCCACTGTCAAAGCCCTGCCCTGGAGCAGCAGGTTTGTTACAACGGATGAACCTGTCCTGACACATCACAATCCCCCGGAGTCCATAGTTTGCCAGAGAGTGCTCTCTCTGGCATTGTACATTCTGTGGTTCAGGACAAATCCATGAGGACATGTATCCATCACTACAGTATACACAGAGTATTCTCACTGCCCGAAAAATCCTCTGTGCTCCTCCTATGCAGTCGCCTACAAACCCTTGGCTATCACTGATCTTTTTACTGTCTCCATAGTTTTGCCTTTTAAACACTAGGTGATACAGACTTCGCTCCTACAGATTTTCTGAGTCTGTTTCTAGTTCCAACACCAGAGACCTGTCAGGAAGTTACTAGTAACTTCAAAATAGCCAAAAGGAAGCCCTAAGTGTTTTTCTGTGAAGTACGGGGGTTTGACTTTCTATGGGTTGCCTATTTTTTTTTAATAAAATCTTTTTTATTTTTTTTTATGAATATAAATTTTAAACCTCGGTGGGGACAAAGATTAACTTTGGATCTTTTCTTAAAAGATACAAAAAAATTCCTGTCTGGGGCACCTGGGTGGCTCAGTCGGTTAAGCGTCCGACTTCGGCTCAGGTCACGATCTCACAGTCCGTGAGTTCGAGCCCCGCGTCGGGCTCTGGGCTGATGGCTCGGAGCCTGGAGCCTGCTTCCGATTCTGTGTCTCCCTCTCTCTCTGCCCCTCCCCCGTTCATGCTCTGTCTCTCTCTGTCTCAAAAATAATAAAATAAACATAAAAAAAAATTTAAAAATAAAATAAAATAAAATAAAAAAATTCCTGTCTAATGGAAAAGATAACCCAAAAGGTTTATAACCCCAGAAGACATCAACCAGTTTTATATATATATATATATATATATATATATATATATATATATAAATATATATATATATATATACATACACACACACACACACACACACATATATATATACATATATATGGCTTCTCAAATGCTTTTTGAACCAGTTCTAATGTCTTGCTGTTTACTTAATTAATTAATGAGTTAAATAAAACACTCAACAAGTGTACTTTTTATATTTGTCTGAGAGTCATGATTTTACCTTTTTGAAAATTACATTTTAACAGATCCTGATCTGTTACAGGCATGGGAGGCAAAGCATTGATGGTGCTCTGCGAACGGGAAGGTAGCTGAGCACAGACACTCAGCTATTACTTACATCTTATTCTTCTGACAGGACCATGGATTGCTGTGTTATGAGAGCAGACAGCTCTCTGCAGAGTTGGCAGCTTTAATTGAAAAACACAGGCTTTGGAAAGACACTGACAAATGGGTATCGATTTTATAATCAGAACAGCAATTATAGTCAGCAACCTGCTCTACCCCAGCGCCTGTGGCCTCTTAGAGAGCAGCGACTCTAAGTGACTGAGCCCAGGTAACATAAGGGGACCAAGGCTCTGCACATCTGCTCCGTGTTCCTCCGTCACTATAGTGGACACATCCTGCATGTTATGTATGTTATGAGTATTTATGTGTGCTCTCTGTCCAAAGCTACTTGATAAAGTTTCCTTGGTCTACCTGGAGGGACCAATGGCTTTAAAGCCCTGAGAAAATAGGTCAAAGGGAGATTGACTTGTAGGGTAGAAAGAAGGCAGAAGACAGACCTAAAAGTTCTAGAAAACCAGTAGATGCAAAAGGCG
Organism: Neofelis nebulosa; assembly: GCF_028018385.1. Lineage (NCBI taxonomy): Eukaryota > Metazoa > Chordata > Mammalia > Carnivora > Felidae > Neofelis > Neofelis nebulosa. Next base: position 30,850,521 of record NC_080790.1, read on the forward strand.
TGTGGTTCAGAGTCAGAAGTCAGTAAGGGCTGGAGACCACTAGGCTCTGAGCATCTGAAGGGATAGTGGCCATATTTTGCTGTATCTGCCTAGCACAGTGTTTGGTACTTAGAAACTTAACCATTCTTTTTTTTATATATAATTTTTTAAGTTTATTTATTTATTTTGAGAGAGACAGAGAGACCAAGAGAGAGAGAAAGAGAGAGAGAATCCTAAGCAGATTCCACACTGTCAGCATGCAGCCTGACGCGGGACTCCAACTCACGAATCGTGGGGTCATGACGTGAGCCGAAACCAGGAGCGGGTCGCTTAACCAGCTGAGCCACCCTGTGGCCCCTTTAACCATTCTTTTTCAATGGAGATTGGCTCAATTGACCATGTGAAAGAGAAGGCTTGGAATGAGAACAAGCAGAGGTTTTAGAAGGAAAAATGATAGGAAACTGTGCCTGAGGAAGGCTCTGGCGGCTGAGCAGAGGACAGGGAAGTTCTGGAAGAGAACGGTGCCCTGGAAAACTTGTGTCCCGACCCAAGCTAGACCCAGTGTCTTCTTCATGCTCTGGAAAGAGCACTGTGCGGGGAATGTCTGGGTTTTCGCTCTGCCACTTATGACTCCATTGATCTGAAAGAAATCTCTGAGCTTCTCCAGACGAAAGCTAGAAATAACTAAGTTGCCTGAGAGCAGTTTGGGTGTCCCCAGATGGCAGCAACGCCCCTAGGTTTCTGACTGTCATTGGCTAAAGGAAGACGTTTGCGAAGGAAATGTCAGCAGGGCTCTCCCCTCGCCCAGGGGCTGGATCCAACCACAGGGATCTGTTTTATTTGGACTCAGTTTGCTGATATTCTGTGACAACCAGTTCCGGATGTTTTATAAACAATTAGCCTGACAGTTTGATGGACGAAGGTAACATTTGGGTGTCATCTGCACAGGAATGAAAGACAGATGATTGTTTTTGACAGAAGAAAAAAGTACTGACGATGTGGAAATGGGGAAGCCAGAGCCCTGAGGCTCATGCCCCAGATATGGGGCCAGATCAAAACCCACTGGAGATGTGACCCTGCAGCCTGGGTGATAGTCCTGGTCTGGACATCGGGTGGAGCCTCAGGGCACACAGCATGTTTTAGAAAAGACTGTGTTTGAGGCTCCTCATCTGAGAGAAACAAGGAGAAAGGAAGTAAGTTCAGTTGTGACTATAGTCAAATCAATCCCAGCCTGGGGCCTGGGATTCAGTTTGACTCACACCTTTTATATATATATTTAATTATTATTTATTTTTGAGAGAGACTGAGAGAGAGAGAGAGACAGAGACAGAAAGAGACGGAGACAGAGAGACAGAACACAAGTGGGGTAGGGGCAGAGAGAGAGACACAGAATCCGAAGCAGGCTCCAGCCTCTGAGCTGTCAGTACAGAGCCTGAAGTGGGGCTCGAACCCACAGACTGTGAGATCATGAACCAACTTTGAGATCATGACCTGTCCTTCAAGATCATGACCTGAGCCGAAGTTGGATGCTTAACAACTGAGCCATCCAGGCGCCCCTCACACCTTTTTTTTTTTTTTTTTTTTAATGTATGTCCTATTTAATCCCTTAATCAGTTTTAAAATTGATATATAATTCACATACCATAAACTTCACCCATTAAAAATGTACAGTTCAGTGGTTTTTAGTACATTCACAGAGTTATGCAGCCATCACTACTATCTAGCTCCAGAATACCTTCCTCACCCCAAAAGGAAACCCCTTGCTTGTTAACGATCACTCTCTATTCCTACTTCTGCCCCAGCTTCTAGCGTCCACGAGTCTATTTGTTGTCTTTGTGGATTTGCATATTCTGGACATTTCACATAAACAGAATCAGGCAACATGTGGTCTTTTGTGTCTGGGTTACCTTGCTTAGTGTAATATTTTGGAGGTTCGCCCACATGGTAGCAGGTATCAGTTCTTCATTGTTTTTATGGTCAAATAATATTTCATTATACAGATATGCTGCATTTTGTCTATCTAGTCATCAGTTAATGGACATTTGGCTTGTTTCTACTTCTTGACTATTAGGAATAATGCTGCTAGGAGTATCGACATACAGTTTTTTTGTGTGTAGACATATATGTTCAGCCCTCTGGGGTATATACCTGGGTGATTCTATGTGTAAATTTTGGAGGAATCATACTTTTTATTTTATTTGTTTGTGTATTTATTTATTTATTTATTTTATAATTTATTGTCAAATTAGCTAACATACAGTGTATACCGTGGGCTCTTGGTTTTGGGGGTAGATTCCCATGATTCATCGCTTGCATACAACACCCCGTGCTCATCCCCATTTCCCCCCTCAATGCCCATCTCCCATTTCCCTGCTCCCTGACCGCCCCCCGCCCCTCCCCCCCCCCCCCCCCCATCAACCCTCAGTTTTTGTTCTCTGCATTCAGGAGATACATTAGACTTTTAAATGAGCCATGTGAATGTCAGCGTGTCTCCTCATCTTTGTAAACTCCATGAATTCTTTGGGGAGAGGGTGGTGCCAGCAGAGGCACACGTAGGCCAGGTGGTTTAAGGAATGGCATGAGTCGGGGCTGCCCGTTCAGGAGTCTGAGTCTCTGACGGCAGCAGAAATGATGGCTTGTCTTTAGAAGAAAAGCACTTGCATGCTGTGGTTGACGAGCAGGAACTCCTGCTATTAACTGCGGGGTTGGGGTGGGGGGTAAGGAGCCGATGACCTGACGGCTGGGGTGACTGGTCTCCCTATTTTCTTGCTCATGTCAGGCCATCCAGAGAAATAAATTCACACCTCCTGTGTACCCTGTGGCTTTGCTCTGAAGGGCGCACATGGCCTTGGCTTGATAGGACTTGATAGGTAAACCAAGAAACGTGTCAAGCAAAAGTGTTTGAACAAATACCAAACTATGTGGTATAGATTATGACTTACCAGGGAACAGAGCATTCGGCGTGGGCTATGAATATACATGGGAGCCCCACGTTCACGGGCTTCCCAGGGAGAGTGAAGCGAGACTAAGCTGGCTCTAGTTGTATATACATAATTCATCTTGGGATAGAAGAGGCACCTGTTTTGCCTCCTTTTCGTTCCTCAGGACTTGTCTGGCACAAAAGTTACAAGACCGATGAACTGTGCTGTGGCAGTGATGGGATTTGTTTTGGTCACATGGTAATCCTGAGCAAAAGGGCCCGGGAGACATATGGGCCTAGTTCTAAAGTTCTACGGAGAGCAATGCGTCACCTGGGCAAGCCACCCAACTTTCTAGATTCTGGCCAAAGAGTGGGTCTTTCTGCACACCAGATGCCTCTGTGATTTGATTTCTTCCTGGCAGAGGGACTCAACTGGAATGACTTTAAAATTGTTGTGGACTGAACAGTCTTTCTGTTCTCGTCTGCAGCTCAATGTGGAGCCATGGAGTTGAAGCTGAATCAGGAGTTTTTCCACACTTAATTCAGTTCAGCACAGCAGGATCTGGACGAGGCAAGAAACCAGGAAGCAAAGGAACCCAGGGTGAGTGTGAGAAAGAAGAGTTGTGGCTCAGCTTAAGTTGAACCAACACCAGGGGTAGACGAGACATTATGCTAATCAACGTTTTGCTTGTGAATCAGAAGCCTAGACATTTGGAATAACAGCACTAGGAAGCATTTGAGCTGCTTAGGGGAGTTTTGTTCAAATTTGAATTTCCTAGAAATCACAGTTCCTATCATTTCCCTAAAGAACACAAAGAGTGAGGGTTTGGCCTTCGAGTCACCGCTGATCAATTTAATGTTGCGTTAACAGTAGTGCAGCAGCTTTGTGAGAGTTGAAGAAAAAATACCAGAGTTTTTTGGATTTAATAACGCAGTAATTTGGAGCAGATACAGCCGATACCAGTGTTCAAGGGGAGACACATATGGTATAGAAAATATTTTTTAGGTCAGTCCAATCCAACACATTTGAAAATAAGTGAGTTTGGCATAAATCCGTGAGAGAGGCACAGTCATAGTGATGGGCCCCCAGCATGTTGGAGATTGCACATGGGGTAGCCACCAAATCACTAGAATTTGAGGTCCCTGTAGATTGAACCCAGAGGTCGAGAAAGTCCTTTGAAAATCAAACGTAAGAGCTAATATTTTATGAGAGCGTGTTATGTGCACCAGGCACTATTTTGAGTATTTCACATCTATTAATTGCTTTAATCCTGAGAACAATCCTGGGGACATGATGGCTGCAAGTTTCCCTCAAATATTTCAGAAAGAAAATAATAGAGAGGGTAAGAAAAGAATGACAGAGCAAATGGGGAAAGACTACGAAGGAGTAATCCTGAAGAGTAGTAGGGTTTCTTTGTTTGATTCCAGCGACTTTTCTGTAGGTTTGAAACGATAACAAAATAAACGTGGAGCCAAACACCCCCCTGGAAAAAGACCCGATTCTTATGAGATGAGAAAACTAAGGCACAGACAGGTTAAGTAATTTGCATCTGGTCACCTGATACTAAGTAGTGGAGCCAGAATTCCAGATGGGTGCTGGGGAGATTGACAAGGCAAAGGGACATATAGAGATGGAAATACTGTTAGTTGTTCAAGTGGTTGTTTTGGTCTCTGTTACTCCACAAGCATAACGTTGACCTTGCCGCCAAACTCAGCACTGGGTCTTCGGCAACCCAAGCAGAGGGGCAAGGCAGGAGCTGGGAGGGAAGGAAGATATTGGCAAGTTCAGTGCCCCTGAAGGCATGGACGAGCCACCGGTCCATACACTGTTACCCATTCACGAGGAGATAAATATGGCAAGTGAGGGTAAGCATTGAGAAACATTTATAGTGCCTTAACATTGCTGCTACATCCAATTATTATTAGTTTTCTGGTAATTTTCTTTTTTTTACTCATTCATTCAAACATTTATGAAAATTAAAAATAATTATGAATTTTTTCGTTTTCTGTATTTAAGAAAAAAAGAAACGAAAAAGAGAAAAAAGTTAAAAAAAAGAAAAAAGAAGAAATTGTTTGATAATTCAAACATTTATTAAATGCCTACTGCATGCTCCATATTGGATGAGACTTAAGTTTGTTAAAGACAAACTTAGAGAATAGATACATGACCCATGTCAAATAGGAGAACAATTTCAAAGCCATTTTCTTCTTTAAATTTTTTAAAGTGAGTTTTTTTTTAAATTGAGATACACTCGACATATAACCTTACATTTGTTTTAGGTGTACAACATAATGATTCAATGTATGTATAGATTGCAAAGTGATAGTTAACATCCATCACCACAAACGGTTATAGGTTTTTGTTTTGTTTTGTTTTCTTATGATGAGAACTTTTCAGATCTACTCTCATGATCAGTCTTTGTCGAATTCAGGCTCCAGGCTCAGGGAGAGAAGAGACCTCTCTTGGATGCTTTGCTGTTGAAACTTCCTTGTTCCCCGCCTCCTCTGCTCACTTGCTTGTTGTAGCTTAGATCAGACCAATCGTGGTTGAGAGCAAATAGGAATCCAAGTTATTAGGAATGCTTCCCAAGGACATAGCACCTTTTTAATCCCAAAGTAGTTCATAAATTGTCCAGCTGTGCCTGAGGCACGTGGTTGTGAAGGGTAGAAGCCAACTGGCGTTCTAAGTGGAACAAATGGAAAATTTTGGCTGCGGATGCCAAAGGGAATTCTTCACCCTAATTAAGAAAAAAAAAAAAAAAAAAACCTCTGCAATATTGAAAGTCTAGGTAGAGGAGGCAAGACCTGGCTTCTGGCTTCATGAAAATGAACCATGCTTAATTAGAACTTAGCTAACACAAGTTGGAAAGAATCAAGGCTACAGCCCATCGAAGTTGGTCCAGTTTGGGAATTAAAACCCTATAGTTCCACTCCTGCCCTTAAGAGCAGTCCACCTTCTTAGGTTATAGGTAACAGACCTGTGCCCCTTCCTAAAGTTGCAGGAGTTAAGTTACCTGCTTCCTTCAGGGAATATGCCCTGATACTTTGGAAAGATTACATTTAAAGGGTAATTTTTATTGCATGTTCTCTAATTCAATAAATATGGAGCTTCCCATTAACCAAGAACTTATTTAGAATCCTTTCTTTTGCTGTCTGGCTGCTTGCAAAAGTCAAATTAGTAAACTATGCAGGACAAAATGTTACTCAGGTTGGATATCTGCCTACTCCTGAAATGTAAATAAATCCAGAGAAAGGGAAATTTTGGAAATCCAAATAAACATCCTTCATGTGATTTGTCTTCCCAAACAGTTTCTCAGATTCTCTTTCCTCTGTGGTCATGTCTCAAGTGCCTTTGAGTGATAACCCTGGACACTCCACATTTCAGCACCATACAAATATTTCTCTCTTGTGTTCTTGGTTGCTATTTCTGTCAGAAACATGAAAGCTGCATCAACTAGATGGAAATCCTAGAGGGATTTAGGAAGAAAAGATCAATTGTTTGACAATAAACATGGCAAATCCCATGTGATTAAATAAATGCTTGTAAATGAAAGCAATAATATTGCACTTGGAATTGTTAACTATAAAGCAAGGACCAGAAATGACTGGGCAGGTGACCTGTTGGTGGGGACACTTGTATTTCAGCACAAAATCTGAAAAATCTGGACAAAGCAGAGATCAAGAGACAGGTGAGAGCTGACTTTTTCTATTAGTGAAATTGTTTTGTTCTTGGCTTAAGAAAGTAGATTTGGGATAATCTAGGTTTTATAAACTCCTGCAAAAGAGGTGGCTTTGGTCATGCTGCCGTCGTTGAAAGGGAATGACTCTTCCATGTCACCTCGACGTGCAGTGCGAATTTGGGGAATGGAACTTAAGTTTGTTTTTCACTGTTAAGAGGCTGGAGGTGTCACTAGTCCAGCCCATGTGTCTGTCAGAAAAATAAGTTCTCTCTTGGTAGAGCCCTCTCTGTCTCAGGATCATGTGAGATTCACCACATAAGGCTCAGAAAACATGAGATCATCTCTACACAGTGAGCAAAGAAGAACTGGGACCTGATTTCATAGTTTTTCCCACAGATTTTGCTTTCCACCCTTGTCAGTCATATCTGAAAGGCTGACAGTTACCAGGGGCTGTGGCCAGGCACGAGGGAGAACGTGTCATTGCTGGCTGTGTTGGCCATAGCAACACGTCTGCCTTGGGACAGATCCAGCGTGGACGAACAAACAGAAAAATGTGTCAGAGGATATGCAACTGAAACAGACCAAGGGTGAAAGCTGGTGCCGTCCATCAGAAACTTCCAATGACCAACAGCAGGGTGTTTACCCATCATTTTACACTTCAGTAAGTTATCAAGTTGGTCAAGAAAATAATTGATGGTGACTTATCACGAGTTGGTAATTTCTCAAAATATCTATAATGGGGAAGAATCCTCATTTCTTATAACCTCAGTCAGTGCTGAATTACATCAATCAACAAATGTATCAAGAGCCAGAGCAGTGTGTTAAGTGGCAGCTGAGGCATCAAACACAAATAAGACATGTTTATTATTCACAAGAGAACTTCAGAACCAGTGGGAAAGGTATGTAAACATGTTTTTCCAATGCAATAAGATGAGAGCTATAATAAATGCACAGAGGAGGTGCTGCAGGAACACAGATAGAAAGTCAATTGATTCTGCCTGGGAAAGTCTGAGAAAGTATCAAAATGGAAGAGAATTTAGTTTCCTGGAAGGAGGATTAGAATTTACCAAAAGGAAGGATCTAAGAAATACATGAGGTATGAAGGAGAAGCCAAGCGTGTGCTGAGCATTTTCAGGGCAGGGCCATGGTCATCATTTCTGTGCGTCAGGAGGTCTATTCTCCCAGGAAATCCAATGTTCAAGCCCACCGTGTCACTTTGGACTCAAAAGTCTAATTTGAAATGCAATGACCTCTTTGTTCCAATCATCTCAGTCTGTCCCTTGGAAATGACGAACGCATGGTCCCCCCGGTGGAATGACTGCTGGGGAAATGGCCAGCCAAGCCCTCCAGAGCGTTGTATTCAGCCTTGAGTCAGAGCGGAGAGAGGCAACTGGTCTGGTGCAGCATCACATACAGGGAAAGGCGAGAGCCCTGGGGTTCTGGGTCAGTGAGGCCCAGGTCAATACAAGGAGGTGGGAGTCTGAAGCAGGATCTGTGGTCATCAGTGGCAGCACAGGCACAGAAGACCAGGGTGGACTTCCCTCCAGTAGACACCAGAAGAGTCCCTCTGTGGGCCTCAGATTCCTCTTTCATAAAATGCACTAGTTTGACTAGCTGCCATCAGCTGTTGGCAAACTCCATTTCTTAGAGCACTAGGGTTCCCTAAAGGTGCCTCAGTGGCTGGAGATGAGAAAGAGCAAGGCCAAGTTGGAAAGGCTAACCTTCCCACCCTCACTTCAACAGGAGTATTTTGATTCCATTTGTTTTCATGTTGGCAACCCACATGAGATATAATTTGACAGAAGTCTATTTTACTGTGCCAAAAAAATAATCGGTATCTTGGACTAGAGAATCAAGTTCTGACTCTATGGTTGTGAGCCTCCCTTATTTCCTCTGCAATCCCACGAGACTCAATTTAGGTCCCTTTGTAACACTTACACAATTTTATTTTGTGTTTTTCTTTATGTCCCAAAGAGTGTACTTCTTTTTCTCTTATGAATTTATTTGCTCCATAAAAGGAAGTTCAGGACTGATGGACGTCCCTAGCCATACTGGTCTCCTTCCTGGACTTCAGACTCACCAAACACATCCCTTAGGGCCTTGGCATTTCTGATTTCTTCTATCTGGGGTTGTTACTCCCAGATCTCCCTAAAACTTGCTCCCTCACTTCCTTTAGGTCTTTTCTCAAATGTGACCTTATCTGATGGCCTTTCCTGAACACCTAATATGTAAAATAGAACCACATTCCCCCTACTCTCTCTCTCTTTCTGCCTCTCTCCCCCTTTTTCCCACTCTCTCTTCAGGGACTCTTCGTTCTGTTTTTATTTTCCTCCATAGCACTCACCATCACTTGCATATTTTATATTTCATTAGTTGCTTCGATTTTGTCTCATCCTAGAATATAAATTCCAGGGGGCAAGGACTTTTTCTGTTTTGGTCATTGCTCTGTCCCTGGAAGAGAGTCTGGTGTGGAGTAACTACCCATTCACTTTGAGGCCTTTGACACTCAGCTCCTGTCCAGCCAAGACCTCCTGTTTCATAAAGAAAGATCCCACCCACAGTGACTTACAGTTTGGCTGGGTTTCCTTTCTGGCCTGTAACATCCAAACCAGTGACCCAACAAGACCTGGCTCCCCTAGTAGTAATAGTAACTTAGGCAGACTGGTAAAAAAAAAAAAAAAAGAAAAGAAAAAAAAAGAAAAAAAAACATGGAGTTTGGAGCTGAGGGTTTGGGTTTGGGTCTGAGCTGTAACATATGTTAGTGGGTTGCCTTTAGGTAACCTCTTGGAGCTTCAGTTTCCCTATTTGTAGAATGAGGTAGCAACTTACCTGTCACACAAGGTTGCTATGAGAATTACATCAAGTTCGATGGGGAAAAAGTGCTTTGTAATCTGTAAAGGACCGTGTTAGGTGTGGCTTCAGAGAATGAGACAGTAGGTGATCTGAACTCTAAATGGTCCTTGAGCCAATAGTAACACTGTGACTGCTGGTGCTCACCTAATTTTTCTGGAGACAAAGATAAGACTACCTCTTTCTGTTTGAAAGTAGGAAAGTGAGTCAGAGGATCTATGTGAAACACCTTTTGACTTTTATCATCCATCTTATGATTTTGGTGAAATTAGTAAGAAAATACTCAGCAAAGAAAGTATTTTTATTGACGCTACAAGGTTTTCAAATTAATAGTTTCTGTAAATAGTGCCTTTCAGCTCTGCAGGATTGCCTCTTTCTTTTTGGAAGGGCCCCTTTACTTCATTTTGGAATGTATGCTAATTTCTGTTTCCCCACATTTATACCATGTGCCTCAGCCTCCCAGATTCAAAAAAAAAAAAAAAAGAATTCCATGTATTTGTGGAATGCATTTGACACTTAGCTTGAATTGCCTCCCCCAAGAAAGGCCTTTATATTTATTACTATTGATAAAAAATGCTTGAACACAAGGGAGGCAGCGTGTTAGGAGGTATGGAACACTGATAAGAGAATTAAGAACTTGAGATTTTGTCTGGTTCTGTTACTGACTAGTTAAATGGACTTGGGCAAGTTGCCATTTCCGTGGGCCTCATTCTCTGTGTGCGTGTGTGTGCGTGCATGCGTGTGTGTGTGTGTGTGTGTGTGTGTGTGTGTGACAGGAATGGGGGAATTACGTGAGGCGACAACTCCAGACTCTCAGGGAGCGAGCTGGCTCCACCTAAGAACACATTTTCTATGGGTGTGTTTGGTTATGAAAATGAGATCTATTGGGCACATTTTGGCTGGACTAGGACTACAACATAGGAGATTCTACTTCTTGACATTATAGAAGCAAAAGACATTAGTGAGGTGACCAGAAAGATAGAGATTCTGAAAGAGGGGTCTGGATCAGGAGGAGGAGGGAGCAGGAGACAAGGCCCAGCAAAGTGGTCAGAGGCTGGGATTGAAATGGATAAATGGCCACTAAGAGGCTCTGCCTGAAAGAGTAATGGACTTGTAAAGCAGAGACAACTGACACCCAGTGAGGAGACATTTTCTGGAAGGATGAGGAGCAGATCTACTGGACTTACAGAAACACTGGTTTTGGAAGCTCTCCTTTTTATACATGCACAGCCTCCCTTTTCTTGACCCGTCTCTGCTAGGTCTCTTCTTTCCTTAGTGTTCCCATGGTCATGCTTGGGGCATCAGTCCCTGGCCCTCCACTTACCTTGGCCTTTTTAGGAACAACTTTAAGAGGGAGGAGTGGACAATATTGGTGTTGCTGCCCAGATCCCCCCAGCTTCCTATTGGCTTTCCTTGACCATTTTCATGCACGCTCCCTCTTTCCTCTGTTGTGCATTTGATTCAAATTGACCGCATTTGAAACTCTTAGGAAATCTGCCCTTAGCTCCACCAGAGCCAGTACAGAGAGCTATCAGCCCAAAGTGCCTGGGGATTTGTTCTCCACAGCCCTGCCCGTGGCCCTTGAGCAAAGGGTTATAAGCCCAGCTGTCTTGCCTCAGTTGGTCCTACTCAGAAGTGTAACTTACATCCTGGAAGTCCCCCCCCACCCCCCTCCCCCCCCCCCCCCCCCCCCGTGGGATCTGCCCAAACCCTCCTCTGCAGGGCTTTGCCTAAGATGCAAACTTACTTGCCTTCTTCCCCCTTCTCCCTCCTTCTTCTCTCTGCTTCCCCACTTTCTTGCCAGTCTCCTCTAGAAGCACTGTCTTACAAAAATTTTTTTAATGTTTATTTATTTTTGAGAGAGAGAAAGAAACAGAGACAGAGAGACAGAATGCAAGTGGGGGAGGGGCAGAGAGAGAGAGGGAGATACACAATCCAAATCCGAAGCAGGCTCCAGGTTCTGAGCTGTCAGCACACAGTGGGGCTCAAACTCAAGAACCATGACATCATGACCTGAGCTGAAGTTGGATGCCCAACCAACTGAGCCACTGAGGCGCCCCTAGAAGCACTTTCTTAATAAATGACTCGCTCACAAATCTTGAATTCTCATCTCAGAGAGCCCAGCCTAAAAACACCCCCTATCTCCTAAAGCTTAGGTTTCTTTAAAAATTGGAAGAAAGTTCTGGGCACTTTTCCTAAAAGAAAGTATACATATGCATGTAATTGGCTTGCCTTTGCTCCATGATCTTGGAAGTGTAAGAAATGTCTCATCCTTAATTTTTCTAAATCCTATCTGACTCAGCCTTCCACCCACCAGGTGGTTGAGAGATCCAAGTTCAATTATTTGTGGGAGGGCGTTTCTCATTCTTCCTTGCTATTCACTTGAGATCACCCTGGAAACTTGGACCAAAAATATTAGGGGGAGCCTCAAGATTTCAGTCCAATCCTCTTGGGGTTTTTGTCCTTCGCTCAGAGGTGCAGGTGACAATGTCTGGCTCTGCTCGGGAATCTGTGCTGAGCCCCCAGTCTGCTGTACTAGTGTCCAGACTCTCCAGGTGCCTCTGCAGAGAACATACTTTCAACCATTCTCATGGGAGGCCCTGATTTCTCTGGACTGCTGGGTGAGCCCTGTTATCAGAAGAGCTTAGATCAACAGCATCTCTCCCCTCACTCCCTACCCCTAGTTCTAGTCCCAGGAGCTATCTCTTACTACCATCCCTGATCCATGCCACCTCTACCCGCCTACCATAGTCTCCTGGTCTCTCCTCTCCCAAGCACTTCCCACCTCTGTCCTTTGCCCTCGGCAAAGAAGCAGATGGAGGTGATCTTCAGGGCAGAACTAGGTCCCAGGAACACTGAGAGAGGAAAGTTGTTTATCTCTCCAGGAGAAGGAAAGGAGAAATTATCCTTTTATTCATTTCCATCAGACAAAAATTGATGAAGGCAGCCATTAATGACTCAATAAAATACCCCCACTCACATACAATATTGCATACAACTTTAGGAAGTTCACAGTTCCCAGGACTCAAGTTTATGAGCATCTGACCTAAGGGAAGAGTCATATGAAAGCAACCTGACTACTACTAACCAGTGATGAGGTTATTCTTGAATGGAACTTTCTCTTTGATCTAGAGTCTCTATCTTATGCCTGTGGCTTCTTGCTTATCAATTACCAAAGCTGCTCTAGCTGAAAGATAAAATGAGGCAAGAATTCCAGGAAATGTCATTCAGAGTTTTGGCTCATGAAACAGTGACAAGCCTTGGGCAAAATATTTTGGTCAGGTGATGCTAAGGGTGAATATTCCCAGTGGTCAGATAGAGGTTCAGGGACCATCACCTTCTTATGGACAGGCATCATATACTATTCATCTATATATACCTAGCAAGTAGCATTAATGGCACTTGTATTATTAATAAATAAATATTACATTGATTTAATTCATCTTGTATACATTCTGCTGATTTGTTAGACTAAGGATTATATTGATAAGGTCTATACATATCTTCCTTTGGATTGGGGCTGTATCTTTACACTTTCACTTGATGTGTACTTCACCATCCTGAGGGAAATATATAAGGTCACATCTTCTTAAATATTCAAATTAAAATGACTTTGAGTGCCTGTCCCATTATTACGCAAATGTCTTTCATTACTGGAGTCCCTCCTGTACAAGAATTCCTCACTTTACTTAATCCAACCATAAGGTAGCTGCTCCCATCTTGTGCTGCTGTCAGAGTGGGAACCAGAAATGAATGTCTCTTTGAGGCTAGAGGACTCAGTTTGGGGGACCGGATACTCCAGAAAGAGTCACCATGTGGTTGTTGCTGCTACCAGAGTTGGAGGCCTGTTATAACGGAGGCTGAAATTGGGCACTGTGCAGGGATGCTCCACCCCCCTGCTGCAGAGGGCAATGTGAGCACATTGCTCGGATGCCTTAGGTCCATCCAGAAGGTTACTCTTACCGTTCTTCACTCCTTCCCAAGATGAGAATTCAGATGCTCCCCTTGTGGCCAGAAGACATCATGACCACTGCCTGACCTTTAAAATAAAACAGCCATGGCATTAGAAGAGGAAGGGAAGTATATATTTATGATTCCTTTCATAATATGAAAACAGTCCATTACCAGGCAGGTGAACAAGCTTGCACACGTTCATGGTCGCCCTTCTTCTTTTGTGAGGCTTCCACGAGTGGAAGCAGACCCTGCTACAAACCAGCTTTTATTCACTCAATCACTAGAAAGGAAGAATGGTATATTAATATTCCAGTAGAAACCCTTACAAAATATAAAACGATAGCAGCGATTGCTGCAAAAAGATGTTTTATTCGTCTTGGCATCAGGTTAACAATTATGGGGGATTCTTTAGGGTTTGATAGAAAAAAAGTTATTTGAATTAAAGTCTATTTTATTTGTTTATTTATCAAAGATTTATTTTATTTTGAGAGAGAGAGAGAGCAAGTGGGGGGAGGAGCAGAGGGAGAGAATCTCAAGCAGCCTCCACACTCCGCACGGAGCCCAACCCAGGGCTTTATCCCATGACCCTGGGATCATGACCTGAGCCAAAATCAAGTTGGATGCTTAACTGACCGAGCCACCCAGATGCCCCTGAACTAAAGTCTGATTTTAAAATCTGATTCCAATTTTGATAAAATAGAAAATTTTTTGCCACTCATGCTCTTCATATATCTGGGATTTGTAAAGAAATGATTGCAGTATAGTCAAGGGGTCATCCATTCATTGACTAACCCATCACCAAAGATCATGTCTGAGTTCCTCCACCACAGGGTAGGTGCTTTGTAAATACCTACGCTGTACAAAACCTTTCCATTTAATTGTGATGTAGCATCCACTTAAATAGGCACAGTGTTGGGAAAACTTTTCAATATCACTCAAGTGAAATGTTACTTTAAAGAGAATTCCAAACATGTGTTTCATTTTATTTTCTAGTGTCATTTCTCTTGAAAGATTTACTTGTTGAGAGCAAGTGATTCCAACAGTAAAAAACAACAAATTGTTAAGAAAGACACAGAAAAATCAAACCCATGTAAGGGAATCAGTGGCAAATACAGTACCCAATTATTGTGATTAAGCATTAATTCTGACCCAAAGTTTCTGGTACCCAGGGCACAAGGATAGCATGATAGGTAACATAGTTTTTATCTACTTGGATAAAAACACATCGTGGGGGGATATCAACTTCCATATTCATTCAGTGTCTCCATTGATGTTAATATTAATTCCAATTAAAGAACAAGGAAACATAATTTTTCTAAATGTTTCCAGCTGTGACATGTCAATTGCTACAATTTAGTTTCTAGATCTACTGTGATATTTAATAAACTTTATGTAAACTTTAAAATACTGCACCGAAAAAATGCAAGTCCATGCTAGTTCATGAAAGAGAACCTTTTTCTAATAAAACATTTAAAAAGGAATCTATGTTATGGAGGAAACTCAGGCTGAAATTAGCTCTGTTAACAAAATTAGAAAATTTTTTTTTCAAGGAAATTAAATAAACTTTAGAAGTCTGTATCTTCTGTATGTCACTGTGGTAACAAACTTTCAAATCCCTGTGGCTTAACCCATGAACTTCTTATTTCTTTCTTTTAAATTTTTTTTAACGTTTATTTATTTTTGAGACAGAGAGAGACAGAGCATGAACAGGGGAGGGGCAGAGAGAGAGGGAGACACAGAATCTGAAACGGGCTCCAGGCTCCGAGCTGTCAGCACAGAGCCCGACGTGGGGCTCGAACCCACGGACCGCGAGATCATGCCCTGAGCCGAAGTCGGCCGCTTAACCGACTGAGCCACCCAGGCGCCCCTGAACTTCTTATTTCTTGCTCATATCATAGTGTGATGCTGCCAATGTAGGCTTCCTGAGTCATTCTCATTTAAACAGAAACGCAAGGATCAGGCAGAAACTCCTTCCATCTTGTAACTCTACCAACTAGCAGTCCTTACTTTCCAGTGTGGAGATAAGAAAGACAGATGAGGAGAGGGTGGAGGAGTGCAGGAGAAAGTTTGGAGACCAGGCCTGAAAGAGATACGTATTATTTTCACTCATATTCCACTGGCCAGAACTCAACCACATGCTCCTAACTTATTGGCAAGGGCAACTAGAATATGTGGTGTTCCTCCGTTCCCAGGAGGAGAAAGCGGGATGGATGAGCATTTGGCCAATTTCTGCCAAATCTAGTATTCATCTTAGGGCTTTTCTTCTCCTCTCAAGGTCTGTTCTGAAATGCTTTAGTCCCTAGGGTTCCCAGGGACAAGGAAGTCTACCACTTATACAAATGGGGAGTAAGATTATTTGTTAATATAATTTATAATGAAAAATATATTTATCCACATCAATAAACTAGATAGTAATCATTGGGACAACTTATTATTTTTTTAATACTTATTTATTTCTTCTGAGAGAGAGAGAGAGAGAGAGAGTGGGGGGGGGGGGGCAGGGAGAGAGGGAGAGAGAGGGAGAATCTCAAGCAGGCTCCACACTCGGCGCAGAGGCCTACAAGGGGCTCGATCTCATGACTGCGAGATCATGGCCTGAGCCAAAATCAAGTGTTGGTTGCTTAACGGACTGAGCCACCCAGGCGCCCCAGGACAATTTCTAAACACCATTCTTAGAAATGATGAGATCTTTACACACATAAAATAAACATAAACTTGACCCACTTATGCATGAATTTTTTTTTTTTTGATAAATACAGTACAGTAATGAAAATGCATTTTCTCTTAGGGTTTTCTGAATTTTCTTTTCTCTAGCTTACTTACTGTAAGAATGCAGCATATAATACATATAACCTACAAATATGTGTTAATGAACTGTGCATGTTACCAGGAAGGCTTCCAGTCAACAGTAGGTAAGTTTTGGGGAGTCAAAAGTTGTATACAAATTTTCAACTGCACAGAGTGGGGAGGGTGGGTGCCTCTAACCCCTGAGCTATTCCAGTGTCGACTGCATACATAATACAGTCATCAAATGACGTGGTTCTCTGTCCTCTCTTCCTCCTCATCCAGAGTAGCTCTGATTGTAATTGATTAAGATTCTTTCATACAAGAATTTCCCTTTTGAAAAAGAGGTTTGAAAACCTCTTTGGATAGGCTACTCCCGTGGCTCAGGCCACTTAAGGATCAGAACCTTCTTCCATTAGGATACAGGAGCCAGAAAGGATCTTCTCACAAATGCCAAGAAGGAGTGACCAGAGGCTATTCGACCCAAGAGTTTTTCATACTCTCCATATTATTCTTGCTCTGAGCCTGGAGTAGCAGCAGTTTGAACTTCAGCTGATCTGAAACCCTTTACTCGATGGAGTTTTGGAAAATTAATCCGCTTCCATTTGTGCACACTTGCATTTCCACACTTTCATTTTATGAAGTTTCACGCCCATACATTTGGCTTTGAGGTTTGCTTCATTCAGATCCATATTGGAAAGGCCTGACTTCCTATCACTGCCAGGATTTTCTTCTGCTCCAGGGATTTGTTTGGTTCTGTGCCATTTTATCCCAAGTTTTATTCCTTCCATCTGATTCGAATGTTTCATTACCAGCTCATAGTTGTTCTTAACAAGAAGTAAAAGCAAAAAAAAAAAAAAAAAAAAGATAGAAAAGAAGAGGCAAAAATGACACCTCTCTTAAAACAGGAAAATGTGCTGGTTTGAATCTCCTGTCAGATTTTGGGCAGGTTAGTTGGCAACTGGTGTTTGGCCAGATTTCAGATTTCAGAGTAAATTTCTCAGAGCTTTATTGCTTCCCTCTGGACCCCTGTTAGAGAACAATGAGAGGTTAGGTGTAGCTTGCTAAGCCCACTTGCATTAGTCAGTTGCTCTTCTGGTGCACGTGGAACGTGCTTTACCTTCCTCATATTATGGCTTCATCTTCCATCTGCCTGGTTGGGAAGGGACTGTGAATCCACAGCGGCATTTTACAGCAGGGATGGGGTGGATACACGAATGAAGGAAGAGCCTGATGTCACTGCCCCACATGGTAGCCGCTGCCATTACTGTTGTCAGTGTTGTCTCCATAAGCTTTTTTAAAAAATCGTATGTATGTATGTATGTATGTATGTATGTATTTATTTATTTATTTATTTTAAGAGAGAGAGAACAGGAGAGGGGCAGAGAGAGGAGACACTCCCAAGCAGGCTCCACAGGGTCAGCGCAGAGCCTGATGCCAGGCTCAAACCCATGAACTGTGAGATTATGACCTGAGCCAAAGTCAAGAGTTGGACACTGAACTGACCGAGCCACCCAGGCGCCCTGATAAGCTTTTTATTTTAGAAAAGTTGCAAAGGTAGTGCTGAGATTCCTATACATTCCATACACAGTTTTCCCCATTGTGAGCAGCTTACATTATTATGGTACATTTTTCACTCTAGTGAGCCAATAGCTCATACATTATTATTACCTGAAGTTCATATTTTATTTGAATTTCCTTCACTGTGACCTAATGTCCTTTTTCTGTTCTAGGATATGTCCTCCTGAATCCCACATTATGTTTTGTTGTCCTGTCTTCTCCCTTGAGGATCTTCTTTTGTTTGGTTTTGGGTGTACGTGTGTATGTGTGTGTGTGTGTGTGTGTGTGTAATATGTGATGTAATATGTAGATCATGGTCCCCCAAATTAAAAGCCATTGGTATAGAGCAAATTATAGTTGGTGACTCCTTTAAGCTCCTAACAAGAATTAAAAGAACAATATTAAAAAAGATGCCAAGTATTTCTGATGCTAGTTTGTCATTGTTAAAAAAAAAAAAAGGACGGGAGATAGTTATATTTATAGAAAATTGAATAGCAAATAGAAGGTATCCTAGAGATGGAGAGAATTCAGGCCTAAATACTATTCAGGTCTGTAGGGACCTATAGAGTTTTCAAAGCAAGCATTAATATGTTTCTGCTAGTGATGTCCATTCCTTTCAGGAATGCTGTTTGTCCTTAGTGACTCATAGCAGCCACTTCTACAGATTTTTTTGAAGTGTCAGATGTGGTGAGTTGCCTGGGTCTAGAAAGAGTTTGGTACGTAGGTTTGGGCTTCATTGGCTGTTTCCCATGGGAAAGTCAGTTGATTAGATTAGAGATGAAAACTGTCCCGGTCAGCTGTTTAAAGCCATACACAGATGAAAGGAAGCGGGGTTGGAGGGTGTGGGGGGTGTGTACATTTGTTACAATACTGAGTCCAGATAATTTAATATGGATTTCCCGCCTTATTGTTGGTGGAGGGCAGGGAGTAGGGAGGTCGAACATGATATGAAATCTTGAAGTATTTTTTAATGCTGGTAGTGTAATCCCAACAAATGAATGCACTTAGGGTGTCCTTATAGGCTTTGGAAAGGTGGCAGAAGGAGAAGAAGAGACAGAGAAGGAGTGGATCCGAGTTGCTGCCTACCTGAGAATGAAATCTCTGTGGGGAGACTGGGATTTGACCAGGTGACTCATCTTTTATGTTCCGAGCCAAAGTGAACAGGATCTATACACTCACTAGTTGTGAATAAATAGCATTTAAGTGCGTGTTTTAATCCTTAAAAATTAATTTCCTGACCTAAGAATCCATTGTTGGAAGGAGTCGTCAGAGACTTTTAACCTTTCTTTTTGCCCGAGGTAGGTAACTCAGTCACAACGAGCTATAGGGAGAAGCAATTTTTACCTCGATTTCCTAGGTCTTTTTCATTTTAGTAATTAAAACGAAGCTCGATAGATTACTTGGAAGAATTAAAACAGGTTATACCACTCCAAATTGTAGCAATTGCTTGATTAAATATTGATTGAAGAGTTTGTGGCTCATTCAACTCATTTGTATTTGTTTTCCCTGGCTTTTCCCCCACCCCTCATTTTTTGAGTATTTCACTGGATTATGAAAATAGAGGGAAATATAATAAAATAGAAGTGAATCCATTCTACTACTTGCCAAGTGATCTTGTAGTTTGAGAGGTAAACAGGGGAGTTGAAAAGGTGAAAGAATGCATCTATATTCATTTGTTCTCTCTCCTTAAAATTATGAGGAGGAAGTTATTTCTAAATTTGGAATGTTTACCACTTCCTCCTCCTGCAACTGAGAGCGAACACACTGTACACACACACACACACACACACACACACACACACACAGTCAAAATATCCAGTTGGGGCAGACTTTGCCGTAACATCTCAGCATCTCAGCACCTTGTTGGTTTTTTATATTTTCCATTCATTAGAGATACATTGCTGGTTCCAATCTGCTTAGGCTTGGTGTTTCTGTTGGGTAAGTAAGTGGCAAAAGACCACATGACTTCCAAGGGCAAACACTGCCCAAGGGGGAAAGCATGGGCTGGCTGGAAACACAAGGCATTGTGTGGAGGAGAGGTTAGAGATAGGGTGAGGCAGAAAAAGCTCTGCTCTTTCTCCATCACCTCCATTTAGTTCCTCCAGGAAGCAGAAGCCAAGACAGGATTAGAAATGTAATTTGTTTCTTGGGGGAAAATCCTTGCCAAAGACAAAGGGGACAGGGAGCAGGAGGCACTGGGGAGAGCCCCCAGATCATGATGCAAGTCTGACAACCATGAAAAGGGAGAACAGGAAGGGGGAAGAATTGGATAGGTAGGGCTTCCGATTGCAGGGCAGCTCGAAGAAAAGTCTTGGCTAGGCTGATGGGAAGTTCCAAAACAATTCCCACTGCAGAAATCCCTCCATTGGGCAGGAATTCCTGGCTCCAGTCCACCCACCACCCCTGTCCCCATCCCATGCTCAGTCATTGGCTGAGCTCAGTCTGAGCTCAGTCATTGGCTAGGAGCTTCTCTGGAGAAGCATAGCCCAGCCTGTGTGAATGCTGCAATGGATCCATCCCAAAGCTTTGGAAACTGCAGTTGTGCAGATAAGCACACTTGCCACCAAAGAGTCTTTCCTAAAGGGAGAGCTGAGCATCTTTCTGTGGTTGCCACCCCATGAATCACATTAGTATCAGAGCTCAAAACAGGCAAGAGCTCATCTCAGGTATCTGGTCACCCAGCTATCGTGTGTGTGTGTGTGTGTGTGTGTGTGTGTGTGTGTGTGTGTTGCACCCACACTGTAGACGATTACAAGGACTATAACATTGAGTTAAGGTGCTAAGAGTTTTCCTTTATTTGCTAAAATCCTAAGGCACCTTACAAAAGTTAGTTTGACCCAGTTCAGTTTCTTCCAGCTACCAGATGTGGCCCAAAAACCACCTCGAACAATTTGCAGCATGCTGACTCAACTTGTCAGAGCCGGAAGCCCCTTGGCAGATATGAGAACTATCTCACCTCTCAGATCTATACGGAAAGGGAAATTGATTCACGGATGTTTTTATTCTTTTTTTCTCTTTGTGGTGTTTCTTCTAAGTGCTGGAGGGTGTTGGCTTTTCTATGACTCAGAAACATAAATCCTTTTCTAAGGTGAAGAATTAATTTTCAAAGTGGAAGAAAGTTAGTCCCTTTTTGTTTTACGCTTTGAGAATTGGTTACACGGAAGGAGTTGATCCAAAATTACAACAGGGGAAGAGGACAGGGCATAACTGAGCTATAAGCCAAAAGGCAGTTCTGAACACCACTCTGCAGGTATATTCAGCTTTGCAAGGAGCTTTTCAAAATTATTAGGCCACTAAAGGTCAGTTGAACCTATCATGTAAATCATCTGCTCATTCACTTTGACCGACATGTTCACAGTTCCTTTTTCATATTCTGCTTCCCTGAGTCTAGGTAATAAACTTATCTTCATGTGAGAGAGAAATTGGGGCCTGACAAGTCAAAGGCTCAGGGGGACATGAAATTCCACCTTTGGATGAACAATTGGCCTGTCTGAGTTTCAACTTTTCCAGATGCAAATTCCAGAGATGTTCTGCAGTCGACCTCTCAGGCTGTAGCACATGTAGGCACCCAAGGAATGTTCGTAATGCAAGGAAGGTGGCCAAGTTTAAGTGGAGAAGGGACGGTGGCCGTGGGTGTTGGTGAAGGTTAGAAACCTGTGTGGAGAATCTATTCTGCATGTTAGGCATCCTGCTGTCCCTCTACACTGAGCTTCCTGGGAAAATCATACCCAACAGAAAAGAAAGGAGAGCCAGGACTTGCATAATGTATTTCAAGTCTTGCTTGACTGCTTGACTTGACTTGCTTGACTTTTATTTCTTTAGGATCAAGGCATATGGTCCTGTCCTTTGCTTGCTACCAATTTCATTTTTAATGACAGTGTGGTGGAATTCAATGGTTTGCAATGGTTTTCAAAGTTATTTTTCATAGTGGTGCTCTTGCTTCAAAAGAGATATAGAAGTCAGGGTCAAAGGTTGAGAGCTCTGAGACAGCCAGCTTCTCCTTTAGCTACTTTCCCAAACCCCAAGACTCTTTGGAAAATAGTTTGAAAGTCACTGTTAAAGTGGAAAAAGACTTTCAGTAGCAGTTTAGGTCTGGAGTGGAGGTGATTCTAGTTTATTTTTATTCTTTAAATAACAATAGCAATAATGGTAGTAAGGTAGCGGTCTATGAATACTTATTATTACAACTAGAAAAGTTTGTTATAATTATGAATAATAATTACAAATATCATTTAAAGACCATGTTCCATGTGGCAAGCACAGAGCTGAATGACTTTAACAGGCAATACTTCCTTTCAAATCAACAAACCTAAGAGGTTCAGGTGAAGCTACTAGGAAGGGAAAAGTTGTTTGCCCAAAGCTGTATAGCAAGTGATGGGCAGAGTGGGGACACAAACCCAGGTATGTTTGACTTCCCAGAAGCAGGGTTCCAAGCCGCAGGTATGTACAGACTCAGGGTCCTAACCTGTAAAGTATACAGATTAGATTAAATTATCATTAAGAATTTAAAAAAAACCCCACAAAACACAAAACTGTTATCTCCATGACAGCTGTGAGCTGAGCTTTAAAAAGAACAGAATTGCAACCTCTACCTGTTATTATAAAAATCTACTAGACCCTATCTGACTTCTTATCCTTCTGTATAGGATGATGGCATGCTTCACCCTCTGTTATAAAACCCCCTGGTATGAAACCCCCTATAATTCTACCCAGTGTACAAATTTTAAGAGGCATCACCAGGGACTTTACTGTCTCATCGGCACTCCTGGTTTTCTTTTTCTGCTTTGGCAGAGAATTTGGCATTTTCAGGACCTAAATGAAAGTCATTAGGTCATTACTCACATATTATTAGTTCAATGTAAAGGGTGCGTGGCATTGTGTTTATTTTCATAGCTTTGTCAGCTGCAAGTCTGTAGAAGTCATGGCATCCCTCTAGCAATGAATGAAGCTGACGGCTAGATCTTGGTTTCTAAGTACCATTCCCAACCAAAATGAGTACATAGGTGTATTTATGACTTTGATATGTGCTGTCTACTCCAGAGTGCATGGGAAAGGCATTCTGGGCAGAGGGCACTGGGCATGGGTCTAGCAGACTGGTTTCACATCTCACCAGCTCAGTGAACCTGCTCAAGTCAGCTTATTTATGAGGGGAGGGTATCAGTATTCTTTATTGTGAAATGAGAGCATTGGCATTTCTGTTTCTGGCAATCCATTCTCCACTCTGTAGCCAGAATGATCTTACTGGAGAGTGAATCTGAACCATATCACCTCTTGGCTTCTACCTGTTCTCTGGCTCCCTTCCCACTACTCCCAGGATAAAGCCCACCCTCTGTAACATGATATAAAATGGTCCCTGCCCAACTTTCTAGAATAGTGTTTCTTCTGCTCTTGTGCTGCCTCCATGTATATACCTGTTCTGGCTGCTCCATGATACGAACCTCCTGACTACTTTGAAGTTCCTTTATGTGTTGTGCTCTCATACCTCTACACCTTTGCTCCTGCTGTTCCTTATAATCTGTATAGTTGTTCCCCCTTCTCTCCTTTTTGCCCATTTATCTCTTCCCCATCTGAGCTGGATATCATTTCCTCCAGAATGCTTTCCGTGAGCCCCTAAACTGAAATAAATGCTTCCTGCATGTGTCTCTCTAGCCTGCGTTCTGTGTCATAATTACCTGGGCTGTCCTGGGCTGTCCCTGGTCCCTAAACAACCAAAAACTATGCCTTCGTCGTAGCCATATCTGTAGAGCCCAACGCAAGCCCAGCACCTACTAATAGACTCACATATTTTTTAACTGAATGATCACGCTTGTCTTCTCTGAACCCTATGTATCTCACAGATTGCAGTGAAGACTGGCCGAGGCAGGGGATGAGGAAACGCTTTGCTAACAGGACTCGCTACCTCATGTAGGATGTGATGCGAAGACGTGCCTTCTCTCTGGCATGCAGTTTCCTCTACACTGGGCTTGGCAAACTGACCCACAGGCTAATCCGGCCCACCTCCTGATTTTGTGTCACCCGGAGCTAAGAAGGGCTTTTATATTTTTAAATGGTTAGGTGAAATCAAAAGAAGAATATTAGTCATGACACATGGACATTGCATGAAATGCAAATTTCAGGGTCCATGAATAGTTCTATTGAGACACAGCCATACTCATTTGCTGTGCTCTGGGGCTGTATTTGTGGTATGACAGAGGCCTTATGGCCCACAGAGCCTAAAAGGTTTACCCTCCAGACTTTAACAGAAAATGTTTGCCAACCTGGACTCTAAACCTCCTTCTTCTGTCCCCTCATCGCCCAAACCCTGCATTCTGTCTTGATGTCCTACCATTAGAGATATTCGGTATTTCCTCACGGATGTAGAGAGAAAGAGTTATTTCTTATTTATCCCCGAACAACCATATGAAAATCTACACAAAACGTGGCAGGGCGTTTCCCCAAAGGTATTTCATATTTGCATATGTATAATGTGATGAATTCAGGAACAAAATCGCTGGGTACCCCTGCAAACTATCTCATTACTCAGGTTTATTTGTTAAAGGAAGAGCTCCTTCTGGTTTATTCAGATAACTATTTGAGCTTGAAATTTGTTCAGATGTGTATGATTTTGTTTTCTCTGCGTGGGGCTTCTTTTTTATTTCATTTTTTAAAAGAAATGAATGGACAGAAAGTATAAGCCAAAGCAGCCCCCACTTTAAAAATGAGGGGCTGGAGGTGGGGGGCTTAAAATTAGATGCAGTTACATGGTTGGAAGTGAAAGGAGAGAGACAGAGACAGAGAGACGGAGAAAGGAGCTGAGGAGTGCGAGGGTCATCTAACAAGAAGACAGGTGAGCTACAGATCCTCTTTAGGAAGTTGGGAGCCCAGGGAGACGAAAGGAGAATACCTCAGGAGCCAGCCCGGCTCTGTGAGGACATTTTTGTGGTAGTTAATTGGCTTCCTGCAGAATCTCCGTAGCTGTTTGGCATCTGAGTCTCTCCTGTTCTGTCTCCCGTCTGTGGTAGAGCTGTGGTTGTACGTGAAAGAGAAAACTTAAAACGCGCTGTTACGCAGAGAAACATGGTGTACCACCTTCCAGAAAAGAATCCAGTGACTGTCTGAACTCCAGACTGCATTCCTGAGCTCCTCAGAGGATGTAGTAAACAAGCTGCTGGGATCCAAAGATTCATGAAGAGGAGCTTCAACATTGTGAAATACTTCTGACATCTTGGTTGCTCCATTTGGCATCATACCAGGCTGTGTGAGAAAACTATTTTGGCAACAGACTGGTCTAACCACTAAGCCCACCCCCTCCGCCCCTCTCTGTCCTCTAAAATTGCGCCAACAAAATAAAAACTAACACGATATTCCAGGATGATGGAAAACCAACTACTGAGGGTTAGAGGGCATGATATAAAATACGTACATGAACTTTAGGTGGAAACAAGTCCATAGCACACGCTGTATGTGTAAATTCACAGTTTGAACCTAGAAACTGGAGACAGGACATTCTGAGTTGGTTTGGGGACATTGCATAGACTTCCATGAGCCAATGCCTGCTACCGGGTATTTTTTTTTTAACTCTTCAATGTGAGGCTTTTTACTTAATTTTGAGGATTAGCTTAACTTGCCTTGGATAATTCTATTATTATTCCCTCAATTTCTTTGTAATGCTTTTTTTAACCTTTTTTTAAAAAAAAGTTTTATTTATTTATTTTGGGGGAGAGAGAGAGAGAGAGAGAGAGAGAGTGCACAAGTGGGGGAAAGGCAGAGAGAGAATCCCAAACTGGCACCACGCAGTGCAGAGCCCAGTGGCGGGACTAGAACCCATGAACCATGAGATCATGACCTGAGTTGAGGTCAGACACTTAACTGACTGAGCCGCCCAGGTGCCCCTGTAATGCTTTTAAAGAAAATTTCAACTTATATCAGTGAAAAACATGTGCTTCAGTTTGATCTGGAGTTGGTATTTCTCTCTACAAAGATGTGGCAAATTTTGGTGCCTAAACATTTTCCTTTTAGGGGAAGAGACTGGATTTATGGTATAGAATTCCATTAACCTATTTCAGTACGAAGTATCTGGAGGATGATTATTACATAGTGTACCTGTTCTCTGGAAGAAATTCTTTATGTTTATGTGCTCAATTACAATGTAGTTTATAATGAAATGGTCTTCCTGACATCAGTTTTCCAGAACCCACTTTTTTCTTCCTCTAAGGGTAAGCAAGCAGCATGTACTCAGCTGATTATTAATTGACAACTGGTAGATATTCCTTCTTTTTCCTCCTAAATTAGGGAAGGGCAACATTTTTTTTTAAATCAAGAACCACAAACCAATAGAGGAAATATCAAATGAGGCCTCAAAAAGCAATAATGAAAAAAGAAAACTAGAAAGTAGTTTACCAATGTACTTTTTCTAATTTATAAAATATAAAAATATACAAAAAAATAACAATTTTCTGTATTTTCACTTCCCTGTGATAAATGTTTATCATCTTGGTAAATTAGAATGCTTTTTTGAAAAATGCTATTATTTTGTGGTGCCTGGGTGGCTCAGTCAGTTAAGCACTAGACTTCGGCTCAGGTCATCATCTCATAGTTCGTGGGTTCAAGCCCCACATCGGGCTCTGTGCTGACAGTTCAGAGCCTGGAGCCTGCTTCAGATTCTGTGTCTCCCTCTCTCTCTGCCCCTCCCCCAGTCACTCTGTTTCTCTGTCTCTCTCTCTCTCTCTCTCTCAAAAATAAATAAACATTAAAAAAAAAAAAAAGAAAAATGCCATTATTTTTATTTAAAAAAATAAACTCCTGGCATGCCTGGGTGTCTCAGTCGGTTAAGCATCGGGCTTCGGCTTCAGTCATGATCTCACGGTTCGTGGGTTCGAGTTGCACATAGGGCTCTGTGCTGACAGCTTGGAGCCTAGAGCCTGCTTCTGATTTTGTGTCTCTCTCCCTCTCTCTCTACTCCTCTCCCTCTTGTGCTCTCTCTCTCACAAAAATAAATAAACATTAAAAAGAAAGAAACTCATACAGAATTCAACATTTGAGAAAAGTATAGAGATGAAGTTGAAAACATTCACCACCAAATCCTGCCACTCCTGCCAAACCATTGTTAACACTGGACAAACATCGTTTTAGAGTCTATCTTTTATTCCATATATCCAGATAGACCAACTAGAAATTTTTATCATGATGAAATCTTACTATAGAAGACATTTTAATGAAAAAAGTATTTTACTTGAATTTAGTAGAAGAAAAACCGAAGGGATGGTTGAATTTCAAGTAAATGTTTCCTTAAACAAGATATATTATTTTCTAAAAGTTCCCTCTCAGATTAAAAGAAGAAATTTAATAAAACAATAATCAGAACAATGTTAAAGCATCATGTTTCAATTTTAGCATTCTCAAACTTTCTCCCATTGTTTCCCAAAGATTGTTAGTATTTTTATATTGTCTAGAAATACATGCACATTTTTTTCCTGTAACCATGGTTCTCTTAGTTCAATTAGTTCCATATTTAGCTTAATGTTTATCAGATTCTTAAAAATATGGAATTTTTATTCCTATGCTCTTTATTTTGATTTGTGTTTTAACATCCTCCCGCCCCACCCCACCCCAGGAAGTGGTTATGAATGTTGTATTCACTGAATTCTGTCATGTTTGAGGAAGTATGCCCACTGCTCTTCAGCCAAACAGTGTCTTGGCTGGGTACTAAGTTCTTGGATCACACTTCTTTTCTTCAAAACATTCTGAACATTACTCCACTGTCTTTTCTTTGGCATTTACTGTTGTTATGAAGAAGTCTGATTCCCCCCCCCCCCCCCCCCCAATATACAGGATTTACTTTCTTGACTGGTCACTTAAAGGATTATTTCTTTATCTTTTAATTTTAATGATGTATCTGGGCTATGCTCAGTGTAGTGTGTTTTGTATCCAACTTTTCTGGAAAATAGAGGACGCTTTCAAGTTAAAGATTTAGGTTTTTTCCCAGTTGGACTCAGTGAAGTTCTCTTGCATCATAGGTTTGAATTCATTTTCTGTTTGTTGGTTTTGCTATTTCAAGGACACCAATTATCCTTATGTTGCATTATATTTGTCTGTCTTCCACACCTATTAGTTCATTTCTGAATGTTTTGATTTCTCTTTTTAAACTTTATTCATCATGATTAGCTCATCTTTCTTCTATGTCAGTATGTGATCAATAGCAATAACTATTGTGTTTCTTCTTGTTTCTAAATTATTTATTAATTCCTTAATGTTGTTCTTGGAAGTCTTTATTTCCTGAGGTCCATGGTCATTGTTTTCATCTTGGTAGATTGTTATTACTGTAAAGCCGTTGAATTCCTCTTTTATCCAGACCATGCACTTATCAAGTTATTCTATGGTGTGAAGCAATTTTCTTCTGATCCTTGATGTTTTCTTATTACTTGTCTTTCCTTTGCTTTCTTCCTTCCTTACCATATAATACAGATATAATTGCCATGCCATTTCTTTTTACTGTGTTTATGTTTGGGTGGCTCTGTCCAGACATTCTATTTGTTCTAACACACTGAGGGTTACTTCTTAATTTTTTTTCCACATTCTTTGTAACTAAGCTATAGCTTGATGGCTGAATTTCCATGTGTTCTACACACTCTTTTATAACTCAAGAGAATGACAACAAGAGAGAGTCCAGCTGAGATATTTATAGTCTTTCTTAAATAACATAGGCCCTGCTCATTGTGTTGGGAGTTTTGCTAATGGTTCTGTGTCAAGGTCTACTTGATGGGTGTGCTCCTTTCCAGTGGGAATGTAGCCTTGACCTGTAGACTATACAGCCATGGAAATTTTTTTCTCTACAGCCAGTCCCTATTTCACTTCTTTTTCCCCTAATAGCCTTGCCACCCCCAGTACTCAGATTGAAAAAAGAAAAGATAATGACTGAATTGTTTTCTTTCCAGGTTTGATCTGATAAACCCAACAGTACAATTTCTGGGAGTTTGAACAGGGGTAAAAACAAAACTGTGTTACTTCTCTGTTTTATTTCACAATCATCTGTATCTTTCCCTATTTGCCGGTTTTTGAAGTCTATAACATCAGGTCAGTCCCCTTTTCTTGCTTTGTGACTGTTGGTGATTTTCTCCATAGCTTTTAATTTTTTGTTTTTGTTTTTTCTTTCTCTCATTTTGTTAGACACTGGGAAGGGAAATACCATGATTCAACTGTAATCTATAATCTTAAAGCTAAAATAAGATATAGCAAAACTTATGTTCTAGAAATAGAACAGATGATTTAATGTAAATTCCATATCATAAGTGGTTAATGTGGAGGAAGTTGAAAGGAGATATATGATGAGAATTTGGAACTATAGCAGAGGAACCCCAAGAGAATGAAAGAACAATAGAAAAGAGAGGGGGGAATAAAAGAAGAGGGAAATTTAGTTGGTTGACAACGGTAAAGCAGTGATAAACTGCACTGGTGAGCAATATTGTCTTTTTGGACTGAGGATATTGGGAATGCATTATCACTGTGCTTTGAAATTTTGGTAGGCTTTTCAACTTTTCAAAAATGGTCCTCTCATTTCTGGGAAATAGCTTAACTGTTTTTATTCTCCAACTCTGAAGTTTATGTTTGAGATAAAGTCTTATTTTCCTAAGTAGTTTTGAAATCCTAACAGATGTTTGAAGCAATGACTGGGGTTTTAAAATTTATTCTGTAATCTGACAACTGTTGACCAATGTGCAAATGATCCTGGGAGTCCCTGTCATCTTGCGTCATACACTGTAGCATTAGAGGGTATGAAGGAAGCAGAGAAATCTGAAGATTGAGATGGAGAAAATGGTTACAGTGATAACGGAATCAGAATCAGGGGCAGAAGTGAGCCCAGACACAGGGCGAAGGTAAGGGTGGGGAGCAAAGTCCTCGTGAACATCTACTAAAGGATGTTT
This sequence comes from Neofelis nebulosa, assembly GCF_028018385.1. Lineage (NCBI taxonomy): Eukaryota > Metazoa > Chordata > Mammalia > Carnivora > Felidae > Neofelis > Neofelis nebulosa. Next base: position 30,880,148 of record NC_080790.1, read on the forward strand.
TAGAAACTGCAGAAAGCAGGAAGTCAAGTGTCCAGGTAAAAGTCAGCAAACAGGAGGGTCATAGAAAGTAGGAGCAAAGTGGACAGGAAATCTGGACCCATTAACAAGGAGTGAAAGCTGAGGTGATTTTTTTCCCCAGCACCTTTATTCTATTTTGACTGTGGGAGGAGCCTGGAGACTGGAAATCTGCAATGATGAAAAATGATGATTCTGGATGAGGAGAGAGAGAGAGGGAGAGAGAATGCATATCTTATCCCTTTGGCTCCCCCAAATTGTCTGGTTGATATATTTCTCTCATGACATTGTGGGTCTGCCTCCAGATTGCATTTATTTTTTTAAAGTTTATTTATTTTGAGAGAGAGGGAGAGAAAGAGAGCAGGCTAGCAGAGCAGAGGCAGAGAGAGAGAGAAAGAGAGAATCCCAAGCAGGCTCTGCACTCTCAGCACAGAGCCTAATAAGGGGCTGGATCTCACGAGGCGTGAGACCATGACCTGAACTGAGATCAAGAGTCAGATGCTCAACCGACTGAGCCACCCAGGTGCCCCAAGACTGCATTTATTTTGAATCAGCATTTGCCACGACTTGATTTTTTAATTTTTCTTTTTCAAATTCAATTTTTGAAATTGAATTCAAAACTTGATTGAGGTAAAATTGACCAACAAAAAGCAGTTCATTTTAAAATATGCAATTTGATGAGTCTTGACAGATATACACCCATGAACCACCAACATGATCAAGATTCTGTACTTTGCCATCAAGATAAGCAACATTTCCACACCCTGGCAATCCCTCCCTCCACAACCTTCTTAACTCATTCTATTCAGCTTCACTGAGGTATCATTGACAAATAACATTTTAAGATATTTAAATTGTGCAACACAGTGATTTGATATATGTATACCTTGTGGAAAGATTCCTGCCAATGAATTAACACATTCAATACCCCACGTATTTACCTTTTTTTCTTTTCTGGGAAGAACACTTAAGTTCTACTCTCTTAGAAAATTTCAGTTCTACAAAATAGGAATATCAGTTATACCACCATGTTATACATCAGATCATTAGACCTTTTTCATCTTATCACTGAAAATCTGTACCAACCTCTCCCTATTTCCTCCAACCCCCCAGCCCCAGACAACCACCATTTCATTCTGTTTCTATGAGTCCAACTTCATTTTTTTAAAATATATCACATATACGTGACACCATGCAGTATTTCAGTATTTGTCTTCTGTGTCTACCTTATTTCCCTCAGCAGAATCCCCTCCTGGTTCATCCATGTTGCTAGAAATGGCAGGATTGCCTTCCCTTTTAAGGCTGAATGATATTCCATTATTAGAGTATGTATATATACATATATGATATTCCGTTATTAGAGTATGTATATATGCATATATACATACATATATATGTATGTGTGTGTGTGTGTGTATACACACACACACACACACACACACACACACACACTGCTTTTCTTCCTCAATTTTTCCATTAATGGACACTTGTTTCCATACTTTAGCTATTGTGAGTAGCGTTGCAATGAATGTAGAAATACAGATATCTCTTTAATACTTCATCTTTGTTGAGAGAAAAGTTGGCTGAAGTGGGGCGGGGGAGAAAAAGAAAAAGAAAAAAACCCGATAAGTACTCCAGCCTTAGATCTTCAGAGAGGGTGCAGAGATAGGGTTACCAGATAAAATACATGCAATGTGGGGGATATACTTAGGCTAAAATTTTGTTCAACAAATAAGTTTGTTGCTTATGTGAAATTCAAAAATAACTGGACATCTTTTTGTGTGTGTGTGCCAAATCTGTGAACTTGATGCTAGGTTGAAAGGATTCAGGAACTAGAGTGTGGAATGTGTAAAGACAGGGTATCTTTATAGATTTAGATAATACAGTTATAGATAGGTATAGATAGGGAAGAGTTTGTTATTCAGGAGCTGCGGTTATAGCCCAGTTTGGTGCATAGATATCCTTCGTGGGTCATATCTATGCACCATACTAGGCCTTAGGAGGCTATCTTAAAATTTAGAATTTATGTGGGCATCTTGCCACCCCTCTTTTATGAAGTAATGCTGTCATCTGTTACAAATTTCCCCAAAGGGGTGCCTGGGTGGCTCAGTCAGTTAAGCATCCAACTCTTGATTTTGGCTTAGGTCATGATCTCATTGTTCATGAGATCGAACCCCACATTGGGCTCTTCCCTGACAGCATGGATCCGGCTTGCAATTCTCTCTCCCCCTCTTTCTCTGTCCCTCCCCTGGTCACTCTCTCTCTTTCTCTCTCTCTCTGTAAAAATGAATAAATACATTAAAAAAAAATTTTTTCCCCAAGTAATGTGCTGCAGATTTATGCTAGAAAAGAATATCGATGTGAGTCTGGAAAACATGTGAGTGGACTGATTGTGGCTGGCATAATCTGATGAGTGAAAATCATTTTATCGGCTCAAAACCCTTTCATGAAGACTAACGAATGAGTAACTTGGACTAGGTTTTCCCCAGAAAAATAAACCATCACCTGAGTCATTCTTTAGTTGTGTCCATGTCTGTTTTGGTAACAGAGGGCTGGGAAAACAGTTCAGGGATTTCTGAAGGCCTTACCCCTCCCTGCAGCATTATGCACATGAGAACGAGGTGACTCAGAGGGGACGTTTTTTGAGCAGAACTTCCAGGGAGAACAAACCGATGTTCTGAAAGGATTCTGTCTATATCAGCAGCTGTGTACAACTATCACCATTGCAGAGGTTTAGATCTTCATTTATGTGTTTGTGCAAATCAGATATTATTTTTAAGTGCACTTCTAAGAAAACTTGCCAGGAATTCTGTTGTGTAACAGAGAATCCTTTTGTTTGAGAAGGACCACTGCAATGGATACAGACTGGCCCCTGGACCAGACTGCCTGGGTCCCAATCTTGTCTCTGTTACTTACAGAGTAATGTTGACAAATTATCTAAATTTTTTGTACTTCAATCTCCTCTTCTACCAACTGGGGAAAATAGTCACACTCCCCTAAAAGTGTGGTCATAAGGGGGGAGCGCCTGGCACATGGTAAGCAGTACCTAGCACTTGTTAAATAAGCGTGTTTCTGTGCTGTTCTAAAGAGAGGTTGGGATCTGATGATATTCTGTAGGTATTCTAACTGCAGCAGAACTTTGATTTCCTTTGGTTTCCTCCTGTGATTTCCTCACTGGTGCCCAAAGTCCCCTTAAGACACTGGACTGGCTACTTAATGGCAGGAATTCTTACCAGAAAGACCAGCCTCCCTGCAGACTGATTTCTGGGAAGATGCTCTTTCATGGGGGAAAAAAAAAATTAAATATTTAGCGAGGTAATTTCACAGTCTGTAGGGCATGTTTCCTATTTATAAATGATTTTTCAGTGAGAACTCAGGATGGGGATGGGAAGGGGCTAATTCATGTCACAGGTAGAAGCAGGTCAGCTTCTGCTGGCTTTCTGAGAAGGTGGAAGGACATGATCTTCCCGGCAGCCATGGGAGATGGAGCCACTTCTCATGCAAGTGCGTTTCCAGGGTTTCCCTGGAAGAATGTAAGGGACCAGTTGGACTGACATTGGATTGGATAGGGTCCTGAGGGAAATGTAAAATCCAGCAGTTATTCTGGAGTTGATGCTTCTAAAGAAAGAGCACATTTGGCTGTAATGCTATCTTTGTACTCCTAAGGAACACCCACTGAAAAAAAAAATTGACCCTGAGCATTTCATTGTCTTCCAAAGGGCTCCTGAGGCTAGAGATTCTTCCTGGAGGCACTCCACTACCCTGTTGAAAGAAGAACTGATCATAACTCCCCTCCCTCGCTTTATAAACTAGATTTCCCTCAAAGTCTATTTGAAATATTTTTCATGAATTTCAAATGAGTTGTCCTGTAAGCAAGGCTATGTTTTCCTGTATCACACAGAACTATAGAAACTTCCATTTACAACACAAGGCACCCGTCACAAACCCTGCCCCTGCCTTTAGCCTGTGAAGTGTGTGTGTGTGTGTGTGTGTGTGTGTGTGTGTGTGTGTGTGTTTGTGTGTTTAAGAAAATTACTCTTTCCGGGGCGCCTGGGTGGCTCAGTCGGTTAGGCGTCTGGCTTCGGCTCAGGTCATGATCTCACAGTTCATGGGTTCAAGCCCCGTGCCGGGCTCTGTGCTGACCGCTCAGAGCCTGGAGCCTGTTTCGGACTCTGTGTCTCCCTCTCTCTCTGCCCCTCCCCTGTTCACGCTCTGTCTCTGTCTCAAGAATAAACATTAAAAAAAAATTTTTAAAGAAAATTACTCTTTCCTCCTTAAAGAAGGAACATGTTTTTTGTATCTTCTGTATCCTTTGTGGGTCTCAGAAAACCAAACACGCCGTTCTCCATAATTGGTTGCTTTTCTTGATATTTCCTTATTTATCTTGGCTGCCAGGAAGCTCAGAGTTAAATATGAGTTTAATTATAGTAACAATCTTTTTGCTGGTATAATTAATTCTGCATATGTTATATATGGTTTCCATTATCTTTATTTACTATTTGTATTTCAACTTTTAAAAGAGTATAGGATATCACTTTCATAAAAGAAAAGGAATGAGATTCCTTCGTTCAATTGAATCTCTCTTTTGTAACAAACTATATTTAATGTTCTATATTGCTAAAACTCTTTATGATTTATTTATTTATTAATGTTTATTTTTGATAGAGGGAGAGTGTGAGTGGGGAGGGCAGCGAGAGACGGGGGAGGGGATCTGAAACAGGCTCTGCGCGGACAGCAGAGTGCCAGATGTAGAGCTTGAACGCATGAACCGTGAGATCATGACCTGAGCCGAAGTTGGATGCTCAACTGACTGAGCCACCCAGGTGCCCCTAAAATTCTGTATGATTTACAACAGGAGTTCTTATTCTGAGGTATATAAATATAATTATAAATATAAATATGCTTTGAAGGAGTCTATATATTTTATATACACACATAATTCTTCATATAGAATACATATAACATATCAACATGTAATACTTTGTAAATACATGTAAAATAATGTGTGTATACACACATATACATATCCATTGTGTGTATGTGCACATTTTTGGAGGGAAAGCGCCTCTAGCTTTTGTTAATTTATCCAAAGGATTTACGACTCTTCTTGTCCACTCTTCCACTTCCAAAGTTAATAGTTACTGACTTGAAGGGACCTGGAAATAAATATCCAATAAAACAAATCCACACAGCTCTACCCTCAATTCTTTCCCCCACGTCCATAAACACCATCATTTATTTTTGGTCTCTCCCAGAACTGTTCCTTCTGACCAAGCAAATAGATGAATAGCTATTGTGGGTCGGGTTCAAAGCAAGACACAATCAAGGAAGCCCATGGTTGGATTTTGACCAGAGAGGGGCCAGGGCCACAGGGGAACCCTGCTTCTAAGTGAGGCCCATGCAGAGGGCCCTTCTCGGCTTCCCTGGGCACAGAGATGCCTTCTGACTGTGCCAGATTGCATACAGGGGCAGGTGGGAGGCAGGGGTGCTGGACCAGAGGTGGCAGAGGGCTCTTAAGTCTCAAGAAGCTGGCCGTCAAGTTTCAGAAATGAAATCTACCAAAAAATCAAGGAGCCACAATAGCAGCATGTCCTTCGTCTGGGTTAGGAGGCTGTTCAGGAGGCCCCGGTGGCATTTTCCAAGGGTGCTCAGCCAGTGTATTTGCTGCTCAGGCTGCCTCTTGAGGACGGAGGGGAGTGGGTGGCACTTCCACCAGGGACACCCGGCTCTGCTCTGTTCAATAGTAGGACTTGGAGGGGACCTGGGTGGCCCAGTCCGTTAAGCGTCTGACTCTTGATCTCAGCTCAGGTCATGATCTCACAGTTCACGGGATGGAGCCCCACATCCGGCTCTGCACTGACAGTGTGGAGCCTGCTTGGGGTTCTCTCTCTCCTCTATCTCTGCCCCTGTTCTACCACTTTTGCTCCCTCCATTTCTTCTCCCCGGGGGTGAGGATGTGACCTATCTGATTAGGGAACTTGGGAGCAACTCCTGAGAATGAGGGGCTCGGCCGCCCCCATTCCCCTCACCAGTCTGCCTCAGAGACCATGTACCCTAGGTGTTACCAGGGCAAAGTCCTTCATGGGAGCCTTGGAGGCCTCCCAGAGCTGCTGTGGACAGCTCAAGTTGGGGCTGTGGAGCCGGCATTCACTTCTAAGCCACGGTCTCCAACAGCTTGATCGGTAAAAGAATGATGTTTCAGGGGCGCCTGGGTGGCACAGTCGGTTAAACGTCCGACTTCAGCCAGGTCACGATCTCGCGGTCCGTGAGTTCGAGCCCCGCGTCAGGCTCTGGGCTGATGGCTCGGAGCCTGGAGCCTGTTTCCGATTCTGTGTCTCCCTCTCTCTCTCTGCCCCTCCCCCGTTCATGCTCTGTCTCTCTCTGTCCCAAAAATAAATAAAAAACGTTGAAAAAAAAAAAATGATGTTTCAGTCTCCATCTGCCTGCCTCTTGTGTTTTTCTCTTTCTATTGGTTCTATATGAGCAGAAAAGACAGGGATGCTTTGTATTAATTCTCTAAAATTCCAATAACAGCTTTTGAAGGAAGGCTTTAGAAAGGCTTGAAACCTTCTGATCTCTGGCACTGTGGGTGGTTAGCCGTGCGGGGGTTTGGGGTGGGGATCCACGGGACTGGCTGATGGTGGAGAAATGAAGGAACAGAGGTGAAACAGGTAGGGCACTGGTCACCCCACCCCCCACAACCACAGAAGTCGTGGGACCTTGCCAACCTGGTCTTCTGGTTGAACTGCCTTTCCATTCATCTCTGCCTACCAGACTGATTCTGAGAGACACTAACCAAAGGCTGCCTCTACCAATGGACATCGAACCAATATATCGAACACGTGGAGTTTGATCTGGTATGATCATGAAGGGATATTTTTTCATGACTGCTCTGGCAAACCTATTAGGTCCTTCCTCCTACCTCCCACCTTTGGGTGAAATCTCACGTAGATGCCATCATCTTTTTGGTTATTCTCAGACAGAAATTAAAAACCGTAAAATATATCTTTTTTAAAAAAATTTTTTAATGTTTTTATTTATTTTTGAGACAGAGAGAGACAGAGCATGAACAGGGGAGGGGCAGAGAGAGAGGGAGACACAGAATCCAAAGCAGGCTCCAGGCTCCGAGCCGTCAGCACAGAGCCCGACACGGGGCTCGAACTCACGGACTGTGAGATCATGACCTGAGCTGAAGTCGGACGCTTCACCGACTGAGCCACCCAGGCCCCCCAAAATATATCTTATTTGCAATACAAATGTGTCCAGGACTTATAAGTCACAGGTAGGGGGAGGCTGTTTCGTTCTCTGTGTGGCTTGGCTTTAGCCTGGAAACGTTCATGAGGTGGGGAGGGGAGGCATGTCTGCCTTCTTCTGTGTTTCTTGCAGAGCCCATCTATAATTCTTCTCCAAGTCTCTGGACTCCCTTGGATGCTGGGGAAGAGGAAGAGGAGAGATTGGGAAAGTTCTTGCTTGGTGGTCCTCTTGTGATCTGGCACTGGTCTCCTCTGCTCTCCTCTGGCCAACACTCCTCAGAATGTTCTCCTGTGGGGTCCCTGTTAATGACAGCTTCTAACCTTTTCCACTGTGGTCACCCTGGCCCTTCCAGAAAGCGCTCCTGGGTCAGATGGTCTTTTAAATGATCCAAATGGATATTCCCATCATCTGGGAATCCCATACCGGCAGCCCAGTATTTAATCCTCTTACAGGTCGTGGCAGAGGCTTGGTGGCCCCTGGTGTGGGTGCAGGGGGTGAGGCTGGCAGAGACTTGGTTGTCAGGGCCTTGGAGGAGGCACTGGGCAGAAACCTTGTCCTCTTTCAGCCTGCAGCAGCCTCTGCTTCCTGCTCCGGTCGTCTCCCATTGGCTGGCCGCTTGTTTCCTCTGCCTTTTTTTAGTCCTTTGCCCTGTCCTTGTAGGGTCACATCATCTGTTCCCTTCTCATAGAATCTTGGCTTCTTGGTGACACCAGCCTTTCTGGCTTGTTTTTGTAATTTTTTTTTTTTTTTTTGGTCCAACTCCACCCCTCGCCTTTCACCTGCTATGTTGAGAGCGGTGAAATGAATTAAGCGGAGGTTCCTCGGGCAATCTATGCATGTTAGGGAAGTTGACTGGGGCTTCAGGAAGTGCATCTGAGCTGATCTGCGGACATAAGAAGGGGTCTGCCAATAGGAGTCGATGGTGGATGATGGGCGTGGGGCAAGGTGCCCCAGAGAAATGCAGTCGGCCGGCCAAGAGTCCACCGGCTCCAGCAAATGCCCAGCTGCCTTAAGGTGAGCCAGAATTACACAGAGGGAGGGCATGGCCACTATTAAGTTCTAAAGCATGAAAGGATTCTGAGCAAGACAGCGGTGCTGTGGGTATCAGCCCAACAGTCCCTCCCAGTGCTGGGACCCATTTCCACCAGCCACTTATGAAGTTTCTAAATCGCTCAAAAATAGTACTCGCCTGAAACACATTCCATCTTTCCTTATCAGCAGGCTCGTGCTGCCAGCAAAGGTAACACCATGTTTTCCTCTAAAAATGTGCAGGGTTATGGGCCGTGGAACAGATGTTTGAGGTTTACGACTGCCCGTGTTCAAGCCTGATTTCTTTTATAATAACATCTTTTAGGCGCCTTCTAATGTGCACTGGCCGCATTTGCTAGAGGCCTCTCTCTCTCTCTTTAACACAGACTCAGCAACCCCCCTGCCCCCCTTCCCATTGGCAAGATGGCTCTAGGATCACTTGGATTTTTGTAAAGTCCTGGCTTTTGGTTGGGGCTGAGTTTGGGCCGACTGCCCTTGTGGTGCGTGGGGAGTGAAATCCCCCTGAGCCTGGTGTTGATGTGTTTACTCTGGTGAACTCCTCATTTCTCATAAAAAGGCAAGGCCTGTTCTTTCTCTCCTGGGTTGGATTCCTGGAGCCAAATCAGGTTTGCTGGGCTTAGTATTACCTCCCCTTTCCTGTGTACAAGAAAAGCAAGGACAGGTGGTTGCAAAGGCCCCAGTGAGTAAATCGAAAGCACCTGTGGCAAACTCCACATCAATATTTTCTTTAAAGGAAAAGCTTGTCCACAGGCGCAGGTCATTTGCCTCAGTTGCCCTAGCCGAGATGCCCAGGAGAGCTGAGGCTGGCTTCTTCGGCCACTCTGTGTGCCTAGGGTCACAGAGTCGGGTAGTGCCCTTTGCCCAACTGGTTATTAACAAGACATCTCAGTACTTCAAACAACATTGTTGTTTTTATTTCTACCTCAAGGAAAACAGCCATGATATCGCTAACATGTTTCTAAATGCTAGCTGTGCCCCCTTGCACCCAACTAAGTATTTTATGTGGATTATTTTGTTCCGTCCTTGCAATAGCCCTATGCAATAACCAGTATTATTTTCACACAGAGATAAGGAAACCAAGGCTTCGCCAGAGTGAATTTGCCCACAGTCATGTAGTTTGTAATTGATTCAATCTATGGCTGTTCGGACCCCAAAGTCCTTGCCGCTGTGTCGTCTTCGTCAGTTGAGTAAACCTCATCTCCTAAATTTGTTTCTTTTTCCTTCCCTGAGTGTTATTTATCAACAGTAGTTTATTATTTCTCACATTTTTTTTCTGAAGATTTTTAATTTTTTTAAAAATAATCTCTACACCCAAAGTGAGGCTTGAACTCACAACTCCAAGATCAAGAGTCGAACGCTTTGCCGACTGAGCCAGCCAGGCGCCCCTTCTCACAATTCTATGGCAGGCCGGGGGCGGGGGGGTTGGTGCCGGGGGTTCTTCTGCTCTCAGTGGCACTGGCCACATTCAGTGGGCGCTCAGCTGGGGCACATCAGTTCTCTTCCATAGGGTCCCTCTCTGCATGCGTACAGCCCTTCTCTGCATGCAGTGTCTCTCCCTCCGGGCCATCTCCAGGTGGCTGTCGCCAGCAGGACAGCCCAGACTGCTCCTGACCTGGCCGTGGGGACCCCACAGAACTCCTCCTGTAAGTGCTGATCACGCTTCTGCGCCTATCACACTTGCTAAGGCCCCATTGGCCAAATCAAGTCACATGATCAAGCTAAGCTTTGTGTGTGTGTGTGTGTGTGTGTGTGTGTGTAGCAGGGGACTTTACAAGAGGATGAATACCACCAGGTGTCCTTTACCGGGGAGGCCACAATGTTGCATTCTACCACACCAGTAATAATAGTAATAGTAGAACTCTGTTACTTATTGAGCACTTACCATGCACCAGCCAATGTGATTGCTCTTCCCATCACCATAGTAACACAACCTCTCAGCTTGGTATGTTTATCACCAGGGAACAGGAAAGGAAACTGAGCCTCAGAAACTCTAAGTGACCTGACAAGATGACAAGAATGAATTTAAACACTGGTCATTCTATCTCTAAAGTCCTAACACAAGAGAGAGATGGGTGGTCTGTAGAAAATGGAGAAAAAAAAAAAAAAAAAAAAAGGAGGGGTGAATTTAATGTAACAATAGGCCTTGGAATTTGGAAAGAAAAAAGAAGAGCGCTTGTCAGTGGCCTTCCATGCTGGGTGCTATCCTGTGTATGGGGCCTTCCTGTCCCCAGACTGCCTTTCTTACATTTGCAGTCATTCTTTCCAGTTCTGGCATTTGGAATGGAGAACACAGTCAGTAAGCAGGAGTGGGTATAATTAGGCTAATCAAAATGTGAAAGAATATAATGTAACTTTTCTTTTAATCAGCCTCTTGTTTTCAACCTTGGCAAAAAGAGCCAGTCTTTCCGCTGGCCTGTGTTTTCCAAACGTCCCCCGCCTGCCCACCCAACAATTTGGGAAGCAGAGAGCTGGAGAAAGAATGGGGAGGTGGAGGGAGCTATACCCTGTAATAACGCAGATTTCAAAACATAGTTTAGATTTTTGGAAAATCCCTTCATGAGCATGAAAAGGGCAACGACTCATGTTCGGTTCCTTCTGCCAGCCGAAAACCACCGTGACACTCCTGTGTGGTTGCAAATGTTCTCCCCTTCCCCACCAGCACCCGGGGCTGCGTTCCAGGCAATGAACACAGTGTTTGGCCTGTCTCAGGGCTGAGTGTGTATGAAGCGTGGGCATTGTTGGGTGAGCCTGGTTGCAAGGGCACTACTTAAAAGCAAGGGAATCATGTGGAAAGATTAATGGAAACTTACGTTAAAATATGATACCTCCAAAAATAATTTCTTGCAAGCAGTAAGAATTAATACATTGTGAAACAAACAGAACTTTCACTATTAACCTCAGGGAAGAAAAAAAAGCGGGTGGCTGGCTCAGTGGAAAATATCGCCTCTGATTTTTTTTTTTTTAATTTTTTATTTTTTGCCTTTTCCATGCTAGATGGCACTAATTGACTGAAGGGCTTGGTTGTTTGGAGGGAGGTGGGGTGCCCTGAGGGCAAGGGATAAAATTAGACTGTGTGATTTTTGATATATCATGGGGAAGCGGTGTCTTTTATTTTCATCCCTATGGCTCGTTACTTCACTATTGTTTTGGTCTGAGAGGTAATTTTTAATTTTAAGTAGATTGCTTGGTTTTTCTGCATGTTGACACTTGGAGGAAAAACTGGTTAAAGGTCTGCCAAATCCCTGGGGTGGGTGTCCACAGATCTGACTGACATTTGCATGGCATTTCCCTGGTCCACTTCCCCCCACCCTGCACCCTAGTGGAGTAGTTTAATGGTACAAAAATCCTGGAAAACAACATTTCTTAACCGGTTTTTTTCAAAGTGAAGCGCATGGAGAAAGGACTCATTTTATCTGAGCAAATAACAAATTCTTACAGAAGCTTGTAATCGCTATCAACTCTCCCCATCCAGTCCCCCAAAATAGACCTTGTGGTGTGACACGAGGACAGCAAATGATTCATACATAAGTGAGTTTATAATTCATTTTAGAAATAAAGCTGAGCCCGTAAAGTATAGTCCAGGAAAAATAAGGAAGAATGAATAGCCTTAAGGGCGCATCAGATACTCTGGCCAAAATAAAATACTTGGTATAACTTAAAATAGGTGTAGGGGGTGCCTGGGTGACTCAGTCAGTTAAGCATCCAACTCCTGATTTCGGCTCAGTTCATGATCTCATGGTTCATGGGTTCAAGCCCCGCGTCGGGCTTCACAAGGACAGCACAGAGTCTGCTTGGGATTTTCTCTCTGCCCTCTCATGTGCACTTTCTCTTTCTCAAAATAAATAAACTTAAAAAAATAGGTCTATATATTTTTTTTTAAATTTTTTTTTAATGTTTATTTATTTTTGAGACAGAGAGAGACAGAGCATGAACAGGGGAGGGGCAGAGAGAGAGGGAGACACAGAATCGGAAGCAGGCTCCAGGCTCTGAGCCATCAGCCCAGAGCCTGACGCGGGGCTCGAACTCACAGACCGTGAGCTAGTGACCTGAGCTGAAGTCGGAGGCTTAACCGACTGAGCCACCCAGGCTCCCCAGGTCTATATATTTTTTAAATATGATTTGCAGTTAAAGTTTCCTCTGTCTATTGAATAATTGCTTAAAAATAGTTTTGTGGCATTGATGTATAGGGATTGGTTGCTTTGATCTCATCGGTGGTTCTGTGAAGAAAGGTTTTCACGTAATGTTGTTGACAGATGACAAAACAGAGGCTAAGAGATTTTGTCACTTTCCTCAGGTCACATGGGTGATAAGTGATAGAGCCAGGACTTGAATTAGGATATTATGGCCATAAAGCTCATTCTGTTCTCTTTAATTGCTGTGAATCTCACTCTACAAGGCTTTGTAGCAACAGTAGCCATGGGCCCTCTCACCTTCTATCTAGGTGGTGGAAGGAGGTTTGGATCCAGAATTAAGAGCTAGATTAGAGTCTTACCAGGTAGGACTTAGCCGAGTGAGGTGAAGCACATCACTAAAACTCTCCCAAGCCTCAATGTTGTCATCTGTAAATTGGGGGGAGATCTTTATCTACAGGGTTATTATGAGAACAAGGATCATGAATGTAAAAGTTCTTGGAAGATGGTAAAGTGCTCTGTAAAGGTACACTACTGTTATTTATCCAGCACAGATTAGATAGCCAGCAATGGGCCAGGAGCTATGAGAAATTCAGAAGGCTTTTTTAATAGTCTGTCCTGACAACCGCTCCTGATTCACTTCCTTCCCATCCATTCTAGGAGCTCCATGCCCTCGTCACATTGAGCTTTTTAGTTTTTCTTACATAACTTGTTTCTCTGTGTGTTTACAATTTCAGCCTTCCTGTCTAGCATGCCTTCCTCTAGGAACTCTTACGCATCCTGCGGAGGCCCTTTTCCAGCTCTCCTGGGTAGAGTTAATTTTTCCTCTCCTGAGTTCCTGTACACCGTGTTCACATCTCTACTTAGCACTTCCTGCAGCATATTGTAATTCATCTGTTATATATCTGCTTCCGCCCCTTCCTAAGCCATGAGCTCCTCAAGGTCAGGTGCTGCTGTGTGTATGCAGTGTGCCTGGCACATAGGAGACACCCAGAGGCTTGCTGAATGAATGAACGATCAGAGATGTAAAAGTTACTGCCCTGACCCACAGATGCCTTACAGCCTAACTGAGGGGCAAGACAAATAGACAAGACACACGAGGAAACACGCTGGACAATGTATTATATGCTATGGTATTTACAGCCCCTTAGCACTGCATAAATTCAAATGAACAGGAGATTATTGAAAGTCAAGGTAAACAGGGAAAGTTTCAGTAAGTGTGCGGAATTAGTTGATGACATGAAACAAGTGGAGAAAACATTAAGCCCACCAGAATATCTTTAGGGAGAGCATTAGTTTGGGAGCAAGACTGTGTTAGACATGAAGCCCTGCTAAGGATCTGCTTGGGGGCAGGACTGTCTGCACCAGGAAAGGATTTTACCTCAAGTCCCAGGGAAATTAGGGATGAGGAAGTGATGTCAAAGGGGAACAGGGAGGTAGATCGAGGACAACAGCTAAAGACCACATGCCAACAAATCTCATCGAGGTTGCCGAAATCCTGAAGAGTCTGAACTGAAGAAATATTTCTGTTTTCATGGAAGCAATGTATGGATTCGAACCAGAGACATTGAATACTGTGAAAACTGTAATACTGTGAATACGTGTGAATACTAGAACAGGGAAGCAAAGAGAAAAGCAAGGCATAGAGACTACTAGAAGCATGAAAAGGACTTCTGAAGGTCCAGACATAGATTTAGGGTCTGGGCCAGGTTTAACCAAATCCCTAAGGAATAGAGCTGGTTGGGGGTGGGGGCCGGTGGATAGGGTGCAGGGGGAGGGGAGAACTGACCTCCAGATGTCCAGATGACAATACCAAAATGAATTGTTCCTCCAATGCAAAGAATTGGCCGTGAAGTGTTGTAAGGAATCATTCATGTTAAAGCAAAATGACACTTCAATCCTCTTTATACACATTCCTGTAGCCACTGACCCTTGGACCCGTAATCCATGAATGTCAGTCCTCTGACTGTGCTGATGATAGAGGCAAAGTTTTCACCTGTCTCTGGCTAAGTGAGGAAAAATGGCAATGGAGTGAGGTACTTGTAACACTAAGTCCATTGAATTTCAAGAACAGGCTTTTTTGGGAAATCATGTTCTTGTATACGTTATTTGTTATAAATGTCCTTTCTTCTATAAATTAGTGGTTATTTTTAGCTGTCCTTATGTGGCGAAATTAAAATGTGTCAACTTTATGCCCATCTCCTGAATTTCTTGGAACATTCACTGGTGTAGAAAATCCAAACGCGTAGGAACCAGCTCTCTTAATGTGACTTGAGTCTTAGTATAATTTCAATTAACTAGTGTGTCTCACATGAAATGGTAGGAAGGAGGCTTAACTTTCATCTGCTATATCCACTACTCCTAGGAAAAGACGATGCCTTTTTGAGCCCCAACATCCACAGCCTCTTCAAAGTAAAATTTGTGAGCGGAGGAATTGCCACAAGCCTCCTCGGAAGACTGCCTGCGTATGAACAGGGTTTGGTTCTCTAATTAATATACCATTCAACAGAGTAAATCCTGCACCTGGTAAAAACAATACCTGGCATTGTATTATTACAAAGCAGTGTTTATGTAATGACTACATGTTTTTGCTTACATAATCATGAAATGCACAACTGTTATTATGCCACACACTAATTGACCACAAATGGTACACGTCTCGTGTACATGGCTGTAATTCCTGTGACTTTCTTAACAGCTTTGTGGGCATACAACTTGTGCAGTCCCATAGGACCCCGCGCCCAGGAAGGCCCGCGCTTGGTTTAATGCTCTGAGGTCGCTGTCTTGAAATTGCTAATGATTTCTGAACGAGGGGCCCCCCATTTTCCCCTTAGGCTGACTCTGCAAATTATGGATCCCTCTGGCACAGGCCTCTGCCTTATTCTTGAGGCTGAGCTCAGCTGGCTTTAAGTCTTATTGAGGCTACCTAGTAGAGTGACGGGCACAACAATCTGGGCAGTCTGATTTTTTGCAGAAAGAGATCACGTCCCAAAGGTCTCCCCATGGTCTAAAATCCCATCTGATCAAGACCATTGAGGTTAATGCAGACCAATCACCCTGGAAGGGTTAAGGGGTAGGATGAGGAACCCCCTCTTCTGTGCCTTCTCTGGTGTGACCCTTGTGCTGGAGGTGGGCTTTGCTGGGAGAGGAACAAAGAGGGTAATTCGCAGTGGTCAAATGGCCAAGGAAGGGCCTTCAGGCTCTCTCCAACTCTTATGACATCTTTCAGTAGAGCTGCCATTGTTCCTTATGGTTTTGGGTTACTGGCTCTCTTTGGGGAACCCCCAAAAAGGGCCACGTTGATTCAACATGAAAATAAATACTGTTCACATGGGCTCAGGAAGCAGAAGACAGAGAGACAGTGGGCAACTGGCTTCTGGGTGGCGTGGCCTCAATGAGAACTTCAGCTGTGCCATGGTGAGGTGGCGAGAGTGAGTGTATATGGCCTTGAATTTTGGCGGTAGGGGACTAGTGGGCACTCTCTGAATTTATGAGTGAGTGAAGCCCAGGTGAATCTATCAGTTTTGGTGATTAATCATCTTTGCTCATGCTCTTTATAAGATTTTTGCATTTGAAGGTAAAATATTTTGCTTGACTCATATGGTAGACTTCAGACATCAATGGAAATGATAATTTTGTCATTAGTTATGTTGTCAGTTTAATTCTTTTTCAAGTTTCTTTCCTTTTATTCTCTGTCTCTCTTATTCCTCCACAATACACAAAAGTACACTTATAGCTTTACCATTGCTATGAGGTTAACCTAAGACAGAGGGTATGTCGCCAGCCACAGGCCAGAACGCTGGGCAGGCATGCACGAAAGAAATATTTTGGCAGCAATAGAGCTTGGGAAGCCAATATTTTTTACCATAACTTACAGTCAATATTTACAAATTCAGGCTCATGTGGGTGTTTAGATTCCTAGTGAAAAGCAATCCTGTGCACTGATATCTACTTTAAATGTGTTCTCCTCTTTTCAGTAACCGTGGCTAATTCCTCTTCTCACAGAGAGTAGAGACTAAGTTGGCCCTCAGCCTTGCAAAACACACACATACACCCCAAACAACTTATTCACATTCTGGTAGCCGGCACACAGAATGCAGGAGTCAGAGAACAAAGACTTGACACCACAGTACCAATCAGTGAAGGACCTAAGTGAACACCGTTGCTACAGGGTCTGAGTCACCGCTCCACTGACCTTTACTTGGCTTTCGCTAGGAAAGCAAAGAATCTGTAAACTCTGAAGGTATTGCAGCCAATGAACTAAGTCCAGTAAAGATGCTTACTGAGGATTGTTGTTGATGGTGGGAGAGACGTGAGGACAATATGATGAGATCCTTACCTCCAAGGAAATTATATTTGTAAAGAAAGCACACCAACAGTGCAAAGTTAGGCAACCGTGAAAGACGTGAATGACACTTGAAGGTAACGACACAAGACAGGTGGAGATGATTCCTATATACGTGGAATGTATAGGGTTGTCTCCGAGGGACAAGAGATTATTTGGTGTTGGCAGGAAAGGAAACCTCTCTGGAAGAAGTAGACTTGAGCTGAGTACTGAAAAGGGATGTTCCAGGCCGCAGATGGTATAAGGAGAAATCACAGAGGCGGGGAAAGACCTGGGTCCACAAGAGCATGACACATAAGCCAGTCTGACTGAAATGGAGTTTCAGATGATGGATAATTAGAGATAGCACTGGAAGTAGCCTGTGTATTAGACTAGAGAGGGCCTTGACCTTTGGGGTAGGTAGGAGACCCACCGTGCTCCATGAAAGCCTTGCTCTGAAATAGTAACCATCTCTGGGGGCGCTTGGGTGGCCCAGCCGGTTAAGTGTCCGACTCTTGATTTCGGCTCAGGTCATGACCTCATGGTTCGTGAGTTCGAGTCGCACGTCGGATTATGGGCTGACAGTGCAGAGCCTGCTTGGGATTCTCTGTCTCCCTCTCTTGCTGCCCCTCCCGTGCTTTCTCTCGCTCTCTCTCAAAATAAATAAATGAACATTAAAAAAAAAAAACAACAAAAAACAAATAGTAACCATGTCTGGAATCCACTTTTCCTTCAGGCCTTCAGGGCCTGCTTTCCCTTTCTGCTTTTCCCTTGACGTCAAGAGTCCATTCCCATGGTCCAATTCTGACACAAGTCTAGGCATGGCAGGGGAGTGTACAAGGCCACGTGAGAGCTCCTGAAAACTCATTAGTATTCCAACTTGAACAGACCTGGTTTAGAAAACGGAGCGGTGAAGGCCTCTTGCCTCAGCATCGTGTGGAAACTCCTGTGTGCACAGTGGAGACAGAGAGGGCTTCTCCTACTCACTGGCCCCAGAACCCACTCACCTGGTCCCTGACCCAAGATCCTGAGAAGTAGGTGTAAAATTGGGAATTTGCTCGAAGGACAGGTATCGCATAAAGATTCAGGGCAATTTTTGAGGGAGGCTTATGAACACAGAGCTGATAATGCATTATTGTAAGACAATGAAAAGCATAGACTTTGTGGTGATGCCTTCAGTGTTAAGTAATTCTGGAAAGTAATTATGAAGCAGGGGAATGATTATACAAAATGCAGACTAAACATTTAAGCCCTGTGTGTGGGGCCAGCTGACAAGGGGAGGTAATTAATAGGCAGTTACAATGTGGAAGATTCCAGAAAATAGAGTTTTGTCATTTGAAATTCACAGTGTCTGACAGAGGAATATTAGCAAGACGAATGTTAGTTGGATCAAGTAATCCAGAGAGGAAGGACACCCTCCAATCACTTTTGGAAAGAATCCCTGGTGGTATTTGGTTTCCTCTGACCCTTTGTGAAAGAGCGTTCTCCCTGAGTGTTTCGGTTGGCGAGCATGTGGGTGAAGGAGATGTCTCAAGCAACGGGTACAGCTGTATAAGCAAGCCTCTGGGAGGATTAGACACTTGTTAGTTTTTATGAAGTTAGGTGTCTGGTCTCTGTTTCTTTGCCTTCCAGAGGCACTTCCTGGCATAGCGTTATAATGGCGTCTCACAGAAAAACCCTGGCTGGCGGCATCTGCTAGGGAGCTCAGCAGACTACAGCTGGCCCTGACCATGGCTTGCGTATTTTCTGGGTCAGGAGCTGCTCTGGTGGCGATAGGCGTCAGCTGAATAGGACCTCCAACCTCTGCTCCCCGTCTCCTGCCCCAGATGCACCAATTATTAGAAGATGTGACAGGAGGGGCGCCTGGGTGGCTCAGTCGGTTAAGCAGCCGACTTCGGCTCAGGGCATGATCTCGCGGTCCGTGAGTTCTAGCCCCACGTCGGGCTCTGTGCTGACAGCTCAGAGCCTGGAGCCTGTTTCAGATTCTGTGTCTCCTTCTCTCTGACCCTCCCCTGTTCATGCTCTGTCTCTCCCTGTCTCAAAAATAAATAAATGTTAAAAAAAAAAATTAAAAAAAAAAGAAGATGTGACAGCAGTCCCTGATTTTTAGAAAACCGTAAAGCTGACTTTTGAAGACCTCCTACTTCTATTTCTCCTGTATTCTTCTGGGACCCTTTCCTCCATACCAGCCCATCCACGCCATTGACAGATACCTTTGCCCTACTCCCCAAATGTCCAGTTTAATCTTCTTTTGCAACACCATCAAAGTCTTTTCTTTTACTGTATGTACCCCCATTTCAAAATGATCCCTAGCCCCACCTCTTCAGAATGTCCATTTCCTAGGGGCTGATCCCAGAAGAAGCAATCAGATTGATTAATTCACACTAAGGTGTGAATGATTGATGATGCTCTGGGGGGCTGGAAAATTAAGGTGTTTATTCACTTATAGAAGATCTGTTTGGTTTTTATTTGAGAGAGAGAGAGAGAGAGAGAGAATATGAGTGGGGTAGGGGCAGAGAGAGAGGAGGAGGTGATCCGAAATGGGCTCTGTGCTGACAGCAGAGAGCCCAATGTGGGGCTCGAACTCATGAATTGTAAGATCATGACCTGTAAGATCATGACCTGAGCTGAAGTTGGACACTTAACTGACTGAGCCACTCAGCCCTCCCCCACACTATAAGAGATCTTTTAAAGCCACGTGGTTAAGAATATTTCCTATCTATCCTTTCACATATATATCTTGTTCACCCCTGTAGAGCAGATAATCTTACTATCTCAATTTTACAGAAGGGGATACTGAAGCTCAAAAAACTCCACCTACTTAAATAAATAATCTAGGCAAGGCTTGAACCCAGATCTCTGGCTCCAAGAGGAGCCTTGTTCCTTGCTTCACACTCTGCTGCTGAACAACAGATGAAAATATATTTTGATAGTTAATTCTTCTTAACTTTCAGGATGACTAATAGATTAATCTCTAAAGGTAAGCAGTCTAAGGGGGGTGCAATGGGCTGAATCGCCCCTCAGATTCATATGTTAAAGCCCTAACCTCCAACTTGTTGGTGCTTAGAGGTGGGGCCTTTGGGAGAAAACCAGTTTTAGAGGAGGTAGTGAGGATGGGGTGCTCATGGCAGGATTAGTGCCCTTTTAGGAAGAGCCATCTGAGAGCTTGCTCCCTTTCTCTCTCCCTGCCGTCTGAAGGCACAGCGAGAAGGCAAGCCAGGAAGAGAGTCTTATCAGAACCCAATGTTGCTGGCATGCTGATCTCAGATTTCCAGCCTCCAGAACTATGGAAAAATAAATTTCTGCTGTTCAAGTTACCCAGCCGATGGTATTTTGTTAAGGCAACCCAAACTGACAAAAAAGGAGAACCCAGAGGGCATGGGGACCACTGTGCCAACATGTAGCCATGTACCCCTATCTGCTGTTTCTCAAATGTCCACATGACGAAGCCCAAGAAACCAGGCAAGAACTATGAAGAAAACAAAAAACAAAACAAAACAAAAACAAAAACAAAAACTAAAAAAGCCTGAGAATTCTCCTTCTTTACTAGGTTTTTTTAAAGTTGTGTTTTGCTATAAAACCCTGAGTACAGGTCACTTGCTATAAAATTATCCATAATTTCTCTTAGCCCAGTGATACCAGCTTGGAGTTTTCCTTCAGAAAAGTTTTCCCTGATTGGGCACAATATTCCCAATTGTATTAGTTATAAAAACTAAAGGCAAAAACCATGTCTGGTCATTTAAAGTCATTCTCTTCTTGACCTCGTTGGTTCCATCTGGTCCTTTAGATGAAAGTAGTGCCTTTGAATGAGCTTTATTCTTTGGAAGTTACTTTCAGTGATGCCAAAGCCACACATCTGGTGAATGGCAGATGGGAATTTCCCTTGGGATGAGCCAAATGGGGGTGATTCACATCACCCAAGGGTGATGTCATCACAGTCCAAGATCAGCTGAAACTTGCTTAGGCAAAGGGGGATTTGTTGTCTCTCATAACCAAATCGGGAGAGGACAGGATTGTGGCAAGGCTTTGGGGTGATTGGGTGAACACTCGACCATTGTAAGCCTCCACCCTCCCAACCCCAGCCCCCCTGCTGTTTGCTACTCAGTGATTCCATTCTTTCTGACAAATGTCCTCCTGGCAGCTGGAAATAAGACCAGCAGAAGCTGCTCACTGCTTGGATCCAGGGCTCACCTCCAAAACCAGCTGGCATTGATGGTAGCTGTTTCAAACCACATGAATAGAATGGAGGAAGAGATCATCCCCCAAAGTTAAAAATCCTGTTCATAAAAGAAGTGCAGGAGGGGCCTATGTAGATTCCAAATAGATGACCCTATAAATAGCCATGGAAATCACAAATAAATGATAATAAAGCAGATTATGTATGCATTACATGTGCCCTTCCTCCTGCCCTTTCTTCTTTCCCTCCTTCCTCCCTCTTCCTTCCTTCTTTTTCTCCTTCCCTCCCTCCCTCCCTCCCTTCTTCCCTTCCTTCCTCCCCCGCTTCAATCTTCCTTCCTTCAATCTTCCTTCCTTCCTTCCTTCCTTCCTTCCTTCCTTCCTTCCTTCCTTCCTTCCTTCCTTCCTTCCTTTCTCTCTCTCACTGACCATTAATGATTGAACTCAATCTCCCCTCCAGCCCCTGTCCTCTCCCTTGAGATCTGGGTGGGGCTGAAATTTCCAACCCTCTAGTCAATGGTTGTTTCTCAGGCTGCCAGCCTCCATCCTTAGGTGTGGTTCCCCAAATAACTTCATTAACATAATAACATAAATCTTTATTGCTCCCACCCCTTAAGAAATTCTAAGGGGTGTAGGAGCTGGAAACCAGGAGCTGTGGACAAAGATCAAATATATAAGAAATTTATTATTATTATTTGAGTATAATAGACATACAATGTTACATTAGTTATGTTAGTTTTCAATGGACAACATAACATTCAATGAGTTTATACAGTATGCTATGTTTACCCTGATGTAGCTACCATCTGTCAGCATATAACACTATTACAATATTATTGACCATATTCCCTATGCTGTGTTTTTATTCCTGTGACTTATTCATTCAATAACTAGAAGCCTGTATCTCTCACTCCCCTTCACCCATTTTGCCCACCCCACCCCCCACCCTGGCAACAGTTTATAGGTCAGATTCTGCTTTCTGTTCATACATCTGTTGTTCTTGGTGGTGGTGTTTAGATTGCACTTGTGAGTGAAATTATACAGTATTTGTCTTTCTCCGTCTGACTTATTTTAGTTAGGCATAATACCCTCTATGTCTCTCCATGTTGTCTGAAAGGCGTGATCTCATCCCTTTTTAATGGCTGCATAATATTCCAGTGTGTGTGTGTGTGTGTGTGTGTGTGTGTGTATACCGCATCTTCCTCATCCATTTGTCTATCAATGGACACTTAGTTTGTTTCCATATCTTGGCTATTGTATATAATGCTGCAGTAACATAGGAGTGCCTATATCTTTTTGAATTAGTGTTTTGTTTTCTTTGGGTAAGTACCCGATAGAAAGTACCATTATTGGATCACATGGTATTTCTATTTTTAATTATTTGAGGACCCTCTATACTGTTTTCCACAGTGGCTGGACCAATTTACATTTCCAACAACAGTGCACAGGGATTCAATTTTCTCCACATCCTTTCCAACACTTGTTATTTCTTCTCTTTTTGATTTTAGCCATTCTAACAGGTGTAGTGTGATGTCTCATTGTGGTTTTGATTTGCATTTCTCTGGTTCTTGATGTTGAGCATCTTTTCATGTATCTGTTGGCCAACTGTAGGTCTTTGAAGAAATGTCTACTCAGGTCCTCTGCCTATTTTTTAATTGGATTCTTTGTGGGTTTTTTGGTGTTCGGTTGTGGAAGTTCTTTATATATTTTGGATATTAGCCCCTTATCTGACATATCATGTGCAAATATCTTCTTCCACTTAGTAGGTTGTCATTTTGTTTTGTTGATACATTACATGTGTTCGTGAATTGTAGGTTTCAAGGGAAAATTTGATTTGCGGCATCTAAAATTTTCATTATTTTATATACTGAAATCAAAATATGAATGGATGACAAATTTTTATTTTAAATACGTAATCAAGCCACACTCAAGAGATTCCAGCTCATTGTTTATAATTGTCGAGTATAGTTAGGACACAATCTTATATTAGTTTCATGTATACAACAGAGTAATTTGACAACTCTATACATTAGTCAGTGTTCACATGATAGGTGTAGTCACCATCTGTCACCATGCAATGTTATTACAGTATTATGGACTATATTTCCTGTGTTGTACTTTTCATCTCTGTGACATTTATTTTATAACTGGGATTTTGTGCCTTTTAATCCACTTTACCTATTTCACCCAACTCCCCCACCTCTGGCAACCAACAATTTGTTCTCTGCATTTAAAAGTCTGGTTTTTTAATTTGTTTGTTTGTTTATTTTGTTTTTTAGATTCCACATATAAATGAAATCACATTTGACTCACACATTTTGACTCACACATTTCAAAGACAATGACAGTTTTCAGGAGTGAAAGAAGTCTGAAAACTTTTAAAAAATAATCGTAGAGGAAGAATTCAGATAATTAAATATAAAATCGCCTATTATTTTCCCTCAAGTATATATAATGTAACTGTAAAATAATGAGCCAAAAAAAAGGTGGCAGACATAACTAGAATCTTACACTAACAAGTTTCGAACGTAGACATTTTGTTGGTATAATAATAACAGTTAATATTTATTGAATGTTTATTAAGTGTGGATAACTTTTATAAAACTTTTATTGGCAGTATCTGAATTAATACTCAGAGCAAGTCGTTGGCAGACTAAGCCCTGTGGGCTAAGTCCAGCCCACTGGCTGTTTGTATGGAGTTTTACTGAGACAGAGCAATGCCATTTACTTACGCATTGTCTCTGGCTACTTTCGTGCTAGAGAACAAGCAGTTTCAGCAGAGAGTGTATGGACTGCCTAAGGAATTTATAATCTTGTTCTTTATAGAACAAGTTAGCTGATCCTTGCAACACAATCCTATGCAGTAAATACCATTATCCCCACTTGACCCCAAAGTCACACACTGGCATTGTCAGCGTAGTGAGTCAAAACCAAGTATGTCTGAATATCAAGTCTATAATCTTTTTAGATATTTCTGTAGCAGAGAACACAGATCCTAGAGACAGACTGGGTTCCACTGAGACTCCACCACTTAGAAGCTGCATACTGGACATTTTGCTTAACCGCCCTGTATCTTAGATTTCTCCAGAACTCTTCTAATTGTTAACAGATGTCGCTGGTCATCTTTGATAGCGGCACAGCCCTTGGACCCCAACATGTCTGTCCTAGGCCCTGTACCTCAGGACCTCCGTGCTTTGGATGCCTTCCTCAACATTTTCAAAGTTTGCCTCAGGTACCTGGGAACAACTAGGATGGTTGTGTTATCTGGGCAGGACCTTAGGATCAATATCTTTGTGGATTCTGGTCCCCATTTCTCCCCTTTGGGGTATTCTTTGATCTCTATTCCCCATTCACCATGTGGAATCAACCAGATGCCCCCAAAGTGCTTCAGGATTCATATATATGGGATCATTCTGGGGCCTCCTGGCCTAGCCCTGATTCCAGGAGGGTGGTCTGACAAGTGATTGTTCCCAGGATAGCCTAGTCTCTCTCTCTCTCTTTTTAATTTTTTTTTAATGTTTATTTACTTGAGCGGGGGGGCAGAGAGAGAGGGAGACACAGAATCTGAAGCAGGCTGCAGGCTCTGAGCTGTCAGCACAGAGCCTGACACGGGGTTCGAACCCACGAACCATGAGATCATAACCTGAGCTGAAGTCAGACGCTCAACTGACTGAGCCACCCAGGCGCCCCACCCCCGTCTCTCTTTGATGAGACTTCATGAACTTGAGCTACCGTACAAGTGTAGACACACTGATTTTGATGACTCTTGGGTAGGAGACACAAGTTCAGGAATCTGGGGTACCCATGGCACACTGCCAACATTTGGGCTGGCACACGTTGGGTCCATGTGTCAGCTCTTACCCCTCCATGTTCCAAGATAGAGCAGCCTGTGGTCTGTAGCACTCCAGGACACTAACTGTGGCATCATGCATCCTTCATCCTGCTCATCTCTCATCATAGATGCCAGGATTGTCAAGTCCCCACCCTGAGCGGTCCTCCAGAGGTGGCCTTGTCATTCTCTTCCAACAGCTTTCAAGCCAGGAGACCCTTGTGACTGATGCCTTCTCGAGGCACCAATCAATCTGTTGACTCTGACATCCAGTTTAAGCCATTTTGGGGAGAGACAGACATTCTTTGCACAAATGGGACCACTTTTCTTTGACTACTCATAGCCCCCCCCCCCCCCCCCGCCACAACTGGTGGTAGAAGGCAGAAGTGTTGTTAGCATTGAAAGAAATCACATTCTCGGAGTTCAGCGATTACTCAGAGGAGTTCAAGAGAAGATAAGGTTAGAAAAATGTGCCATTCCATGCTTACTCTGTAAAATTTCAAACAGTGAATTTCACATGCTGAGAAAGTAATTAGCATTCCCATTTACCGCCACACTCTGGGTAAGACTGCCTTTGTGGTCATCATTCGCAAAGCCAGTAAGAGCCTTTGAGAGTCACTGGAAACTGGGATTTATGAGTGTCAGGATGGATGTGGCATCCTGAATGATGACAAATCAGCATGAAATAAAGGGTATTAGGGAAATGCAGAGGCAAGAAGATCTATGTAGCTGCAATATAAACGTATTCTGAAGAACCATAGCGTGAATGATAACAATGTCATTACCCTTTCCTCCCAGTAGGAAAGGTGAAATTAGCACATCTAACGATAAAAAAACACAAATAGATGATTCTGGTACCTGCACAGGAAGGGAAGGCAATATGAATAATCTTCACATATGCTGACTGGATAAGAAACAAATATCAATATTAATCTACCCATGATTCTAAACCTCCATCAATAAATCCTTATACCTCACATAGGTCCACCAATTTGTAAAACATTTTAAAAATCAGGGGTGCCTGGGTGGCTCAGTCATCTGACTCTTGATTTCTGCTGAGGTCATGATCTCATGGCTCTTTGTGTAATCGAGCCCCCAGTTGGGATTCTCTCTCTCCTTCTCTCTCCCTCTGTGCCTCCCCTGCTTACATGCACATGCTCTCTTTCTCTCAAAATAAATAAATGAACATTAAAAAAAAATCAAATTGTTTGTATAGACAGGGGTCCTGCAAAAAAAATATTTGCCTAGAGCATGTACTCTAGGGACCATCCTGCTTGGGGTGACCTTTTATTTCCAAATGAGTCACTCTAGATTTCATTGGTGGCTTCTCCTGTATCTTTTCAGGTTTGTGCTTTCCCACATGTTTCCTGCTCATTTAGGTTGCTCTTTCTTGTCTCCTTTGCAAAAATCAACCTAGGCTTTGTAATACTGTGTACCCCTTGACTTCTTTTCAAGCAGACAATTTGCCACCCTTTCTCTCTGTCTCTTTGATCATCTGTCAGCCATTTTCTTTCTCTCTGTCCCACACCCGCGCACGCACACACACACACCCTACCCACACACGCCACATCACGCAGGCACGCACACAACTAATGAACATAATGCTTTGATGTGTAGGCAGCACATTTCCGTGGGATTTGTTCTTGCTTTAGGAACTGTGAGACTCATGAATTCAAGGGGCTTGCATTTGGTACAGTCAGAGAGTCCAGGGTTGCTCCCCCTCGTTCTCAGATCTAGCATCAGAACAGTGAGGTCTTACATAGCATGTGAAGAATGCCAAGATGCCAGGATGGCACACAAGTGGGAATTCTTTTAGATGGCCTGTTGTGAGCTCCAGTCTGTGGTTAGAACTTGGCTCTTTAAATCTTTACTTGCCTGTGGATCAAGTGTCCTGCGACTTGTGACAGCTGCAGTGTTGGATGAGATAAGGGATGCTCTGTGTAATTCATGGCTGTGCGTCTACATTTTCACTAGAGAAAGCTATTGAACTAAAATCACATTTTATGGCATTTAAAAATATTTGGATAGCCTAAGATCCAAATCGTGCTTTCTACCAGGAGATAATACAATCCATTTTTACATGCTGTTCCTTTTTGTTATTACAGATAATTTATACGTCTTTATTCCTGGCACTGTCTGGCTGTCCTAGAAACAGCCGATGCCACCAATTAGGACATAAAATCAGTTGCTGCTGACTTTCTGTCCTATTATGTGTTCATGCATCAGCAGGGAAGGGCACTTGAAATGCATTTGCTTTAGCACATTTAGATAATGTATGAGAAAGGTGACAGCTTTTTTTTTTCTTTTTTGCCAACTTGCACATTAGTGTCTCTTAAGTGGCAGATTAAAAATTTCATAAAGCACTAGCACTGATTAAAAATGTTTGTTTAGGCTTGCTCAGGATTGTAAGTGCCCACAGGCTCCGAATCACATTCTTGTCCTTCTTTAAACCAACAACATTTTAAAAGCTTGCTGTAATGGCTCTCTCTTATTATAGCAAGCAATAATAAATTTCTATAGGGCTATATTCTTTTATAAGGTAGATAACAATAATGTATAAATATAGAAAAACCAACCAGATCCATGGAAACATTTTTAAGTATATATATATCTATATATCTATATATCTATATATGTATATCTATATCTATATATGTATATCTATATCTATACACACATATATATATATACATATATATATATATATATATATATATATATATATATATATTTAAAAATTTCAGTCCTATTAGTCAGATTCTCCTTTGAATACATTAGAGACATGCCTCATACCTGGTTTTGTTTTTCTCAAAAATTATTTTTCAGCATTTATGACATGGCTCTCATGTAGTTAAGGCTCCTGAGGAGTCTTAACTTCTGGTGGACTGTATATATTGTGTACTAATAAAAAAAAAATTCTTTGGCGAGCATTAATTTTCAGGTCTACTTTTTATCCATTTAGTCGTTCTTTTCCTCAATGTTTCCTTCATTGAACAACAGCTCCTGTGCCTGGCTGGGGTCAGGTCTGACAATGGTGTCATCTCATCATGAGGATTGACCTCGCCGTAATGCCATGGAAGACCCACAGAAGAGAGGCTTGAGCAAAGAGTGATGGACCAAAAAGGAGAGAGCAGCTGACCGTCAGTTTCTCATGCGGGCATCCCAGAGAAGGTGTCAGTGGGTTGGGAATGGAAGAGGAGTGCTTGCCAAGACATAGAGGCTGAAAAGTTGGGTATGTGGGGAGGTCAGCAATAGTCCTTGTGACGGAAGCCAGGCGTGTAAACGAGGTTCGTTAGTCATACCTACAAAGAGAAGTAGGCAAGGCCCTAAAGCCTCAAATCCTGTCCTATTCCTTGTTACCAGTCCCCAGGGAAGGGACATGCTGTTACCAGCTAGTGTTTTAGCCCTCACACTTTATGTGGGTGCCTATCCTGGCCCCCCGCCCCTGGGATAAGCCTTGGGTGACATGTAAGGACCCCCTGCCTCCTCTAAGCTCAAGACCAGAAGCAGGTGAGAGGACATACCTGACTCCTTTCTCCTGGACTTGACCTAGTTCCTGCATGGCTTTTTAAGAGAGGGAAGAAATACAATGATGCTCTATAGTCATAAGGAGACCCTAGACCCATTTATCCCACCAGCAGCTAGGAAGGGAGGAGAGAGACATGATCTAAATTTTAAGAAAGTTGAACTTTAAAGGAAGAAGTTCTAAATGAAGTACCCACCCAGAAGCAAGGATGTTTACCTTCTAAACATAACCCTGAACAGTGTAGATCCAATTTTTACCTCCTTGGATATGGACTAGGGTGTTGGGAAGGGGGGTAAGCGTTAGACGTGATTCATGAAATTTGGGTTTTATGTCCAGGTTCTGCCACTAACACAATGAGTTCATGGAGGGCCTTACATGCCTGCTTAGGAGTTTAGGCTTTTATGGTAAGAGGGAATCTCTGAAGGTTGTTAACTTGGAACTTTATAGGATTAGATATTTGGAGAAAACTAAAATATTTTTAATCTTTTTTTTTTAATATTTATTTTTGAGAGAGAGAGAGCATGAGCAGGGGGAGGGACAGAGAGAGGGGGGACAGAGGATCCAAAGCAGACCCTGCACTGACAGCAGACAGCCCGATGTGGGGCTTAAACTTACAAACTGTAAGATCAAGACCTGAGCCAAAGTCAGGACATTCAACCAAATGAGCCACCCAGTCGCCCCTAAAATAACTTTTAAATATTGAAATATTGAAAACTCGCCACCAGCAAAATAATACAAAAACATGGGCAGGGGTCATTGTGAAGATAGGGTAATAGTTAGGAAGTTGTTGCTGTAATAGAAGCAAGGGATGATGAAGAATTGATCAAAGTTAGTGCCGGTGGGAATGGAGAAAAGAGGTTGGATGTAAGAAATATCAAGGGGGTGAAGGAGAAGGTTGTAGGGAAGGAGGAGTCAACTCCCACATTTTTGTCTTGAGCAGCTGATGGGCTGGTGATTGTCATTTACTAGGATGGGGAAAGGGGAGGGAAGCATATTGTTGGTGATGGTGAGCTCAGTTTGGAATACGGTAAACTCAGGGTTCCTGCAGGACAAACAAGCAGAGCTTTGCAGTGTTCAGCTGGGTGCTCAGGTATGAAGCCCAAGAGTTGAGCCTGGGCAGGAAATACAGAGCTGGAGTCATCAATAAGTAGCTGGTAGTTGAAGCTTTGCCACAAGCAGAGGGACATAGAGAAGGCCGAGGATGACCCCTGGGTGCACCGTAGTGACAGTGTTACGACCGATCTATCCCAGACACTAACTCAGGAAACAAACGTGTGAGCCCTGACTGCCGGGGCCACCTGCTCCTCCCAGGGAATTCTGAGAGGGCTGGACACAGAGGAAGCTCAGCTCCCGTCTGGGCTCGCCAACACTGTTGCCTAACAAACTTGGATAAACTCTGTCACAAGAGAAGACAATAACTCAAGAGATGAGGGTTTGGAAGAGAGAAAGGGAGAGATTAATTTCAGGTACTGGCAGCCCCAGGAGGTGGCAGGTGCAATCTTTAACCACCAACCTCTCCACCTACAAGATGGTCACTAGAGTTTTACAGGAGAGGTTCAGGGGGGTATGTGCAGTCAAGCAGGCAGAGAGCTCATGGTCTGGGGTAAGTGCTCAACTCATGACCATGGACAGACAAGGGGACGTGTAGGGTGTGGTCTTCTAGGCATTCAGTTGCTATCGGTTTTTCGGCTCTGGCAGTTGTAATGTTCTGGTCATTGGCAAACATCAGTGCCACTGTGGGGTGCCCATGCGTTACCAGGGTGCTGAGGCATTGAACCCACAGCACCTGTGGTGGTAGGCGGGGCTTGCCTTGGCTGTAACAGCTCTTTTCCCCAGGGCATCCTTCAAACGCCTCCATTTCCTCCACCTCCAGCACACCGGCTATGGCTTTGCCAGTCAGCTTCCTGGAGGGTATTTGCGATCCCCTTACATCACGCCTGGGTTTCAGTGAGCTCTCTGGCTTCTTCCTAGATTTGATCTCTGCAGACTTGGAAGGCCTATTTAAGTTTGCCTGCATCTGTGTGGGAACACTTCTTAGGCAAAGAGCTACTGAGGAGTATGTTCCTATCAACAACCTAGCGCCCCTCTGAGGTCTTCTCTGCTTCCCTTTTGCTGTTATCTGGATGACAGGAATAATCTGACCCCTGCCCACATCAGATCCTGTCTGGGGCTGGAAACAAGCCTCAAAACGTGTTTTAAATCCTTTATTTCTCTCCATCTCCCCCAAATCTGCCCACCAAGCACACGCTTGACTTATATTACACAGCAACAATGAATTGTGAGTGACAGTGACCCTCCTGAAGGTAGCCGACTTGGCCCCCATGGGCCAAGGCATCACACCTGCGTCTGATTAGACACTATGCTACCCTGTCTGAACATGTGGCACATGAAAGCAGCTTTCTCTCGTGCACTTGTAGGGGGATGCTTTCTGGAAATGGTAATGCAGGGCTAGACTTTACTCCTGCTGATCTCCTGCCTGGAATATTCTCCCCTTGCTTGCCACCAGCCAGAGCACCGCAGAGTGCTCTTATCCCCCATCTTACAGTAGACACTGAGGCCCAAGGAGATGGGGCCACCCTGGCCTTGTCTCCTTAAAGAACGCTCTTAAAAGGGGTCTTCTTTGTTGACTCTCTGTATTGGCTTGCTCGGACCACCATAACAAAATGCCACAGACTGGGTGCTGCAAACAACAGAAATTAATCTTCTCACCATTCTGGAGGCTGGAAGTCCAAGATCAGGGCGCCTGTGGGGCTATTTTGTCCTGAGGCCTCTCTCTGGTTTGCACATGGCACTTTCTCGCTGTGTCTTCACATGGCCTTTGCCCTGGGTATGTGTGTGGAGACAGGGGTGTAGTGCGGGTGGGGAGATCTTTCTCTCATCCTCTTCTAAATCCACCAATCCTAGCAGGTTAGAGTTCACCCTTATGGCCTCATTTAACCTTAATTACCTCCTATATCCAAATATAGTCACACAGGGGTTAAGGCTTCAACATACGAATTTAAGGGGAACACAATTCAGTCCATAGCATTCTTTGACCATAACATTACTCCATTTTTCTTCATTGTCTCCAGTGCTTGAGTATTATATCAGTTTCCTCTGCTGCCTTAACAAATTACTACAAACTTGGTGGCGTAAAGAACAGAAATTTATTCTCTCACAGTTCGAGAGGCCAGAAGTCAGAAATTAGTATCTTTGGGCTGAAATCAAGCTGTCAGCAGGATCACACTCCCTCCAGAAGCTCCAAGCTCTGAGGGAAAATCTGTTCCTTGCTTCTTCCATATTTTGGTGCCTACAGCATTCTCTTACTTGTGGCCACATCACTCCAATCTCTGTCTCTGTAGTTACATTGTTTTCTCCTCTTCTGCATGTCAAATTTTCATCTCTTTCTTATGAGGACAATTGTGATTGCAGTTAGGGACCACCTGGATAGTTCACCATCCAGGAGAACTCCCCATCTCAAGACCCTTGATTTAATCATGCCTGTAAAGATCCTTTTTCCAAATAAGGTAACATTTTCAGGTTCCAGGGTTTAGGACCTGATATCTTCATTGGCCATTATTCAGCCCACCATAGGGGTATTGTTCATATGCTATCATTTGGTGTTTTAATAGGGGAGTCAATCTATGAGAGGAGCCCTTGTTGGAAGGGCAAGAGCCCCAAACATGTCTTTCTTGGGCATTTCCAGGTGAGATCACACTCTGCAAATCATCTTCCAGACAGGTGGCTCTGTCCTCTCCCATGGCTTCTCATAGGATCTGAAGGGAGGGCTGAGAGCTGGGGGCTCGGGGTTCTCCTGGGAGAGGAAATGCTTACATGATCAGGGGTCGGAAGGTAGGAGCCTTCTCTGCATTTCTATTTCATGGCTAGTTAGAAGGGTGGGCTATTTAACTTGTTATTACTTTGGTTACCTCTGGTTCGAGCCATCTCTGAGCCTGGGGTCTTCAGGAGGGAGACCCTGCTTCCCCCCCAAACTTAGACCACAGGGTCTGCCCCTCCTCTCTGTTCTTCCATCATGACACAATTTTCCCTCTCAGTTACTTAAAACACCAGATCAATTTTCAATGTGCTTATGAAGTCCAGAGAGCCAACTGTGTTGAAAATTAGCAATTTTAATCAATAGTGAAGCCACCGCTTTTTTTTTTTTTTTTCCCAAGAAGGGGGTTACTGCAGAGTGAATCTTCACAAACAGTGCTTTATTTGGTCACAGGACCCATGGTCCGCTATGAGGACGGGAGAACTTTATTGGATGCTAATCTAATATCTAAGCTTGTGTTTGTCTGCTCTTCCTTCTGGCCATTTATGGTAAAAAAAAATCTGAGGCCAGGACACTGTAAATGTTTTCTTTCTTGTGTCCAGTCCCATCCCAATTTCATTTTCATGCAGTGAGAGTAGGGGTTAGAAGATAATTAGCGATTTTCTTATCCTGTTTTTAACAATGCCTCTGCTTGCTTTACAAAGATAAGTTTAAACATTACTGCTTACTCCGAAAAATTCAATATGTAATTTTAATGTTGTTTCAGGCTTTTCAAAGTTTCATGTGTTTGTGGAGCACTGCTAATGGTTTACCTCAGAATGCAGAAAAACTATTATAAAGTTACAAAGGAGACTTTAGGAGAAAGTCATACTCTCCTTAAGGAAGCCATGTCACTAAGATGCCTTGTCTTGGGGAGAGAAGGGAAGATCAGACAGTGATTCAGAAATATCAACATTTGGTATCAAGGCATTAACGAACCATGTTAATCACTGAAAGCTTTCCTTTAAATTCTTCCTGTACTACCTAATTTGTGTTGATTCAAAATTAGATTGACTTGCAATGCTTGCATTTACTCCTCTGGCACCAGGGAAACCAGCCAACCAACCTTTCTGATCTCTTCTGGTGAAGGCCACATTTGGTGACAGGATCGTGGAAAAGTCTGTCTCCCCACCCCTTCTTTTTTGGGTTCCAGGCAAAATTCTACATTAAGCGAACTCTCTTTTATGCTTCTCCCAGTTTCTCTGACTCTCTGTATCTCCCATACCCTAGTCCATTTGCTAGAGGCTTGTGTTTCTAGAATAGACATCTGATAAGCTAGTCCACATCCCCTTGTTGATGGCTTTAAGATGCTGATACTCCAGGAGTATTCTAAGGGAACTCCATGCCTAGCATAATGCCGTATCCAAAAGAACCCATTTCCAATGGCAGATTTTCTGGCCCTGGGGACAGCTATATAAAGGAGAAATTGTTTTGAGCAGGGTTGTCTTTCTGAGGTCACTCAACTTCTGCCGATTCCATTTACAAACAACTCTGGGCATGGGTATGGGGACAACATCCTTTGGGGGTTTTAATTCACATTTCTTGTGACTCAAATTAAAGATGGAATTTTCCATGGAAACAGTACCTCAAGGGCATCTTTGTTCAAGACCCAAACCTCATGCAAGGATCTTCCCACTTCCCACTGGTGGTTATTTGTGGTGTAAACGTTGGGGACTTTGTGCTATGCTGACATGACTGTTTTCCTGATGTACCTTGCAAGGGTAAGGGCTAATCCAATGAGTGAATTTGGTCTTCCCTGAGGGGTGGGCAGCCCAGAAGTCACCTGTGGGAAGAGGCAAGTCCTTGGGCAGGTGCTGAGTCTGGCTGGATGTAAGTCCAGAATTTCTGCCTCTTTCTGAGTCTCACTTTTGTGAGTTTGGACTTCAAGGAATTTGAGAGAACGTCAGGGGCTGTTTGCTTCTCCTCCATTGAGCTGCTTTTCCTCCCAGCCAAGATTCTTTAATGACACTTGGACTTCTCTCTCCATTTCCTGAGGAGGTTTATCCCTTAATCTTGGGGATGTTCAATCAGAAATTGTAACCCAGCCAGGAAAAGATGGTTGAGAGGGGGCTTGAAGAAGCAACCTGGAGGTTCTGTGGTGGGACAGCTGCCCAAGTAAGTTCAGTCCAGGGACTGTAATAAGAACTTGTTTCATCTGGTGCTGTTTCAGGAGATACTTAGCCTCTCTTGCTTCTTCCATCAGCATAAATGACTTTCCCTGAACACCCAATGATCCCACAGTTGAAGTGTCCCCAGTCTGGCTTTCAGGTTATAGCACAGGCACCGTTAACTGGACATGAGCTTTCTCAAGATGGTGGCTTATTGTATATACATTTCTAACCCTGGGAGCCACCTGTTCAGCAACCCAGATTCTGAAGTCTTCTTACTCCCCTGGGAGAACCTTCTCAGGCATGGGCCCAAATCTTTCAGGCCTGGAACTGAGGATTTTCTAGTTCAATCCCTGTTCCTGGACTGTTTTGAGGAGAAACCCTTATAGCTTATAGTGCATCCTTTTGTTTGCTTATGATCTTCCTCCTGAGAATTCCCCCTCTCCTGAAAAAAATCCATTTGGGTTCTCCTCCTCTCCCATAAAGCCATCCACATCTTTCCCTCCCCAGAACTCAGAGCTCATTTTTCCCAACCATCTTTTGGCAATGAATCACACATATGTCTTATGACTTACTCGGATAATTGTTTTATGGTAAGCATAATACCCACTTCACCTATTCAGCCTTCCTGACTTTGATATATGGCAGGCATCTCTGTCTGCACAAGAACACTCTGGAATATTAAATGTATTTGGCAAAGTGGCTTTGATTTGGGCAGATGTTTTTATGTATCTATCACTAATGTCAATCTGCTTTCCATGAGGGAAATTTGGCTGACCTTCAAAGGACAAAGATTATTGACCTCCCGTGGAAGCCAATGGAAGTGAATTCACTATCAGATATATTTTTTTTAAGTAAAAATGAAAGACAATTAAAGGCAGCATGGTACAATAGTCCCTTCTTATCTACAGGGGATATGTTTCAGTCCCCCCAGTGGATGCCTAAAACCACAGATAGTACCAAACACTATATATACTGTTTTCCCATATGTCCCTAAAGTTTTGTTTCTAAATTAGACACAGTAAGATTAACAATAATAAAATAGAACCATTATAATAATATACTGTAATAAATTATGTAAATTGTTTCTCAAAATAGCTTATTGTACTGTACTCCCCCTTCCTGTGAGAGTTGATGAAATGCCTGCATAGTAAGATGAAGTAAAGTGAGTAGACATCGTGACAAAGCATTAGGCTACTATTGAACTTCTGGTGATTGGTCATTAGGAGGATAATCTGCTTCCAGACCCAATGGCCATGGGTAACTGAAACTTTGGAGAGCAAAACCACGGATAAGGAGGACTACTGTAGTAAAATAGACTTCATTGTGCTATACATCTCTTCACAGAACAAGCAGGGTTCTTCCACATGACTTTCTTTGCAGCATTTTACCACAGAATGATGACTCCCTGGAAACTCAAGTAAGAAATGGTTAGGCCTACTTCTGAATAATCACTTGCTCTAAGAATAAGGTTAAGAATTAAACATTCTCAGATGGAAGACTGGCTGGATGAAATGGTGTGTTATCCCAATGAAGCATGCAACTTTCCAGATATCATCAGATGAAACAAACATGTCAATCAATCAAGCAAGCAGGGAGATCATCTTCTTCTTTAGAAAATAATTGTATTGTAGGGGCACCTGGGTGGCTCAGTCGGTTGAGCATCCGACTTCAGCTCAGGTCATGATCTCACAGTCTGTGAGTTGGAGCCCCACATCAGGCTCTGTGCTGACGGCTCAGAGCCTGGAGCCTGCTTCAGATTCTGTGTCTCCCTCTCTCTCTGCCCCTCCTCTGCTCATGCTCTGTCTCTCTCTGTCTCAAAAATAAATAAAAACATTAAAAATTTTTTTGAAAAAAAAAATAATTGTATTGCTTAACCACACATAAGTTAATGTGTGAACATAGTTTTGAGTATTGTGACATTCCCCAAGTGTACCATACAGCTAAATAAACCAGAAGGTTACCTCAGTCAATCCTAGTTTATCATTTAGCATCTGGAAATTTCTTTTATCTTGCTGGATCTAGCCCAAAAGTATGGGTGGAGACACAGGGTTGCAGCCAATAACCTAGTTATGTATATGGCTTATTGACTTGTCCAAAAAAACTTTAGTCAGTCATTCATATTAGTCTGGTAAGTGAATTCTAAAGTCTGAAGATTTTATTTATTAGAATTGCTAAATCAGGGACTAGGTTGGTAACGATTTCCAAAGGAGAAATTCTTATTGGAGAGAAACCATCATGTTGACTTGTTTTAGGTTTCACAGTAAAATGATTCAGTCTCACCAGGCTTCATACTAGGAGGAGAATAGCCATCATGTAATGTATACTTTTCCTTTTGTCTGTTTATATTTGCAAAGAGCTAAGTACCCTGATGTTTCCATTTTTTTTTTTAAGCAAATAATTTGAGGCAGAAGTAATATATCCATGTCCTTTGTTAGGTCTCATCTCCCAGGGAAAAGATTACCTATGAGAACCTTGCCTCCACACGAAGGGTCTCAACTTAGACAAGCTACATGGTCTCTTTCCTGGTTGTTGGGTCACAGGTTGCTTGCCATTCTGAGTCTGCAAATAAAGTGCATCTTGATAAATAAGGTTAAAAGCAGGAGAATGTTCATAGACCGAGAACATCAATTCGGCTCTCAGCAAGTGGAAAGTGCCTTTGTGCAGAAAGCCCCCAGCAGCTCTGTACCTGCTCCCTGGAGAAGGAACCAGGTATCAGAAGGGCTACCAAGGGAGAAATGCCTTAACCAAACCATAAGGCAGATGTAGCTGTTTCCTCTCCCATAGAGGCATATTTGTACCGTCTCAATTATACCTAATCTATGGGAGACTGTATGGGAAAAGACCCAGAGAAAGTATAATAGTTAAATACCTGCAAGGACGCATCATTGCTTAGATTCTCGCAAACAATACTGTAGCAGAGGGAATGCACAAACATTATCATTTTATCCAGTAGTTTAACCTTTTCCTTGAGGTCATGCTGCAGATGAAGAGTAACATGAGAATAAATGTGACCAATAATTAAGACAGGGAAAGCGTTAAAAGGGTCTGGTTGAACCGAAGAAGAACACCGGACAATCGTGGGATAGAAATACAGCTGGGAAATTAAGGCAGGGACTCGGTGCTCCAAGGAAACTGGTTTCCTCTTCTATGTGGTTAGTTGTCCCGTGTTTCACCTGAAGGTCAGAGGTTATTTTAGATGATCGGATGATAGAACTGCAACAGCTCCAAACCAGGTGGGACAATCATTGAAATGTCTGAGAGAGGAAGTCATTTCAGGATACAGTTCAAGGAGAAATGAAAGTTATGATGTGCAAGTGTTTGACTTTGAAGGGGGAGGAGGGTGCTGACAGCAGGGCAGGAATCGCTGTGTACATTTCCTGTTCCCGTTCCTTAACTGACATCCTCAGGCATCTCTCCTCCTTGGTGTGGGGGTGGGGGGAGAGAGAAGAGTGTTCTCTACTGCCCTCTTTTTAGCCTCCTTAATCTTGTTTATATGGCACCTGCAGCAAGGAAACATCTGTCCAACAAGGATGGGATTGGAGTTACAAGAGTTTGCCATAGTGTGTTAAAGTAAGAGATGCACAGAAATGAATTTTGAGAAGCTGGCATCGATTGACCTAAAAAGTACTGAGGGGCCCCTGGGTGGCTCCGTGGGTTGAGCGTCTGACTTCAGCTTAGGTCATGATCTCGTGGTTTGTGAGTTTGAGCCCCCCACGAGACTTGCTGCTGTCAGCCTGTCAGTGCAGAGCCTGCCTTGGATCCTCTGTCCCACTCTCTCTGCTCCTCCCCGACTTACACTGTCCCCAAAATATTTTTAAAAAATTCTGATCTTGTTCATTTCTCCTAAAATTGAGGGGTGCTGTTTCTGGAATCTCAAAGCTTTGGGAAATAATCAAAATTGCAGAGTGGATGGAAATCACCTCATACCTTATTTTAAAGGCTCACACATACTTCAGAGAAGCAATTTTTCTGGTCCTGGACTTAAGGAAAATATTATTATTCTCTTATGTTTTTATTTATTACTATAAACAAGCAACTTCATTTTAACATTTACTCTTTATTGTGTTGCATGAAGTACCTATGTAATGCAAGTATGTACTGTACTAAAATACCTATATTTCCAAATAACATTATATGGTGTAGCCCACAGTCTCTGCAGAAGCATCTTGAGTAACCTGTGCCTTTATACTTTACAATCCATTGTTGGTTACTGTGAAAAGTATGATTAACAGATGAAGAAAAAGAGATAAAGCTAAATATGAATACACTTTTCCAAACATATACATACGCAGCTTACAATGGGACCCCAAATGGAAACAAGTCAAATGACATTTGATGTGATACCTATAAAATGTAGACTCTGCAATAAAAAGCCAAAGGCACATAAAAATATATTTTAACTTTAAAAATAACTTAGTTACAGTAATACTTTGCTTGTGTCTTACCAACATGTAGCGGACAGTCAAAATTTCGCGATATAGATATAATATATAGGGATATATAAGAGCTACAAGAAAATCCCCCAAACCCATAAAGTTGTTCAAATGTGAAAACAGAGAATAGTGTTAACACTGAAGAATTTGCTATGGCGAGCCCAAATGATGTAATATAGAAAAGAGTCTAGAAAAAAGGCTTAGGTGTTAAATAAACTTTGACTTCTTCTTGCCCAGGAAATGCTAGAGTACTGTGAAGTTCTTTAATGTGACTTGTGCAGCCCTTCGAGCTAGTGCCAATCTTGGCTGGGCTAGATTTCTTAACGTGTCTGGAAGCAAAAAAACGTGAGCTGAACGTCAGCAATACCCACCGAAAAAAAATGGGTTCTGACAGACTCACTTCCTTTTCGCCAGGACAGTTTTTGTTGTTATTGTTTTGTTTTTGCAAACAGGGCATAACAGGTACAAAAAATACTTTGTAGGAACATTATTTTAGAAAACCTATCACACAGTGGCAAACATAGCCAGTGAAGCTCTTCTCTCCGACTGTGGTTGGTTTAGTTCTTATTTTTTGATGATACCTTTTACCCCCGAGGACAAGAGCTGGTGGTGTCTGTTACTTATTTTTATCCATGACATTCAGCACCTCATCCAAAAACGAGGGCCCCAGATCGAGCTGCAGGGAGAGGAGGGACCCCGTGAGATCGGAGAGGGACTCCTCTGATTTAGTCTTGTCTTTGACGAGCTCGCACGGGGCAGGCTGGTCATACATGTCCTCGGCCGGCCAGTCGGGGTACTGTTCGGAGAGGCTGGAGGAGTGGCTGTCCCTGCCCTGGCTGGACTGCGACGCGGACCCGCTGGAGCCCCACGACACGTCTCCCTGGTGGCCTGTCCCGTTCTCCAACAGACTGCTCTTCTCCGGGGCCTTTTCCTCCACGACGGGCTCACAGCTAAGCCGGGGCAGCTTGGCCGGCCCGAAGGACTCCTGCTTGGAATTAAACGTCACTGGTGACAGTAAGGGCAGCATGAGCGCCTGGGAGCCTCCGATGGTCGGGAGGGAGATGGCGTTTTTGAGCACCGGGGAGGGCGTTTCTGTGAACATGGAGTCGGACGTGCTGTTGGCCCGGAAGAACTCGCCGTGCCCGGTCAGCTGGCCCATGAGGGCCTTCTCCTGGTTTCCAGGCAAAAGCTCGTAGTTCCCCTGGAGGAAAGAAATATCTCCAAAGACGTCGTGCTGGCCCTCTTTGCCGATGTGAATGGTGTGGCGAAAGTCTCCCAGAGGAGGACTAATCATGTCGGGGGACAGGATGTCCCTCAGTTTAAATTTCTTTCCTTTCTTGTTATTGGCAGCTTTCAGGTAAATTGGGGTCTTGGCTGGCATTTTGGAGTTGGAGAAGGTCTACTTTGCAAAAGGGAAAAGGGACACTTTCTTCGCTGATGTTAAGCTCCGAATATCCTTTCTGATAGGATCTGTCACATCATTTTTCTCAAGGAGCTTCTAGAAGTGGCTCTGAAATGAGACTGGGTTGAAAAGGCCTTCCTGAAGTCACAGCCAAGTGGGGCGTCCTGGAGAGTCAGTTACATCATCCAA
The DNA here is from genome assembly GCF_028018385.1 of Neofelis nebulosa. Classification (NCBI taxonomy): domain Eukaryota; kingdom Metazoa; phylum Chordata; class Mammalia; order Carnivora; family Felidae; genus Neofelis; species Neofelis nebulosa. The sequence continues at coordinate 30,920,380 of NC_080790.1, forward strand.
CCCATCCCACGGCGGGGAGAAAGCTGGAAAGGAAACCAAAGCAGGTTATATTCAGCTGACCCTTTAGGGTTCACTGGGCCTGCCTCTTTCTCAACAGCCTGTGAATAAAGGCAGGACCAGTTCCCATCTAAAGCCAAACTCTATTTTTTTCCCTCCATCAAGTAGGATAAGAACTTTAATCTTAGGGTCTTTTACTAAGGGTCTACTAATCTTGGTCTTATTTCTGGGGGAAACAAAGAGATGAAAAAAAACTCATACCTATGACATCAGTACTTTCTAAACATGGCCATGGACACAATTTTCTGCACATGCCTAAGATTTTTAGATTTTTCTCCATTATAAGAATTGCTGTCAGCACATGACCAGAGTGATTTCAGCTCCTTAGATACAAAGTAGATTTGCTTTAAAATGTTTTCCCTTTTGTTTGATAATATTTTGTTGCTGAGTTCTGTATCTAAATAAAACTAATGCAATGCAGCAAATAGTCCTATAAGGAAAGGGGTTGGAAATACCATTTATTAAGTGACAGTGGCTATTATGTGCCAGTGGCCAACAAAATCTTAGCAAAATCCAGTCGCACAAATGAGAAAATAGGGATTCAGGAGTCACAAAATAAATCACCCTTTGTCAAGAACATACAGTCAGTTCATGACAGAGCCCGAGCTGGGATCGAGTTGTGGCACAGAAAACTGGGCTGTCAAGCCTTTCAGGTCTTGGAGACGTTCTGAGATAGAAGGAAAAGAACGAAACTGATTCTTTTCAAACAAAAACCAGTGTGATCATCTACAACTGGCTGGGTCTTAGAAATACTTTTGGAACACTTCCTGATAAAGTTTGTGTCCTCTCCCTGTGGTAGGTGGCACCCCAAGGTAACCCCCATGATGTGCCTCCTGGTGTTAACACCTGTGTGGGCACAACCTGGGACTTGCTTCTAAACTACAGAATGTGGCAAAGGTGATGGGATGTCACCCCGTGGTTAGGTGACATGGTAAAAGAGTCCATCTTAGCAGACTGGAGAAAGGTGCCTTTCACTGGCTTTGAAAAAGTAAGCCGCTGTGCTGAGGGAGGGCCCGTGGAGATGAATTCTGCCAACAACCTGAGGGAACCGGAAGTAGATCCCCCCCACCCCGGTTGAGCCTCTGATGAGAGCAAAGCCCCCTGGCATCTGTCTCCCAGCCTGATGAGATCCTGGAGCTAAGCCCTGCCTGGGCTCCCAACTGACAGAAACTGTGGGACAATAGCTTAGGTGGTGTTATAAGCCACTAAGTTTCTGGTAGTGTGTTACCAGCATAGAAAATGCACACACCCTCCCTGCACATGCAACTTAACACAATGAGAAGTGCTAAGCCAGGAGGTGTGGGACTCTGGGTTCTCGTCTTACAGATGAGAAACTCTTCATCTCTTAAAAATAAATCCTCTGACTCTTCGGTCCCATCAGCTGACGTGAAGAAGTTAAAAACCTTTCCCACTGCGGGAATTCCTGAAATGCTCTGCTGAGACCTCTCCCATCGGGCTCTCCTCCCCACTGGCAGAGGAGCAAATAAATAAATAAATATCCAAGAGCTGAGTTGGATGGTGGCTTGAAGAGAGCCAGCCACATTTGCTTTGTAGCAGCTGGAGGCTGTACGCATAAAAATTTTGAGTTCATTTCCCCGTGGCAGGTGGAAAGAACCGTGCTCTGGCACCCAGTGGCAAGGCACCAACAGGCTCCGTTTGGGAAGTGGCTTGCACCCAGACTGGACAAGGCAGGGACCGATGATGAGCTAGACAGGCCCACCCCGCCCTGGCTTTGTGCGTGGGAAGGTGGTCCACGCAGCACAAGAGGGTTTGCACCTCGAGTGAGCCGACCTTGAAGCTGCCACCTAGGACCTCACACTCAGCATCTCTCCGTTTCGTCCCAAGTAAGGACCTGGTTCAAACCTCCCCAAAGTGCTGCTGCTGTGGCCACACAGAGGCACCCCCTGGTTCTGCTTCCCACTTGAGGTTAGGATCGCATGGAAACACTGTTACTAATGGAGATGTGCCTAAGAAGCCAGGCTGGTGGGTCCGGATATTCTCTCGGCTTTGACGCTAATTTGGGTCTGGGGGCAGTAGCAAATGTCACAACTCCAAAGCCTTGGATCCCAATGGCAGGACTTCCTCCGTCTGTAAATGCACGACAGCCTGGGGCCCCTGCCACTCGGGGGGTAGCTGGCGTTGCCTTCCCGCACCTCTGGGCACAGCGTGGCAGATGGTGGCCTGCAGGAGCCCCCAGGGCACCGGGCCCCCAGGAGGTGGGAGGCAGCCCCGAGGGACAGCTGCCCACCGGAGAGGTGTCCACGGCACACACGGCCAGGAGCACAGCTGCCAGGGAAAGATACAGCATGTCCACCGCCAACTCAGGGCAAGTGAGGGCTGCCCGTGGTCAGCTGGTGGAGCCAGGGTTACGCGAGGCCAGAAACCGGGGCAAGGCACTTCAAATCAGGCAGAAAAGGAAAAATGCCAGGAGGATGCAGCCAGAGAACAGTTCCCTGCCCTGCTGACCGGATCACTCACAATTGCCCTTCACTTGAACAGCGCTTGGCTGCGCTGGGGAGAGTAGGGAGAGGAAACATTTGCACCCGGAAGGCTCAGGGGAAGAACCCTCTGCCCTCAGTCCCTGCAGGCCACGGCCACAGCCACGGCCACAGGCACTGCAGGCCCTTCGCCAGAGGCCAGCTCAGACTGGTAGAAGCTGGGTTTTACATCAGGGTCACAGACACAAAGGTGGGAAGGAAGGGACAAAAAATAGAAAAAAAGGAAGAAAAGGCTTGGTGAGTGAAGGTTAGATAAGCTGCAGGCAGTGAGCCTGGAGTGGAAGAGAAGATACATTTTTCTTTCTATAAATATTTACATAGTGTTTATTGTGTGACAGGGATGTAGGCTTCTAGAGCTTTGCAAACAATTTGTATTGAATGTCTACTATGTACCAGTGCTCTGAGCTCCCATACATTGGAAGTTGTTTTTTTTTTTTTTTTTTTAAGGAATTTTGGACAAAAATGTCTTTTTAACTTTAGGTGAGCTGCTATTTGCAATGTAGTGTTAGAGAAACAGAGCTCTAATCCCATCCCTTTATCTTATCTTTCTTTTTCAGCTCAGGGGCAACCATGCTTGAGCTAATAATGAGGATTTCTTACACTGGCTGCTTCCTCCCCTCCTTTTTGGATATCCTTGGCTCCCTGGCTTATCAGCCAACATACATCAATGTCCCTTTCCCTTCCTGGCCTGACTATTCTTTCCGCACCTTCTCTGTCATTGCTAATGCAGAAATCTAATGGGCACAGTTTCTTAGCTGTTAACAAAAGAGCTGGTCCCGGGGAGGGTATGTGCATGCTCCCGGGAACCATCAACACTAAATATTACTGAGAGCATCTCTATGTTCTGGGCACTGTGCCAACCTTGGATATGTACCAGCTCACCCACAAGAACCCATGAGGCTGCTACTGTTAATATCCCCATTTTATAAATGATGCACTGAGGTCCAGACAATGAGTCTTGAGTCCCCTCTGCCAAGGCTACGTGGCTATGAAGGCACTAAGCCAAGTCGCCAGGCTCCAGAGTTTAAGGTCCTGTCTCTTAATAATCACACTCGCTGGAAATTCAGTCAGCTCCCAAATTATGAAGGAGGTGCATCCCAAAGTCTCTTTAAGATACAAATATGTGATAACACACTGGGCTGATAAGGGTGGGGTCAGGCCCTGCATATACCGATGGTGAAAGCACGAAACAGATCCCACCTCATTGGAAGCTGGTTGCCTTTGGCACCAGAATTCCACTTACAGAGATTTACCCAACTTGCACACAGGGGAAATAATACAGGTACAAGATTATCAAATCCAGGAGGATACGACAGTCTGGAGTTGGAAACAACCTAACTGTCCACCGATAAAGGACCGGTTAAATAAATTAAGGTATCATCAATTACAAATGAATATCATACAGGTCTTACGAAGGATTCAACAGTTCTTCGCTGATACAGAAAGAGCTCAAAGATATCTATCTTTACAGGGAAAAAAAGATAGGTGCAGAAGTATATAGATACACTTGCATTGGCTTGTGTGTCTGTAAAATATCTCTGGGAGCACACACAAGAAACTAATCATGGTGACTGCCCACAGGGAGGGATGGACAGGATAGGGCAAGGGTGGGAGAGAAACTTCTCACTGTATATCCTTGTATGATTTTGGGTTTTCGAACCACCTGAATGAATTAGCCATTAGCTATTTAAAAAAAAAAAAAAAAAGGGCTGCTTAAGCTTCAGGCTGCACCTCGGAGCGAATTTTATACAAAGGTCCTGAAAAGTCTACTCAACCTGTTACCGGATCATAATGTAAACATGTCTGTGGCGGTTGTGTTCAAAAGCCAAAATGTAAGGTGGTGGCCTGTGGGTATATGAAGACCTCAGAAGAGGGCTGACCTTGTCTCGCCGGAGCATGGCCAAGGGACAGATCGCCTCTTCCTGCAGGGACTAGGCATTCACGGAAGAGGGAGCACAGGTGTTACTTTGCAGAATGGAAAAGATCTCCTAAGAGAAGGGTTTTTAGTCACAAAGACATGAGAAAAGGCAAGAGGCATAAGTGTCCACGTGGAGGGAAGCACAGACAAGAGGAGGCACTGGGGCTTGGGCGTGCAGCTCCTGTTCAGGCGGTGGCTAGTGACACGGGCCATGCTCTAGAACGGGATGGTCCCTAACACTCAACACGAAATCCTGTCCCTGGCTCACTGCTTGCAGAAAAGGAGACCTGGGCTCCAAGAGGCTGCTGGCAGCTGACAGACGAGGCAGGAGGCAGAGGGAGGATGAATCCCAGTGGGAGAGCCTGAATCAGGCAACACCCAAGAGGCTTTGCCCTCTGCCCAGAAGGAAGTGGGATTACTTGCCGTAGGATGGAGTGGGGAGAGGATATGAGCTACACAACCGGTCCAGATATGAACTACACAACCAGAATCGGTGAGCAGCCCTCTGGGTGTTCTACAGGTCAAATGAAGAGAATTGTTAGCCTTTTACTATCAGTCGCGACTCTACCATCCATCATAAACACTTAGTACTGAACCACCCAAAGGATGCTGCCCACCCACACTTGGGGGCTCTCCTGGCCTTCCTGCTTTCTTGTGTTGCCATGATTCCTCTGTTCTATCTTCCTCAAATCCAAAGACAGAAAGTCAGAGAGTAAGAAGGCAGGAAGACAAGAAAAAGAGAGGAAGACAGACAGAAATCTTCCCATGTATAGGCTTTTTCTCAGAAACCCTCCTCTTGACCCTGAAATCTGAACTCTCCATGAGGGCTAATCCTTTTCTCTCCCTTCTTGGATCACTGTTTGCTGCTCTTTCCCCCCTTCGAGGACACTGGAGAGCATATTCATCTGGGAAATTAGATCCCTTAGAAAACAAAGGTCCCGGTCCTGGGGCACTGAGGAGAGGTTAGATTTGCCAACAAAGGGGGTCAACATCCCAGTCAGCTGCTTGTCACCCTCTATCAAGGTGAGAGAGAATGTCTGGCAGATGCGGGGACATGGGTCCAGCTGCAAATGCACAGGCCCCCACTTACAGGAATCTGGGAGAAGCTCAAGCGTTCCAGGACACAGAAGGACTCAAGGAGAAGTTAAAGTCATGGTTTTGATAAGAATGGCAGAGTATCGGGGCCATCCTTCCTGCACCAAGCTGGCCAACTCCATTTTCTGGTGACTGAATGAAGCATGAGTGACAGTGTTAATAAGAGAAATCATCACTGCTACGATAATAATTCAATGAAGAAAAAACTAAAGCAGCCCTTTGATTCATTTCCTTACCATCCTTTTGGTGAACAGAATGATGCCAAAAAGACCAAAGCAGGGCAGTGGCCAGTCGGGGGGGGTGGGGGGGGGGGGAGAAACAGGGGGTTCTTAAGAAGTGACACACAAAAAAATCAGTTCTTGAATCACTTAAGAGCTGACAGGACTGGCAATTCATCCGAAAAGAACAAAGAGGTTTAGATTCTTTAAATTCCATTTATTTTAAGAAAGGAATGTTTGGTTGGTCTACTAATTATTTTTAGAGTAATTCTTAGTGGAGAAAGAGAGCAAACACGTGCTTGCATCCTGCAAAATAGGTTGCGACATTAATTTAAAACACACATGTATAAAGACAGGGGCAGGTGGGAGGTGGGGACATCATCCTGAGGGACCTCCAGGCTTTTCCTTTCTTCTACTTTCGGGAAGTGAGCATGTACCGGACTTCCCCTTTCTTGCTTGGTTGTCACATCCTCCAAGGACATCCTACCTTCTCATCACTTTTCACTTTGCCTCCCTTTTTCCTAACATCCAGACACAGCACTGCCGCACCACCTGGGCCCCAAGCAAAAATGTGACATGTTCCTCCTTCAAATCTGAACCATCAGTCCCAGGGAAGGAGGATGTTGACTCAGTCAAGAACCTCTCCATCCCCCAACCATCTTCGGGGTATTTCTCTCCACAGCGATAAGCCCTGAAAAACTGTATTTGATCCTGGACTCCACACTTTGGAAGGGATAAAGGCTACCTGGAACATGTTCCTACATGTTCTGAGGAGTCCCAACTGGGAGACAAAGAACTTGGTCGTGACATGTGAGAAGCTGAAGGAGGGGAGCGACTGAAAGAAAACTCAGAGCGAGGGAAAACAAATCTTTAGGAATCTCAAGGAGTCATTTAAACTTTAATAGAAAAGGGATTAACTGATTCTCTGAGGCCCTAGAGAAGCTGAGAAGCAGGTACAGGGACACTGGCTTCTCCAAGGGAGAAGGTCTCCGAGGGAGACCCCGGGTGTCTCAAAGATGGAAAGGGTGGCTGTGGGATGGGGACGGCGATCAAGGTCTGAGGATGTCACAGGGAGCAGCCCTGGTCCCAAGCCTCCTCAGTGGTGCATGATGTGTGGTGTTTTGTCTCTGCTCCTTCTGAGTCTCCTACTGGGGAGTATGATCGCTGTCAATTTCCCCATGGCCTCCTGTCACATTCGCCTATGAAAACACTCACAGACTTTACCTAGAAGACTTTCCATTTGAAGATGGTTGTGTTTTTACTCAAATTCCAAAGAATTTGAAATTCACAGGAAAAAAAAAATCATAGTATTTGAAATTCCACACTGAACTTCAATCAAAATCCAAGAGGGAAAAAAAATGTAACCAGAGAACACCCGATAAACAGCATCCTGAAGAGATGCTTTTCATATTTTTGGTCTATTTACTCTACCCCTAAAAAGATAAGATGCCTTTTCTATTTTTAGATTCTTACCCTCTCCTACATCATCCAAACCGAGGACATAGCTATATGTGACAAGACAGCGAAACTCCATTCGCTCAGCCCCCAGCTGCCTAGCTTTCATGCACATGAACTTACAGCCAGACTGAACAGACTGCATTTTATGGACCCACTCAGAAAGGCTGATGCATCTCACCTTCACTTACCTATAAATGGACTTCTCGTTTATGATTCAGCTACAGCTTGTATTTATTTTTCTTTTACGACCTGCTTTGTAGCAACCCACAAATACCATATGGGGGACTCACTGCTCATTTGTGTACACACCTCACATTTACGGGCTCTAATTGTACTAGTTGAAAGATTTTTTAGAAGCAAAACTGGAAGACAGCACATCCACTTCGAGAGTCTGCACTTTTGAAGCCACACCTGTTCTCCCTGTTAAAATCAGTTACTGGGGAGGACTCAATAGGGACATCGATCCCCAGCAGCTGTAGCAAGGCAGGAGGAGGACGAGGACAGGTTCTCTTGAAATGCCGACTCATTTATCATGACTAGTTTTTTTTTTTTTTTAATTTTTTTATGTTTATTTTTGAGAGGCAAAGAGAGACAGAGCATGAGTGGGGGAGGGGCAGAGAGAGAGGGAGACACAGAATCCGAAGCAGGCTCCAGACTGAGCCATCAGCACAAAGCCCCATGCGGGGCTCAAACTCATGACCTGTGAGATCATGACCTGAGCCGAAGTCGGACGCCCAACCGCCTGAGCCACCCAGGCGTCCCTATCATGACTAGTTTTACATGGGGCACAGACTCAGGGCTAGTCAGGAGGACCAAGGCAGGCACTCTAGAGTTTGGTGGATATGTGAACTGCTTGCATGCTTCCATAACTAATGGATCCCACCTGATCTGCAAAGTTGCAGGGACAGTATCAATACAGAAAGAGAACTTGACCCCAAAGGTTAGGCCCCTCGAATGCTCTACTTCCCTAATGGGGTGAAAAGACAGATACGGGGCCTTCCATGTTATTCTCCCAACCTGCTGGGGTCCTCGATAACCATTCATTCTCACTGGATGGGCTGAATCATGGCATCTCCAATCATACCAGCACTGGGTATATGTGGAAGCTGGCAGTGGCCATCCCATTCTCCACCCACTTCCAAGACAGGCTCTCCCGTGTCATTTGTATGTAAATATCTGTACACAAATATTTATCCAGTGAATGAATGAATGTCCCCTCAGACTGGGCCGAGAGCTCTTCTATGGACACGCACTGGGTCCTGTTTGCCTCCCACTACACGTGGCACACAGTGAACATCAAGTTAAGAAGTGTTTAAATCCATAACCCCTGCTACACCTTCCATCATGAGAGAGGAACTGGTTTGCTCCCAGGTTCCACCCCCCAGTCCAAGTCTGCAGGGGCTCCTCAAGGACGCGGCAAGTTTGAAATGCCTGCTTCTCTAAGGAATTCACACTTATATTAATGGCAAACATCTGAGTGTTTGCTGCGGGCCAGGTAGGTGTTAGAAAACACCTCTCAGGAAGCGATCTTAGGTTAAGCCCAACTCTTAGGTCAACCAGCCAAAATACGGAGGAGCTAGGATTTCTGCCACAGCTCGACTCCACAGTCTGGGCTCTTTAATTGCTGCTGGTTGGCTAACGTGAGGACTTGCATGTAAGTGAGTTCAGAATGGAATGTCCTCTGCAGGCTACCTGCCTTGAGTTGTGACAGCACGAAGAAGTGATACACTATGATCTCAACATCAATGAGAGGCAGAGATCATAACTTAACCTTGCTGGGAAGCAAGAATGAATAAAATGGTCCTAGACACCAACCAAAAGAATTTTCTCAAAGAGGATCTCAAAAGGAATTTGACTTTATGCGAAAGAAAAGCCTAAAGATGAAAATTTTGCCGTTAAGAAAGCCCCCTGAGTCTCAAGGAGAAAAACAAACATCCTGTTCTTAGAAAAGAGTGTTCACTGTTGTTAATTCTTTCCCAGAGGAAGCACGTGCATGGGGCCATTGACAACAACCACACAGCTTTCAACGGGGACAATGGCTCCCTTCCCTCACTAGTGACACTTCACTTCCCCCCTAACTTTCTGAAACGAAGAACCCTGTGTTCCTTACACGGACTGTCCTCCCACCTGCTTACCATCGACCCTTACTCACAACATCCTCCAAGACCTGCTTTAGTCACTTCCTTCCCAGAGAAATTCTCCAACTCACCTCACATAATCCAGGCTCAGTACTGCATTGGCAGAGGCTTTCTTAGGACTCCTGAAGAGCCTGCATTTGTTATTTTTCTGTTTTGTGATGTTATGCCTGATATCTCCAGATAGGTGGTAAGCTCCATAAAAATAAGGTGGGCAAAGGTGCTATGAGTAAGAGCTATTATTGATAAATAATAGTCAGTGGGCCAGATCCAGACCTTGGCCTGTTTGTGTAAATAAAGTTTTATTAGAGCACATCTATGCCCATTCACTTACATGTTGTCTACAACTCAGTAGTTCTTAACTGAGGGTGACTTCACACCCCCACATTTGGCAATGCCTGTAGATGTTTTTGATTCTCAGGACTGGGGATGGTGGTGTCACTGGCATTTAGTGAGAGGGGCCATGGATGATGCTGAACATTCTGCAATGCACAGGATAGCCCCCCACAACAATGAATTATCTGGCTCCAATTCTCAGTAGTGTTGGCATTGGGAAACCCTGGGAGAGATGCTTTCACATGACAAGGTCAGAGTTGAGTAGTTGTGACAGACTATGTGGGCCTCTCGGTCTAAAATACTAACTGACCCTTTACAGAAAAAGTTTGAGCCCCTGCCTTAGATATGGCATTTCCACAGGGTTGGATGGTTATTGTCCCTCCCCCAACCTTTCACAATTCCCCTGCAATCACACCCCCACACGTGGCCTCAACTGTCTCCTCTAGTGACAAGAGAAGTGAAAAAATCAAAAGGAAGCAACTAGAAACCTTTTGACATTGCCATAACAATCAAGCCCACGATGAGTGGCTTCTTCTTCTTGGACAGGCCATTGACAAGTTTGTGTCGTTTGGCTTGCATGGGAGCTGGGTGTGGGCCCGAGGTACTCACTTTGCACTCTAGTATCAGTATACAACGGATTGGAAATTAAAACAAATAACACACTAAAAAAACCACTGCTCCTTCACAGACAGCATTGGTCTTTTCTCCCCCAGTCTTTGAGACTTCACTTGGCTTCCCCCAGGGACTTCCTGTTCAACTCGCCCCACACAAACGTGCCATCTTTCTTTCCCCCTTCCCTGACCTGGCACAGGCCTTCTGTACTTTCCTCTCTCGGTAAATGGCAGGAAGTCCCCCACAAAGTCTCCCTGCCTCATTCTCCATAACAAGGCCCAGAGCTGTCTCCTCTCATCAACACCACTGCCTCAGCCTTTTTTTTTTTTTTTTAATCCCTCAAGATCTCTCTCCTGCACAAGCACATTTGCCCCCCATTGGTCTCCCTGCCTCCAACCTCATCTTGAGTGAGCCGGCGACAATGCCCGAGTAACCTGGTCACTCTCGGTCTTCGATAGCACGCCCACCCTTGTAACCTGGACACAGAATAAGCCATTTGGGTCCTGCCTACCCCTGTGGCTAATAGTTCCCACCAGCTCCCCCAAAGCCTCCTAAACTGAGCCTCGTCTGTACCTTGTTTATTTTTTTTCTAAATGTTTATTTTGAGAGAGCCAGAGAGCAGGAGCAGGGGAGGGGCAGAGAGAGAGGGAGACAGAGAATACCAAGCAGGCTCTGTGCTGTCAGCACAGAGCCTGACATGGGGCTTGAACTCACCAACTGTAGGATCATGACCTAAGCTGAAATCAAGAGTCAGATGCTTAACCAACTGAGCCACCCAGGCGCCCCTATTGTACCTTGTTTATACTTCAAAGCCACCAATTATCACACTATGCTGCCGTCACTGCTTGTGTCTCCCACTAGGTTGCCTTCTTTTGGGGAGAGACAACTATATTTAATTCACAGCTGGCACTGAATAAATGTTTGTTGAATGAAGGAACAAATGAGAAAGTCTGAAAGAGACTGCCTTGTCTTGCTTCCCCTTCAACCCTGCCCTCCTTGTTGAAAATCCAAGATAGAGTCTTTCTATGACTCCTACAGGAAAAAATAAATGAAATCTTTTAACAAAGGAGCTGTGGCCTCTTGTGGCAAAACCTTTCTTTCATTTTTCCATCTGTAAGGCATTTTAACCTTTCTCTATCCATGCTGGGTAAGAATTTTACAGCCTATCAATGCAAGCCACAGTAATTCTATAGGCTCTTACAGATCTTTGGGATTAAGGCAGAGAATATTTGTTATCGTGCTATTTGAAAGGGAAAGGATGTCAATCCTTGACTGCAATGTGCAAATAGCATCTCAGAGAGACAGGCAAGACTCAAGAATAAATTGACAATACATTCCCCTGAATGCAGACCCACTAGTTATATTTAAGTCAATCTTAAAGAATGAGGCCCTGGGAGAAACAATGAGCTCGCTCTCCTGACCTTTCCTTTCAAAAGGAAGTGAGTTAAGGGGGAAATTTGGATTATTTGGCCCAAGAGGTACAAAGAAACCTCAAGAAACTATAATGGACATTCTACAGAAAAGGGTTGTTTTGAATATCAATGTGGGACTAGCACAGAGCAGGTACTTAAGAAAAACCCGTATCAAATGAATGAACACTTTGGCAAACAAAACAATAGAGCCCTCACTGAGGTTCTAGGCCTTAGGGGAGAAGCTAAAACTTTGAACCAGGCTTGCAGGTTCCTTGGAGAACTCCAGACACACACATATGTGCCAGTTACCTTCTATGTAAATGGAGATAATTACCCCCAACCCGCTTCTCTTAAAGGTGATTATAAGAGCTGAGTGCTATGCAAACGCAAAGTATCATCTTGACCCCAAATGAAAAACCAGAACGTCTACTGAAACTCAACATGAAGGAGGGGAACCACTCTAACTGCCAAAATAACCACTTTCATTTTCTCCTTAAATGTTGTCTGTAGTTGTCATCAAAAAAATGGTTCGTGTCCACCCTGTGAACAGTCTCCACGAGTGGAAGGAATTGTCACCTCCAGCTGACTCAGGATAATTCCTTCCTCTGGCACGGGGGCTAGCTTCTCCTACAAATGTACAGGCCCCCTTTCTCTCCAGGTGTAATTCTCCCAGGCTTGAGGGCAAATGAGACTTCAATGACCTGGGAAAATTATCGTCAACGGTTGTTGATCAGATGAAGAAAAATTTCAGGGCCTCTAGTTATTTTCTTTAAGTATTTGGCAAGCTGTCAGGTGAGAGGGCATCTGTAGAGTCCCAAGGAAAGAAGGAGGCATGTGATTAGAGTTCATGGTGAGGCCAGGTGGGGCTGGGTCTGAGGAAGAAGTCTAGAACAACTTGAATTAATCAGTCCGAAGAAGAGGAGAGGCTTTCCTGCTGAGTCTGAGATGCTGTCGGGATTCCAGCGGGGAAGGGAGGGAGTTAGGGTAGATATCCTCTAGGCGACGCTAACTTAAAGTAGCAGTCTGTGGCAGGTGCCTGTGAGCTGCACAGAGATGATATCACCACAGAGTTGTAAGATTTATCCTTGGTATTACAGACAAAGCATTTTACGATAGAGATTCCTCACACTGTGTTCCCTAGGACTCCCAGAGTTCAAGGGAGGCACCTACGGGTCACTGGTGAAGGGAAGGGAGACAGAAAAGTAGGGCCAACATCCCTACCCATTTCCTTCCTCCTCTTTAACCAAAAGATTCCAAAATCTGTTATTTAAGATACTGGGTTTACATTAAGATTTTCTTTCTTTGCTTTAGCTAGGAAAAAAAAAAAGTCCGAAAGAGGTCTCATGCTTTCTGTCACTCGACTCTTAGGGCCTTGGTTTTATCCTGTCAGAATGAGAGCAGGGCCGAAATTAAGGACCCTTCCATCTGTGAAATGTTAGGGTCTGTGATTCTACATCTGCAGAAACATCTAGTTTCCAGGGAATTTTTAAGGGGAAAAAAACGACACTTTTTAATGAAGTTAATAGAATCAAAATACTTGTTACCAGCCTATTAAATGTTCATCATCTTTTCCCATCCTTCCTGGTACCAAATTGAGGGTACAAAGCAGGCCAGTAATTTTCTCTGGGTGCCTCACTTTGCTCCTCTGCGGAGTGGAGATAGGAATAGTGTTTCTTAGGAGGAGACAACACACGTGTAACGTGCTTGACCGAGTTCTGTTAGGCAATGAGCTGACAAATCAGTAGAAGAGGCAATTGTTATTAAATATTCCAAGAAACTAGAGCTGGATAAGGAACAAGACAGAAGCCAATGATCAATACGTCCACCAGGATCAGGAAGTCCACAGTTCACACGGTCATGGCCGGAGAGATGCAGGCAAGCAGGAGGAAGCACAACGACCCTTACTCTGCCCAGTACCAGGCTGACACGTGGCGCTGACACGGGCACTGCCCGGGTGGCACTGAGCCCCCACAGTGGCACCCGGGCAGGAGGAAGCTTCAGAACAGGCTGCAACTCCCCAGAGGAGACTCAGAGGAGGTTCTGGTGGTGGCTTCCTTCTCAGAGAACCCTGGGTGATCATGACCATCAGAATCGAAGGATGATGGCGCCTCCCTTTGAATGTGAAGGTTCTGTAGCCTGGGAAGGAGTAACTTTACTACCACAGGATTCGATTTCTTTCTTTCTTTCTTTCTTTCTTTTTTTTATGTTTATTTATTTTTGAGAAGGAGAGAAAGAGAATGAGCGTGCACAAGTGGGGAGGGGCAGAGAGAAGAGAGAGAATCCGAAGCAGGCTGAGCCACCCAGCCACCCCTACTACCGCAGGATTTGCATAAGCTGTTAAGTGCAAATGACTTCTGGCTTGACAACACTGGGAGAAGACTGTGCCACAGGCAGAACCATAGAACAGGCTAGGACTAGACCGTCTGCTTTCCCATTAGGTCCTGTTTGCAAAAGAGACGAAAGCTGACCTAAGCTAGGTTCAGTCCCTACTTTCAAGGAGCTGGCAGTCTAACTAGGTAGCCGCAAGGGTCAAAAGATGATCATTCAAACAGTAAGTGTTACAACACCAAGTACAAGACACTTTGGAAATGCCTCGGGTACAAGCGAGGGAAGAGTGATAGAATGACAGCAGTCTACAGGCAGAAGAGAGCCTGGAAAACATCTGCTTCTTCTGTGCCCCCATCCCTCCCCTTCCACTGCCTCACAGACGAGGGGGCAGAGTCTACCCAGAGAAGTGCAGGGGTTTGCCTTGTGACACAGCTGGCCAGCCAAGGGCTTACAGCCTTGTCTCCAGCTGTGTTAAAATCAATGTTATACATCTGAACTGACCCTTGGCAAAATAAATAAATAAATAAATAAATAAATAAATAAATAAATAAACAAACAAACAAACAAAGTAAAAAAAAGAAACAAAAGGTAAAGAAATCAAATGCATTCTGAAATGGCAAAGCCACATTAAACCAAAAATGCCTTGTTTAGGAAATGGGTGCGGCCTATAATGAATTGGAACAGAACCGGTCTTTTTCAACTAAACACACAGTGATTTATCACTGGCAATGATGTGTCCACAGATATGACCTTCAAGTTGTCACCAGAACATGACAGATTCCCAAATGTAGAAGCTGTCTAAATAGAGGCCTGACTTTGAAGTTCTCTGCCTTCCACGGTGGCTCAGACTGCTTTGCTACAGAGCTGCACTGGTCTGTTTTTCAACCCAGGGTTTTCACATTATTAGTAGTAAGACTGGTAGGCTGATAGGTGTCACTGATTCCAGCTCACTGGGTTCTACGGCTAGAGGTTATCTGAAACCACCTAGCACCAAACGCCTCATCTATGAGACAGAGACCCTGAAGTCAGTTTATGCCTGGATCAGAGCCAAGACCAGAATCTGTTTTCTCGACTCCAGCACCTCTGTGACTGTTTCCATTAGTTTTGTATTAATTTTACCAAACAGCAGAATGACAGGTGTGCTCACATCTCCCGGTGCGTTCTTGTGGCTCTAATCCTTTGACTCTCTAAAATGTCCTTGGGATCCTTCAGCTCTGTAGGGCAGACTGCAGTGGATGGCTTCAGCCTCTGGCTTGCTGCTTCCCAGAGTGGGTTGCCTGCCAGACCACTCCTGCCGGTTGCTCTGCGGGCTAATGATTTGAGACTCTGGACACTGTCTCCCCGTGGAGACTCAACAAACACAGTGGCATATTAAATGCTCTGAGAAGTCCTGCAGAAAGGGACCTTAGTCAAGCCAGTTTCCCAAAGAATCCTTTTCTGGTGCCATTCATATCTCAGGGTGCAAGTTAGGTGGTGTTATGCTAGCTAACTGCAGATGTGTTATCAATGCAACATGGCTTAACAAAGAATCAAAGGCTAGAAGACGAATAGTGACTTTTTCAAACATGCAAACAAAAGCCAAACCCCTGAAAATCAGGTTCTTTCAGGTTCATATTTGAGATTCAAGGCTTCTACTATTCATTCATGACTTTAGCCAGCAATAAGGATTAATCAAATACTACTAATTTGGAATTTACCAGCTTTCAAATGCCTCAGTTCGCCTGGCTATTCAGAAACAGTAAACTTTGAAAATATCAGTATCATGATTCATATTTTAAAACTATGGGTTTTCATTTTAAAAATGAAACAAGAGGTACTGTCAAACTCGGCCCCTCATCATGAGACACTGGTGAACTTGGCACTGAGGAAATATATCAAGGCCAAACAAGGCTTTTTTTTTTTTTTTTTTTTTTTTTTAGGAAAGAAAAATACCCTACTATTGCTACATAACTATTTGGCTACTTATATTATTTTGGTTTGTGGGGTGCTGTTTTGTTTTGTAACCATTAAAGGGTGGGGGCAGGAGAAGGGAAGATTCCAAATGGAAGCCGACAGCTTGAAGGCTATTGCTCTTGGTTTTGAGGCAATGTAAGTTACTTTGGGCCATGCTTTCCAGAACCCCTACTTCGGTCTGGGTCCCCCGCTAATCACAATCCCACAAGTCCAAGGCAGTAGAGGCCAGTCAGGCTGATCCAGGGTACCTCTCTTAGGTTTCAAAGGCTTCCTTACTCTGTCTGTCCCACCAGAAGCTTATCTGGCAGGGTCCGGGGCAGGTGCAGAACTATAAGGAGGCCCGCCTTCCACCAAGGACAGAACCTTCCTGCCCAGTTTACTGGCGGCTCCTGCCTCTTGCTTAGCTCCTCCCGAAGCAGTGTCATTATGAAATAGGTATTAAATGTCCATTGGGTGCCAGGGACTGAAGGGCCACGCACCATTGGGTGCGGACACTGGCCTGAAGGACGGGACCATCCAGACTGCTTACGGAACACTGCAGCCCCTGGTTCTCCTGAACATCAACGCAGGGTTGTGGTCCTCTCTAAGCTCCACTCCATCCTTGGTCCCAGAAGTTCCTGGCACCTAGATGTTGCAGGGCCTTTTTTTCTTTCCTCCTTCCTGAGTCCTACATTTTCACATAGCAATAGCAAATCTCTTCATTTATGGTGTAAATTAAATGCTCACGTTAACTCTAGCGGTTTGATTCTGGATCCCCTGCAGGAGAAGACTATGGCCATACCTATGAGATTAAACTATCTTCAAAAATGAAATAATTCACCCGGTATCCCTCAAGGCTGGCAATTACTACCATTTTCCTTTGAATATAGAGTACTATGAAATGAATTCTCTGCTGGAGGCCAAAACCCCTCAGAAGAGTCAGATTTAATAGCCTTACTGCCACTCCTCCCAGGTGGTGGGGGTGTGGTATTTAGTACAAGGTCAAATAGATTTGAATCCAGACCTGATTCAGCTACTTAGCTGTGTGGCCTTGGCCAAGTTACTAAACCTTTCTGAGGCCGTGTTCTCATCTTGAAACAATACTCTCTATGTTAAAGAGTAGTTACGAATATTAAATAAGAGAGTATTTATTAAGCACCTGGGAAAAAAATAAAAGCAACAAGGAAGCATCAACCTTTTATTGTACTTACTCTGGATCAGGCACTGTTCTGAGTGAATTACTGTTTTTTTCTTTTTTAAATTCATTTCATCCTCTGAGTAATATTATTATCCCCATTGTATAATTGGTAAGCTGAAGCACACAGGCTAAGTAATTTGCCCAATTACACAAGTATTAAGAGCCAGAGCTAGGCTATGAGCTCAGGCAGCCTGACTCAGAGAGGTTTCTTAACCTCAGGGTTTCCCCCCCATCTCCTTGCCCTTAAGAGGTGCTGACATGTAAGCAAGATTAGCCACTCCTACATGCACATACTGGGTTGTTAAACTGTATATGCATATTTAGGTATGTTCCTTTTGGTGTAATTTTGGGCACGTATAGAACAGGTCTGTCCCCAGCTTCCACACCCATAAAATGGGGATATTAACAGTTCCTCCTTCATAGAATGCTTACTAGAAATAAATGAGTTAACCAGGGTGAAGGGCTGAGAAGACTGCTTGGCATTTCGGACAGGCTCCATGCAGGAAGTGGCTTTATCATCCAAAGTCCTGAACAGCATGATGTTTTAGCAGAATTCTTGGGCTCCAGCACTTGGTAAAGGAGATTTTGTAGCTGGCTCAATCTACTAGTTTCAAATGACTATCCTTGTTCTCTGGCAAACATACTGTATTTAAAAATAGATTGAGGTTCTTATTCAATGAATAGTCGGGTCTACAAGAGTCTGGTTAGAAACAAATTAGGCCAGGCCTAAACGAAATTAGACTGCAAATAAGAATTTTAATAATTAAAAAGAAAACATCAAAACAGTCTTTCTGGAGGGTTTCTTCAGGTTAGGTATTGCACTTCACCCACTGGATACATGCAATGGCTACTGGGCACAGAGCTTGTGAAAAATGTATAGGCTGGTAAGAATCTGTGGGTGATATAGGTTAAAACTACCTTATCCCCATTGCTGTTGAATACCATGAACGTTAGAAGAGAAAAAGGGCAGCGTTTGTGAACATGTTGGACATAAAAAACAAAACACCACATTAAAGGAAAAGCTGGAGAGAGACAAACCAGCTCATGTGAGCCCATGCCTTTGTATTTATTCCTCTTGCACATTTAAATTTACAATTAAAAAAAAGTGCAACCCTCCTTACTTTAGCGGTCTTTACATGTTACATTCAGACTGAGAACAGAATTTCACTGCTCAGATTTGGAAGGAAGGGGGGGGTGCTCATCTTATTTCATGTCTGTAGCTGCTGTCACAGCACCACGTTCCAATCATGGAATTCATAATGTAAATCTCTTGCAGATGATACCACTGGAAAACAGAAACTGCCATGGATCCAGAAACACTTCCAAATTTCTGTAAAGTTCTTATCTTCGGGCCCAGAGGCTGGTATTCAGCGTTGTATTCAGTGAGTATGATTGGGAAATCTACATTCTTTGGGAGACTTAATGAAGAACTTTCAACCATCCCTTGACTATCCAAAAAGTCGGTTATTTATGCCAGGTGTGACCATGCGAGGCATTTCAAACCTGCCCTGACATATCTCTTGAGTGTTTAAATCTATTCTGAAAAGGGTTTGTGGCACACACATACTGTCTAGCTTATTTAACTGCCCAGAAGGGCTCGTGAAAATTACAGGTGGTATCAGAGAGAAGACCTCTAGAACTGTCCAGAAAAGAAGAGACGTTGCATTTCTTGGTTTTTAGATACAAAAACGATCTTTTCTAAGTTAGAATGTTATAGGAGCCTTTTAGATAGCCTTAGGGATACCCCATCATCAGACTTCATGGTAAGCCTTTTGTCTCCTTGTGATCTTAAGGGGAAGTCTGCAAGACTGGCTTTGCTATTCAAACACGGACATCTGCTGCACTCCAAATTTCTTGTTCTGTTTAAAAAGCAGCACCCCTAAGAAACTCTGGAATATTGTGAGGCCTAAAAGTTGGGGGTGGGGAGGAAATCTTTGTCTCCCTAACACATTCATCAATTCCTTCCCCCTTCCAAGCACCTCCCTCTCCAGAACCCCCTACACCCTCAGCACACATAAGCAGTGACTCCCCCAAATACATCAGGGCTGCAAAGATTCATGTTGCAGTACTCTCCTGACATTCCTATTCCCGCCCTCATTTTAATTCACTCACTTTTTTTTTTTTTTTTTTTTAAACAAAATGTAATTACTTGACTGTCAGCCTGGGCTGCGCTCTGGGGCTTTTACTCTTTTCAACACAGCTGCGCTCCGGGCTTTGATGCTGCTGTCCACGCAGCTTGTCCCAGCCACAGCTTGGCTCTCGGCAATTCAACATTCAAGTGCATATTTATTTTTAAACTGACCTCTCCTAGACTGTACAGTATAAAGGAGGTCCTGCCAAAAAATATGCTACTTTCTATTTATAAGATGAAACACATGCCTCTCGAAGTCGAGAGGGGGATGGAGTACAATAATTCATAACAAAAAAATTACTGGCCAGATCCATTCGTCCTCACGTGTCTGATACTTGTCTGTGTCAAGACAGTTCCAAGGTGGAAAAAAAATCTTGAAAACGCTTCAGCCATTCAGAACCACCGTCAAATAATGATGATGATGATGATAATAATAATAACAATAACAATAACAATAACTAAACTGCCAGATCTGCAGGTTGGAGCTCCAACCACAATGCCCCCTGTCAAGTGAGAGGGTACCCGGCGGATAGTGCCATCGAAGATCTGCACGGGGCACCCATGTGCGGCCCTGGTGCCATTCCACGATGGGAGGGGGGCGGTAGCCATGTGCAGCTTGTTCTGAGATGGAAAAATGGAATACGCGCCCAGAATGGCTGTCAAAATAGCTCGGAGGGTGCAGTGCAGCCGTGCAGCCCCACCCTGAAAAGTGGTGGGCACAAATGGTGGAGCTCTGCGTCTCGATCTTGCCACCCGAACCCCTCCCCGTCTGCTTTACGTCCCCTTTGGTCCCTTGGACCCCAGCTGGTAAGGCGATGCTCTCCGTATCCCCGCTCCCTGTGCGTTTCCAAGCCTAGCACCCCGCGCACGCCGGAAGCGGCCACGACCGCGGGTCCCACAGACTCACAGGCAGAGAGGAAGGAGCCCTGGGCAGGCAGCAACTCACCGGCAACCCAGAGGATCCCAGCCGCTGACGCTGGGCGGGACGCCCCGCACAGACGCCTCCCGAGGGCACACGCAGTCCCAGCCCGTTACCCGCAGATCCAGCCGAGGGGGCCCGCGAGGCACCTCACAGCACTATCCACTCCGAGTGGGCGTAAAGGCGCCCGAGGCCGCGGGTCTCCAGGCTCGGCCCCCGCTCCCGCCCCGCCGCTGCGCTCCCGGCAGACTCCGGCCGCAGCGGTGTAGGAAGATGCGAGCCGGACTAAGCCCGCGGCTGCCGGACGCTGAGCCTGAACCTGTGAAGGGCGGGGCCGCGCGGGGCGGGGCCGGCGGCGCAGGGGGCGGGCCGGGGCGGGGCGGAGGGTGCGCGCGGCCCCGAAAGACCCACGCCGCCGCAGTACCTGCGCCGGGGCCCGGAGGAGCGGGAGGGGGTCAGCAGCGGCAGCGCCTGCGGGCCCCGGGAGTACAATGGGCGCCCATTGTTACCACCCGGGCGCCACCCTTAGGGATGCGGCGTCCCTACGAGGAGCTGCGTAGGGCTCCCTCGGCACAAAGAGAGGTCTCGGGAAGCTAGCAAGACCTCCCTCAAAGAGGGACCCCCCCCCCCGGGTGCTAGCGCCTGGGTGCCCGAGGACAAAGGGACTCCGCCCGCACCCTGGACACCTGCACTAAACCTCTTGCGCCCACCTCTCCTCGTCCCAACAAGCCGATCTAGCCCGGCGAAGCTAGGGTGCAGCGGGCGGGTGACTCTCGGGAAAGCGGGGCCACCTGACCGCGCCGACCCTCCCCGGCCGCGGGTCCCCCAGCCACTCGTAGCCCTGGCTCGGGGTAAAGGTCTTGTTTTGTCAGTTTCCAGCTCGCTCCCTTTGGAGCTGCTGCCAAAACCCGGAGAGTGGATTTAGCGCACTGGAGACGCCCGGGGCTGCGGGCTGAGCAAGTGGGCACGCGAACAGCCGACGCTGCAGGTTTTTCCAGTCCAGGGGGAGGTGTTTCCTCTCCTGCGGGGTCCCTAAAGAGACTTGCCTGAGGCTGGAACAGGCGGGTGGCGGCTGCCCCCGACGCGCGACGAGGCGCAAGTGGCGCAGCTGCCGGCCCGGCGGGAGCCTAAAATTCCGCCCTTGGAGGCACCTGCGCCCGCCGGTCATTCCGGCGACCGCCGCGGCACGCCCCGCCCCTCCGTCCGGAGGCCCAGCTTGGACCGGGTTAATTAATTTTCTTAATCCGTCTCCGTCTCTTCCTTCTTGAGTCCTCCGCCTGGGTTAATGAGTAGGCGACAGGAAAGGGCGGCGTTTTCCGGCTGTGAGGTCCCAGCCCGCACGGTCGGCCCGGGGAGGCGGCTGGAGCCCGGGGCAGGGGGGGCGTATCGGGCGCTCCGGGCCTGGCCGGGGCCCTGGGACGCTCAGGTTGGACGGAAATCCTGGCACAAAGCAGATACCCTGCAGAGGACCTTGACTTTCCAGAGCGCTGTCAGCTTCAGGTCCTCACGGCGAAGCCCCCCGGGTCTGAAACCTTAGAGGATGCACTTTAAGCCGGCGTGGTAAACCAGGGCTGACGTTAAGGTGAAGTGAAAAGGAAACGGACGCAACTGCTCTGGAAAGCAAAGGTCTTGGGTGGAGTGGTAAAACCCTCAAAGAAAATAATAGTTGACAGGTCAAATGGCCGTGAGGCTGGAAGTCAAATACAAAGCTCAGCTGAAGTGATGTTAGAAATCTGACCAGCAAAACAGTCCAGGGAGATAAAGGACCCTGCGTTGTTTCTTTTCTTCAATTGACAACTCCTCCAAAGTTTCCTTTGGCAGATACCTGGATTTTACTCCAGATTCCTAAGACTTTTACTCGGGGTTCATATTTCAAAATATATGTTCCATTTGGCACTAATGTATATATTTTATGTATGGATTTATTGAAAAATGTTAAATGTTACTGGCCTACTTAGATAAAGGGATTTTTACAAATATTTATGCATAGCTTTCATTGCATGTGGTATTTTTATAAGTACAAATAGTATGTGTATATATTTATTAAATACCACATGAAAAGTTTCTTTTGCACACACGAAGACATTCTTCACACATGTCTTACGTGTAAAAAAAATTTTTTTTTCATTTGCTCTATAGTTAGCTGCTGTTAAAAACACTTTGTCCACATGACTAAGTAAATAACTTCTTTTACAGCTTGTGCAAATGGAGGGTGGCAGGTTGTTTGGGGTAGCTATTTTATCCTAAAACCCCATTTTTGTTTTCCTACACCATTCCTCACCTTCTAGAAATGTTCCCTTTCTGCTCTTTGTGAGACTTCCCTTCTGGGCTCTAAACAGTTTATCCAGAACCTGCCCCTTCAAGAGCCAGTGGTGCTGATTCGATGGTCTCTTTGATGCTCCACATTATTTATCTGTACTGGCCATCTTCTTGATACTGAAGGTCCTCAGGGAGAATGCCCTTGTGTGTGTGTGTACATGTATATGTGTATATATGTATATATATATATATATATACAGTGAATTATCCTTCCAAGTGAGAACATTTCATGTACTAACTCTGAAGGCTTTGGGGTTTGTTGGATCTTTATTTCATTTATGGGGGAAGAAAAGGTTTGTCCGAGGAGGATTTTAGGGGTTCTGGGATTCTGCTCCGTATTACGGAAAAGTTGAGCCTTGAAAACCTAGTGGTAACCTTGGAAGCCTAAGCGACACGAAGGAAGTGGACATAGAGAAGATATTCTTTCGGGTTCAATGAACACACTAATGTCTGTAGAGCAAGCATCTGGCAGGCCTGACAGTGCATATTTTTCTATGAGCCCCAACTGTAGGAAAAGAGCCAAGAAGTGTCGGCAGCACCCTTGCTGTCCAGAAACCTGCAGTGTACTTAAGGGGCAGAGCAACATGCCAGGGTGTGCACGCCAGCGCTGGCGGGGACTATTCTAGCATCGTGCCGCCAAGCGTGGCCGTGGGACCAACAGCACCAAGCCTCACTCCAGGGCTACTGAACTGTCATCTTCATTTCAGTGCAATGTAGATGCTTCGTGTGCACATACGATGTTGGAGAAGCACTGGTCAAGGGCAGTGGTTCTCAACCTTTTTAAGTCAGGGGTTCATTTCACAATCTCATGGTACTTCGGAATACCCTTGCCTGAAAGACACACAGAACTGTCCACACCAGCGCTTCAACTTGCCACTCCAGAGTTCCCCGCACGCCAGTCTGCAGGTGGTGAGGAAGTCCTGGAAAAGCCTCCAGTCGCAGAGCCAGAAGAGCCACTCTGGGTCAGCCAGAGCATCCCCAGTTAGGGGGACATCCTTAATGGAAGGCAGAGCTTAAATTACGCTTTGGAACATGGGAGAAATTACATAGGGAGAGGAGTCAAGAAGGACATTTCAGGGAGGAGAAATGCCTAGGTGAATGGGCCCAGGACATAAAACACCAAATATCCCATTTTTATCTGGAGTAAAGTGAAACTTAATGAGGTTGTAGTTTGGTAGCAGGCTCTCCGTTGCAATGCATTCTCATTGTTTGAACCTCCAGAAAATGAAACTGGGCTCGATGGCCCTTTCACTTTGGGGACACCAGGAACCCTATGACATATGGTTTCCTGTAAGACCTCATTTCCGATTACTAGCTATCCTTCTCACTGCACATGGCCTTCAGGCTTTTCCAGGAACTCCAGCAGTGCCTGGGGCACTCCATCTGCTTGGACACTTCTTCCCCAGATAACCAAATGATCCATTAAGGTCTTTATTCAAATGGGACTTCAGGGGAGAGGCGTTTTCTCGAAAACAGTAGCCCCACCCACATCTCCATCCTGGGCTTAAAGCAAGAAGGATTTCTTCATTACCTGACATTACATCATATTTATTTATAGATTCATCTGTGGCCTGTTTCCTCTGATGCGTGGGCTTTATTTGCTCTTGTATCTTTCCTACGTAAAACGGGACCTAGTGCACAGTAGGTACTCAATAAATGACCCCGTGGCTACAGCCAGTAATGAACGTAAAAGCCGTGTTCACAAACTCCATAGCTCCAGAAATAATAATATATTAAACATTCCTGAAATAACACCACACATATGCTGAGACTGAATTTTTGACCACTTTTCTTTAGTGTAGCTGAACAAGAACTACTAAACACATGGAACATTTTAAGTTCTAAAATTCAAACATTTAAAAGTGAGGCTTACAAAAAAATGTCTTTATAGCCCATGTATAATGCATAACTACTTCTCTTCTAGCGAAGCCGAAACACACTCTCGTGTACCCAACTGGGGTTTTCCTCCAAAATGCCACATTCAGATTGAATTTGTGCATGTATGTTCCCGATTATCCCCCTACGTTAGATGTAAGGCAAAATGTAAGAGAAGCTGGAAGGTTAGAACATTCTGAACGCGAATGCCCTTGTAGCTGGCGGATTCCCCTCCTTGCTTCTCAATTAGAATTTCAGCAGTCCTGGAAATAGAGCTAACCCATGCTAATGAATTTGGTCGAACAATTGGCGAAAGCTAAGGAATTTTCGAGCCAGTGATTTCCTTGTAAATAAAGACCTGCAGGTCACATCTATGTCACCTAATCGAAGGCAGCAGGAACTGGTATACTGTGAGACTGCAAGTTCATGTAGACTGCAGGCCTAGCATGTAGTTCTGGGCAGGTTAGACAGTCAGTCACAGACACTGCCAAATCCTGGGACTCTCTTAGCATTTGAATTAGTTTTTGAACTCAGGCAGCACCAGTTTTATTTGTGGATAAGGCCTTCAAGTATAGATGCATATTTGATTGTTGCCTGGAAACCAGGGACTAGTAAATGGCCTTACCTTATATTTAGATAGCCTTCTTTGCTTTGCAGAACCCTTTGCATTCGTTTCATTTCTTTCTCCTCTTAGGTTGTTGGTCCGCGTTGGGTAGGTAAAGCCCTGATGATTGATTTACACTTTGCCTCTCCTTCCAGAAGGGATTTAGGGCAATTTAAAAGTCTTTTGTGTGTAATGAGTCATTCCTGTTGTGCTCTTTGTAATGTTGTCTTTCTCCAGATACCTACCTGTACGTCTCCCACCTTAGCTTTTTTCAGGCCTCTGCTCAAATGTAGCTCCCCAGAGTCCTTCTGGGACCCTCTATATAAAAGATCACTTGTGGCCCTTTTATGTCTTTACTGCCTTTATTCTTCCTGGCGCTTATCACTCAACATATTGTGTATTTATTTGTTGATTATCTCCTCCACCCTGCATCAATCACTCTAACGTCCCCTCCGAGAGAGGAGAAAGTTTGCCTATTTTATTCACTGCTGCATCCCAACAACCTGATTAGTGCTTGGCTCCTAGTAGGCACTTACTAGGTATTTGTTGAGTGAATGAATGAATGAATGAATGATTCCTCAGTGCTTAATACAGATACATGGCACACAATGACTATTTGTTGAATAAAACACTACCTTCATGAGTGAGTTGGAGGAACGTCTATGATTCATGCAAGGTCATGCAGATAGTGATAACTGGATTCGTAAAGATTTCAATCCCTACTAATTCTTTCTCTGCAGCTTCTTCGTTTGTATATCTGCCGGCAAGTCCAGACTACTGTATTGTCAAAGTTTCTTTGTTCGTCCGATTTCTACCTGCCAAAGTGAACACTATAGGGCTATTTATTTCAGTGATTGTAAGATGAGCAGGAAATGAAATTGATCATTTCAGTTGATGTTCTGGGTTAGTGAGAGACAAGATGAAAAGAGACAGGGGAGGAGAGAGGTTCACAATTGCACCCCCCATTTCTCCTGCTCCCCGACGCGATCCCCACACACACATGGAATGACATGCACTGTTCCCCACACACGCACAAAACACGCTCCTACCTGACAGGAACATGTCGTCTTCAGCCTCTGCCTGTCTTGTGTTGCCCGGGGTTAGAAGTCCCTGTGCACAAAGGACAGACCATCTTCCGAGGGGTTGGCTACAGGTCACTGAATTTGGACTCTCACAAAGAAGCCCAGGAAATGCGCAGTGGGGGGACCGCTGGAACTGTCCTTACATTTGCTTCACAGAGAATGTTCCACAGGGCTGTTTGAAAACCAGATCTGCCAATAGCCTCCTATTCTTAGGACCCCAAGGTCACTTGGGCTCAGGACCGAGGTCTTGTGCTGCAGCTCACCCTGCTGGCGTACCAGACTCCCAGGACACCTCTCCCCTCTCCTCAGGGGATGCCCTCCTTAGCTTGTGTCATCAAGTCTCCAGAAACAATGGTTGTGGTATTTTCCTTAAGAAAGATAAGAGATAGGCACGTGTGTGGCCCTGAGAGTGCTTTGAGCTGTCTACTGACTGAACAGGTTGGAGCAGGAGGGGAGGGGGGCCATTTCACACATTCAACACATACTTATTAGGCACCCGCTCTGTGCCAAGGAATCAGGCCAGTAATGCTGGCGTTCCTCTCGGGCTGACCTATATTTCTCTCATCTTTCAAACCTGCTTGACTGAATGTGGAAACTGTATTCCAAAGGCCTTCGTCTTAATCCTCCGGGGACATCTCGGTGCCCCTGACTGTGGTCAGGTGACTTGTCTGAGTGGAAGGACATGTGATGCAAATTAGGCACCCATGTAAGAGTCAATACTCGGTGACCCCAGGCCATGCTTTGTCCCTTAGCCCAGAAACACTGAGATTCACACAAACGAATACCAAGTGCTGAGCTTCCTCTAAGGTAGGTGTCTCCTTTGTGGCACAATATTAAAATCTCTGTTCTCCCACAGGGGTCTAAGACTTCCTTTTTGGTTTGTCAAGTCCTATCTTCAAGTTGCTTCTGTCCGTGTGTCTGTCTAGAAAGCAAAGATAAGAATTTAGCACATTCATCCCATAAATCGGCTTGCCAGTGAATGTGATCTGACATTCTTATTCTCATTCAACTTATATTTGTCGACCACCAGAGGGTAAGGCACTGGGACAGGTAGTCTAAAGGATGCAAAGGAGAATATGCTTCCTACACTTAAGCAGCTTAAAATTTATAGAGGTGATAAGACAAGTGCACAAGTAACTCTAATATAGGCAGTATATGATAAATGTCATCAACCCCATGATA
The DNA here is from genome assembly GCF_028018385.1 of Neofelis nebulosa. Taxonomy (NCBI): domain Eukaryota; kingdom Metazoa; phylum Chordata; class Mammalia; order Carnivora; family Felidae; genus Neofelis; species Neofelis nebulosa. Next base: position 30,947,689 of record NC_080790.1, read on the forward strand.
TTCTCCAAATGCTAAGTGAGGACACGTACCCTGATGTGTTCTCCGACAAGGACAACATGCATCTCAGTTGAGATCATCTGGGTTATCTGGGATGGATGGCCCAGTAATATTGATATTTCACTATACACTTGTGGTTTTGATATTTGATATAATATTGGTATTTCACTATACATCTGTGGACTTTTAAAATGACATTGTAAGCAGGGCCCCGATGTCTGTGATAGATGAAAATGCAGCTATTCTGAAGCCCTTCCCCTCTGGGCCTTCCACATGCTCATCAAGGAGTTCCTTTTCTTTCTTTCTTTTTTTTCTTTCTTTTTTAATTTTTTTTAATGTTTATTTATTTTTGAGAGAGACAGACAGAGCATGAGTGGGAGAGGGGCAGAGAGAGAGGGAGACACAGAATCTCAACCAGGCTCCAGGCTCTGAGCTGTCAGCACAGAGCCCGATGCAGGGCTCAAACTCATAAGCTGTGAGATCATGACCTGAGCCCAAGTAGGACACTTAACCGACCAAGCCACCTGGGGGCCCCAAGGAGTTTCTTGAAACTTCCTCCTGACTCTTCTGGGCTCCCAGAAACACAGGTGAAACCATGGCGAGATGATCAGTCAGTGAAGAGATTGCTTCTGGTTAGGGCGATTAGGATGGCCTGATGGAGGAGAGAGCATCTGAAACAGGCGTATAGGGTGATCATTGGGCTTTTCATGTGGTCTGAATGCACCTGTACCGGGCCCAGATCTTTATGACCCAGTAAATGGCCTCCACAGAGGATGTCAGTTGAGGATCCAAACTTGGTTTGTGAGTTCCATGATGGTGAAGGATCTGAGGTTTATCTCTGGCCTCCTCTGACCCTCTCTTCCTCATTCCTTATAATCCTTCCTTCTAACCAACTACAAGGGACTGAGGCCTAGAGCCTCAGCTCCTCTGGACATTTGTCCTCTCCCAGCAGCAGCACTTACAGTGGATTCTAACACTTATTCCTGTAGCAATGGGCCCCAGAAGCTCATGCCCAGGTCACTGCAACAATGGACGAGCACTGCCATCCTTAGAGAGTGTTGTGCTTTCTTCCAAGGAGGGCAGACTTGGAAGACACAGATTTACAAATGTGTGAGGGTTGTACAGAAAATTCAATTTAATTAAAAAATATATTTGTTGAGGGGCGCCTGGGTGGCTCAGTCGGTCAAGTGTCTGACTTCAGCTCAGGTCATGATCTCACAGCTTGTGGGTTCGAGCACCGCCTCCGGCTTTGCGTGGACAGCTCAGAGCGTGGAGCCCGCTTCAGATTCTGTGTCTCCCTGTGTCTCTGTCCCACCCTTGCTCATGCTCTGTCTGTCTCTCTCTCTCAAAAATAAATAAACATTAAAAAAAATTTTTTTTAAATACAAATATATATATTTGTTGAGTTATTTCCTTTATTTTCTAGAGCAGTCTTAGTGGCACAGTGAAATTGAGCAGAAAGCACAGAGAGTTTCCATATAGCTCTGCCTCCACGCAGATACAGCCTCCCCCACTATCAACATCCTGCATCAGAGTGCTACGTTTGTTACAATCAATGAGCCTACATTGACACATCATTATCACTGAAAGCTCATAGGTCAGATTAGGGTTCATCCTGGTGTTGTACACTCATTTTATGGGTGAGGACAAATGCAATGGCTTCCTTCTGTTTACTCCCGGGGCCAGCACACCATGGTTTCAATACAGAGTCAGCAACACTGAAAGACACACTGGGACAGAAACACCAGCCAAGAAGATTTTGAGATGTTTCTTATCACCGGGTGAGCATTTTGTCTTACCTGGCTTTCCTTCTCTGGTTTGTTTCAACCCCAAAGCAAACGGCTCTCCAACATGGTGCTGTAGACGCGTCTAGTCGATTGAAAGAACAGCGGAGTGTAATGGGACCTTATACAGTCGCTAGTCCTGCCCTCCCATTTTACAGCAGAGGAAATGGAAGCTGAGAGAAAGTGAGTGATTTTCTCAAGGCTGTCCAGTTACTGGCAGAGACTCCTAGTTTAGAAAAGTTTTTTGTTTGTTTTGTTGTTTCTAAATAATTTTGCTTCTGTTTGAAGACAGAGGCTCATCCCTGCACAAGTTAGAATGGGCTCTAAATTATGTCTCTGGGAGGGCCATGGCATCGAGGTAAAAAAGTGTATGTTCTGGAGTCAGACATCTGGGTGCTGACCCCAGCTGTCCATTAGCTAGCTGTGTGACCTTGGGGCCAAGGCTTATGCTCTCTAAGCCTTAGTTCTTTATGTAAGAAGGGTGGGTGGGCGGGGAGGTTATCCTAGAATACATCTTGAGAGTGGGTATGAAGATTAAGTGAAACAGCTCTCGTGAATGTGACTGGCACATTCTCAAACCTCAAAAAATGCGTTCGGATCTGTTCTTCCTACCCCACGGGTAGGAAGATTGTCCTGTATCCGTGGGATCTGGCACAATTCCTGTCGCCAAGTCTGTGTGCAACAAACATGTGTCGAGTGAATAAAGCACCGGGAGTGGCCTAGGATAAACAATAGCACATAAATCTGGGAAAAGAAAGAGGGACATAGAAGATAACATATGGATAAGGGAGATCTGTAAATGTTTAGATTCTCGAGCAAATGGAAAGATTTGAGAAGTGTTAAATGGCAGTGAAAGGGAAAGAGGAATCCCCCACCTCCAGGGTCACATGGAACCACACAACAGGTGCACTTGACATGCCTTGCAAAGCATGAAGTACAAAACAGGTGTGCAGGGATCGTCAATGCCAGAAGCAGCCTCATCTACCAGGATTTGAAGAGGGAAACGTTGCCCCAAGCATCCGGAGAGGCTTACACTGTTCAGTCCTCAGGAACCAGGGAGGTCGAGGGGGAGGAGAGTCTCAGGCAATGCGGGTGAAAATAGAACCAACAATAAAGACACCGCAAGATGGAGTGTATTAAGCATGCCTTTTTATTCATGTCAAGACTTTTCAGCACACAGGGTGAACCTTAATTATGCAAATTTAAAAATCATTTAGGAGGTTATAGGATCCCAGGATGGAATGTAAAATATGACAAAAGAATGTAACTGTGTTATAAATGCATGAACAATCACTGAAGAGGGTGTGGGGAAAGTGCTGACCTAAGTAAATTTGGAAATAAATGGGGTTTGTAAAAAAAGACAAAAGGGATTGTACATAAACACTCTAGTTTATAAAATTATTTCCTATGAAGTTATGGGCTAACGATGTAAATACAGTACACTGGAATTGAGCAGTTAGGTGATGGATAGCTGATGGTAGGAACCAAGTTTCTCATTGTAGGAAAGGATGTAGATGAGCAAGGGAAGAAGGCTAGAATGATCCATGTGGTACTGAGTTACAGTTGGAGATATCAGTGTGACCATTATTTAGCTTAATATGGGCACAGAGAGTTACCTATAGAAATACTTATAGGTTATGTGTATATACATGTGTTAAACACACACACGCACATATTCTGTCAGCTAAGAGGGTCTAGAAGCAACAATGCCCCAGTAGCTTCCAGCACACCCAGATCATGATCTCCAACACCATTCTCCAATGAAAGAACCAGGGCTTCTTGGAGACATGCCTGATTCTAGGACAGAAACAGGAAACATACAAGATAAGCCTGGGGCATCTAGTAGTTCTAGAAAGTAAGGCAGTATACTGTGGAACTCACAATGACTTAAGTGTTTTAAGGGACACAGGAGCCAGCTGAAAGAGCTCTCATCTCAACGGCCAAAGCCAATTTGGGCAATAAAATAAAGTAGTATTGGGTTTTAGCCCAAAGAGTCAAATAAATATCCAGGAATCCATACTGATAGAAATAAATGATTGAAGGGGCGCCTGGGTGGCTCAGTTGGTTAAGCATCAACTTCGGCTCAGGTCATGATCTCATGGCTCGTGGGTTTGAGCCCCGCGTTGGGCTCTGTGCTGACAGCTTGAACCTGGAGTCTGCTTCGGATTCTGTGTCTCCCTCTTTCTCTGCCCCTCCCCTGTTGGCGCTCTGTCTCTCTGTCTCTGTCTCTGTCTCTCTCTCAAAAATAAGTAAACATTAAAAAAATTATTAAAAAAATAAATGAATGAATTATTGAATAGATAAATAAATGGGGGGTAATAGACAGATTTCCCCTGCAGAAGAATTCCAAATAATTTCTGTACATATTTTTCGGTCAATGAGGTAGAATGTAATTCCCCACTCCTTAATTGTGGACTGTATATAGTGACTTCCTTTCAAAGAATACAGTACGCCAGGGTGTGTGTTTGGGGGTGGGGGAAATGGCTTTACAACGTAGAAATCTGACAAAACACTGCGTCAGCCGGGAGATCAAAGTCAACATCAACAGTTGTATATCATGTTGATGGTATGCAACCTTGACATTACAGGATGAGGAGGGTACTTTTCCTCTGTGGTCTTCCTCCCCAAAAATCATAGCCAGAGTCAAATTATGAGAAAAACATCAGACGATTCCTAACTGAAGGATATTCTTTTTTTTTTTTTTTTTAATTTTTTTTAACATTTATTTATTTTTGAGACAGAGAGAGACAGAGCATGAATGGGGGAGGGTCAGAGAGAGGGAGACACAGAATCTGAAACAGGCTCCAGGCTCTGAGCTGTCAGCACAGAGCCCGATGCGGGGCTCGAACTCACGGACCGCGAGATCATGACCTGAGCCGAAGTCGGCCGCCCAACCGACTGAGCCACCCAGGCGCCCCATGGATATTCTACAAAATACCTGACCAGTAAGTATTTCTCAAAAATGTCAAAGTCAAAAGCAAGGAAAGAGTTAGCAATTGTAAGAAGAGCTTAAGGAGACACAACAACTAAATGCAATGTTCTGTGGGATGGCATCCTAGAACAAACAAACAAACAAACAAACAAACAAACAAACAAAAATTGGTAAAAAGTAAAGAAACCTGAATAAAGTGTATTATTCAGACTTTAGTTAAATATAACATATCAATATTGGTTCATTAACTGTCCCAAATGTACCATATTTATATGACATTAACAGGAAAATGGTATATGGGAATTCTCTGTATTTGCAATTTCTCTGTAAGTCTACGGCTATTTTAAAATTAAAAGGTTTGGGGAACCTGGGTGGCTCAGTCGGTTAAGTGTCCGACTTTGGCTCAGGTCATGATCTCACACTCCATGAGTTCGAGCCCCATGTCGGGCTCTGTGCTGACAGCTCTGAGCCTGGAGCCTGCTTCGGATTCTGTGTCTCCCTCTCTCTGACCCTCCCCCAGTCATGCTCTGTCTCTCTCTGTCTCAAAAATAAACATTAAAAACTTTAAAAAAAAATAAAAGGTTTATTTTTTAAAAAGATCTAGGAGGAGGATCTGGGCTTAATCATTTTGCTTAAAGCTGGTTTCCATTTCTAGCTCATTGTTCTTTAATTTCGAGTTTGGAAATTTAACTTTTGAAATAATAAAATAAATAAATTTTAACTCATTATAAAGAGCCAAAAGTCTTTCAGAAAATTGGAAGAAATCAGAAAAAAATTGCTCTTTCCTCAAGGTACAGATAATCCAATAGAGGAGATAACATTTGCATAAATAATGAAACCAGGTGGATAGTGATCACCGAAAAACAGGGATTTATAGAACTCTATATTTTCCTTACTGTTGATAAGAGTTGATCATCGCATGATTGATTTGCATTACTGAAATGAAAATATAAAAGTTCCATGACAAAAGTAAACTTCACATTTAGCTATACTCTATATTATATACTCTATATACCTTTAGTATACGAGATACTGCTGGCTTTGAAACACAGCTTAGAAATGAATGTCTTTAGAGAATCCTGGTGAACATGAACACTTAGGTATCAATAAATAGGTGAATGGCTATCTTTAAAAAATTTTTTTTAAATGTTTATTTATATTGAGAGAGAGAGGGAGAGAGAGAGAGAGAGAGGGAGAGAGGGAGAGACAGAATCGCAAGCAAGCTCCACAATCAGCATGGAGCCTGATGGCAGGGATCCATCTCACAACCTGTGAGATCATGACCTGAGCCGAAATCAAGGGTCGGATGTTTAACTGACTGAGCCACCCAGGCGCCCCTACATATATCTTAACATTTTGACACGAAACTCCTGCTCACTTTTGCCTTGCACTGGCAAGTGTATGTTTGGCAGTCTTTGGAATCTTCTAGAAATTATATAGACTCGAGTGACTCTAGTGCGCATCATTTCTAAGATGGGCAGCTGGGACACTCTGAAGTCTTTGAAGGTCTCCAGTGGCCATAACTGTCTGAAAGAAGTGCAGAATGAGAGAATTTAACCTCTCTGCACAGCAGGTAGTTGAAGGACTTTCTCTTCTTTAAGTACTAACCCTGGTACCGCCTCTCCCCCACCCTTCCCAGACACAAATTCTGTGTCTTCTGTTCGTTCGACACACATTTAGAGAATGGTTAGTATGTGTAAGGCCCGTGCCAGAAAGTGTGAATAACACCAAGGTGAGTTAGACATGAATCTCTCTGGTCTTCCCCGAAGGAACAGATAATCCAAGAGAGGAGATAACATTTGCATAAATAATGAAACAAGGTAGACACTGATCACTGGAAAACAGTATTACTGAATGGAGAGGAGAATTATTCCATTTTTCCCCCTGCCTAGTTAAACCTGTGGGATCACGTAAGGCTCTTTATTTCTGTTTCAAGTTATATTTCTGGTTTATTCATGTTTAACCTGGATCTTTCATCTGTACCTTCTCTCCACATCCAATTAGTCACCAAGTCAAATAGATTGAACCACTTCAGGTGGCTTCTAGTAGCCATAAAGATAAAATACAGAGTACTTAGATGGCTAAAAAAACCCTTCCGTCGTGCCCTGGTCCTTGCCTTCTTCTCCAACCCCATCTTCTAAACCATCCCCAGGTTCTAAACACACTGAGTTACTTGTATTCAAAATCACTATGGACCTTCATCTCTCTGGGCAGTGCTGCTGTTTCTTTCGGGAACGCCCTTCCCTCTACCCTCCATCTGACTATCGACACCATAGCTTCAAGGCTCCCTGCCTCTGTCAAATGCTTTCTGGTCCTATTGGCTGGACTCTGTTATTATAGCTCCTTGCCTGTGGCTCTGTCTCGTTTCTTATCTCTTGAACGATTCCTCCTCTCCCCATATACACTTACTCATTCTTCAAAATTCGTCTTTGGTATCCCTCCTCCCTTTAGTGATAATTAATCTTCCTCTGCTTCCGGGAGCCATTCAGGATTTATCCCTCTCTGATATTACTGAGTTGCATTGAATGTGCGAGAACAGTACCTGGCACATAGTAAGGCTCAATGTGTATTTGTGAATTAATGAATGGATCGGTTGTAACTAGCAAAGCAGTGTTAGTTATAAGAGTGCATTTGAGTGGATTGGTATAAGCCTGCTGAATATTTGTAAGCATGTGGCTTTGATTTGAGTGCCATCCACATCTTTCACTGATAAGTCGGCTTGTTTCTACCTTGAGCCACACGCATCCCAATATCTGATGTGGGGTTAACCGAGAGTAACTAAGACCGGAAAGTGAAACTGTGGACGGGGGAGTGGGGCTCCTGGAGTTACTGGCGTGTTATGTCTGGCTTTTCCACCTGACTGCTAACCGTTTCAGAGCAGGCAGCTTATCTTCCTCTTTTACTTTAGCACAATGCCTGGCACAACACCTACTGATGAAGTTAATTACCCTTTCTGTGCTTGCTTGGACCTCTAGGCAACCAAGTGTCTCAAGGCAGATGCAGAGGCTGCCCCAGTGGCCCCATTTCTGGACATTCTAAAGGCAGGCTATGCCGGTCTTTATGTGACTTAATGAGGCTCAAACAACCTGGGAATGGAACTTAAAACATGTTTGTGTGCCTTCTGTCGATACCTGTTCTGCAATCATGACCAAACAGAGGAACACATCCAAACCAGACTCTGGACTATAAAAAAGGCTACTTGTCGACTGTAGCATTGTTTTCTGCTGGAGCTACCAGAGCAGCCTCGGCTGCACATTCCTGGGACATGAATAATATCAGTTGTGATTACACTTCAGTATCTCATCCATCACCAGCCTATGAACACTGAATATAACCTAATTAGGAAATGCGAAGGTCTCTTTGCTGGGGATGAGTGCCGGGGAAGCACAGGTCCACACGCCTCTCCCCAAGACGGGGCTCCTGGAGGCTCACACACAGGTTCTGATCCTACAGGGCTCAAGGGCAGACCTCACCAGACATCCACATTCCTCACATAATCGCCACTAAGCTGAGACCATGGCACCTTGGATTCTATCCTATATTGCACTCCTCCTTGAATGCATTGCAGAGGAGATCTATCAGGACTGATAAATCAGTCACTTTCAAATGGACATTAAAGTATTAACTCAGTGATTAACTCTCTCTGCCTAACAAATGTTTTGTTTGTTTCTTTCTTACTTCTGACTGGCCTCGAATAGAAACTCTGAGATTTGTTGACAATTTACTTCTCGTCTTTTGGTGAGGTCTTTGATGCTTGCTTGTCTTTTTCTACACAGCTCTTAAAATGCCGTCAGAGGGCTGCCTTCTCTCTTCCAAAGTTCTGAAAGCAGAGGACTAAGGATTCTGTAGGCTTAATTATGAGGGATGAGACACCGTCCTTAAAACTCCTTTGCATGAGAGAAAAAGTACAGGCTATTCTTTGCACAAAAAGCTACTGCGTCTGAATCCCCACTTGTCGTGCATGACTTTAACTTGTATTCAGTCTTCAAGCCTCTGTCCATGCACTCACCTGAAACCTGTGGAGCATCTGCTGTGGTGCCAATGTACCTCACTACCATGGTGTCCTGGAACTTGGTGTTTATAGGGTAGAACTGACAGGAGCAGAGAAGAGGCCTGTGGCCACAAGAATCCACTAAGGTGGATTCACCTGCTCTGGGACTGAGTGCCCAGCTGAGCACACAGAAACTCAATTGACTGAGCTACCTGATCGGTCAACCTTAATTCTACTGGAAAATGTTTTTTCCTCTGCCAACTCATTGTACATTCCTATAACCTCTACCTTGCCCTGATAATGTGTGAGCTCCCATGCCATGTGCCAAGGTTTTTGTTGCTGGGCCTGGGGGTCTCAGACATGATCACAAGAATTCCTTATTTGTCTTGAATCATGGTTAAGCCACTTGAAGGTGTCACGATCCTCTGCCACCTGTTTCCAAGTGTCCTCTGTCCCCCGCATTTCATAGAACTGGGTTTCCTTTGGATTCTCATTCTGGGTTTCTAGTCTCTCTTCCTATAATTTTGAATGCTGAGTGCTCTTCCCCAGGGATTTAACCTGGCTTTGGTAAAGACCTCCATGAAATACTGGGATGGTGAATACCACACACTCAATTTTGCTCACCAGGCTTTAATCACCAGTGAGGACATCCTGCTATTTATGTCTGCCTACATCACGTCTGGACATCGCTTAATTCCCTTGGCTGCCGTGTCCTACCTGCTTGTTGGAATTTCTGTGGTTGCCCGAGTCCCTGTGCCTTCTGAGGAACCAGGAAACTTGTTAGGCGGGATATTGTTGTTGTTCCTACTATTGCTCTGTTGTTAGGGAAACTGAGGCTCACACAGATTAAGTGACTCGGCCAACAAGATGTCTAGTACATAGTAGGGTCAGACCTTAACGTAATCCCCATCTCTAAATAGTTTGCTCTTTGCCCAAGTCTATGCCATTTGCTCTTAAAATCTTATGAGTTGTTGTGAAAATTATACGTGATAAGAAGGTGAAAATATACAGAAATAAATGTTTTATTGTTATTCTCAGCCAGTGGTCTTCCTCTGGTTGCACCAATGCATTTGTTTCTCGGCCTATCTAGGTCTTTAAAACAGAAAAGGTGCTGCTCTCTGGATCAGATGAAGCTTGCATGTGGAAGGGAAATTGCCACAATGTTTACAGATGTCAGGTGCGGACCAGTCACATTCCAAAAATTCATTTGTGGTTATTTAGAATGGAGGCCTCATTTCCCCAAACAGATAATATTATAAATGGTGGTTAGATTCTTGGGTTATCCCACAAAGGCTGTTTCATTAGTAATGCAGCTGGGGTACATTTCTAGTTCATAAGGTAGCTGAAGTAATGCATATATTATGCCATTGCAACATGATCAACAAAGCCCGGATTAATCAAGTCATGTTTATTTTGAGCCCTGTAGAACTATCTACTGACAGCAGGAGTGATTCTGTCACTATTGGCTCTGGCGTGGTTGGGAAATTTCCTGAATTTTAATAGCTGAGAGAGCTGGTGAGAAGTGAGAAGGTATTCTAGAGCGGTCAGGCAGCTTGAAAAAAATGTGCAGATGTGGAAGAGAGAAAGGGCAGGAAAAGAGAAATTCTGGAAAAAAAAAACATGTGAGCAGAGGAGCTGGAAGAAATCAGAGTTATGTGAGGATGAGAAGTAAAATCTGACCCAGAAATGGGAACAAATAAAAGGACTCAGAATGTGGATTTAGAAGGTTAAGGATTTATGTGAGAAACAGAAGGTGCTCGGGCTGAAGATGGTTTTGAATGGCTTTGGTTAACACAAGCTCAGTTTTAGAGAAACGTTTTAAAGAAGAAGCTATACTGACAAAGCTCATGTAACTTAACTCTAGGCATCATTAGTGGGCTGCCAGATTAGCCATGAGTTGTCACTGATGGGGGACTGGGTACAATCCAGGAAGGACATGAGGTCTGAGGACTGATGGGAAAGAGCCTTGCAAAGAAGCTAAATGTTAACTCCATACCAGTAAAATAGGAAAAAGCAGTCCTGTAGATAGAAAGCAGATGGCTTTGGTGGACTACACGCCTCTGTGTTAGTCTTTGCCCTATTTCCAACACGAGCATGAGAGGAAATCTTGACTAGAATAGGGTTTGGTCCAAGGTAAAGAAAATCTATGGAGTAGCGATTAAGTTGATGGTCCTGTTATTCTCAAAGATGCTGTCATGGGCTCCTTGGTTGGTTGGTTGGTTGGTTGGTTGGTTGGTTGGTTTACAAAGGGAAAAGCCTGGGAAAGATCTGGAAGCAGGAGAATGGGAACAAGGGTTTGATATCTCTTTGTCAATAATGTAAAAATGCCATCTCCTTTGTGACTTGGGCCAAGCTGTTCAGATCATGTTGCCTTTAGGGAAATGTTTCTCTTTCCATCTTTCTCTTTAAAAAAAAAAATGTTTGTTTACTTATTTTGAAAGAGAGAAAAAGAAAGAGAGGGGGAAGGGCAGAGAAAATTGATCTCATGAATCGTGAGACCATGACCCCAGCCAAGATCAAGAGTCGAATGCTTAACCAGCTGGGCCACTCAGGTGCCCCAATGTTTCTCTCTTAAAAATTGATTTTGACTACATTCGTTCTGCCAGAGACGAGTGTGTACATTGTTTGGCTGGAGGTCTAAAGTGTTGTTCCACAATGAACAAGTCAGCCTTTGGGTGGAGATACCGCTGTGGCTATGATGTCTCCTGGATTGCCCTTATTGGGGGTGGAGGATCATCCCTTAGGATGAGACTGACCTTCTAAAGTAGAGGGTTACATTTTCATAGAGGAACATAAAGGTTTGCAACATGATGGATTTAAGAATATTCTTTCTCTATTTCTAGGGATGGACAGGGGACCAAGGCTAGGCATCAGGGAACCCAAGATCAAGAGCTGGATGCTTAACCAATTGAACCACCCAGTTGCCCTATGGTCATTTAAAAAAAAATGTTTATTTATTTATTTTGAGAGAGAGAGAGCAAGCAGGGGAGGGACAGAGAGAGGAGAGAAAGAATCCCTAGTAGGCTCTGTGCTGACAGCCCAGCGATGCTGGGCTCGAACTCAAGGTACCATGAGATCATGACCTGAGCTGAAATCAGGAGTCAGACATGTAAGACTGAGCCACCCAGGCACCCCACCTATGGTCATTTTTAGTATAAAAAATTATAATTATCTCCATCTCCAAACCTTTGGTCAAATCCAACAGCCTTGTGTTGTTAATGGAATGGGGTGAATTAAGCAATGTCATTGTAGAGGGAAATGTAACCTTCTGCTGAGGTCAGTGTAATGGCATCAGAGTTCTAGAGAGTTCAGAGATTTAAGTGGTGAACAGGCAACGAGTATCTGGAGACTCAAGGTGTAGCTGGAAACCATGATGCAGGACTGTTTCAAGAGCAGGTGAGACCTTTAATGGGGGCGGCATCCACTGGGATTACACAAACCAAAGAATGGAGGCTTTTCTACCTCTTTCCATTAAGATGTTGAAACAGCAGATTTCTCAGGATTTCAGATAGCTGAGCACATATGCAACTGAGGATTTCTCAGAAATACTGTACGTGTATTCTAGAAGAGTTGAAGATGAATAGAGAAATTGGGTTCCAGGAGGGATCCACCAGAGGAACCCTAACCAAAGCCAGTAGAGAAGCCACGTCAGGAAATTGTTCTACCTCGTTGGTCCCTGAGGTGAAATGGAAAAACTCATCGATAAAGATGTAGGATTTGGGTAGGACTAGGAATTGCCATTTCTATTTGCCATTTGTGAATACTACTTGTCGTGTTGCTTCCTATTAATTAAACTTACATTAAAATAATCTGGTGGTGGGGCGCCTGGGTGGCTCAGTCGGTTGAGTGTCCGACTTCAGCTCAGGTCATGATCTCACAGTCTGTGAGTTTGAGCCCCGTGTCGGGCTCTGTGCTGACAGCTCAGAGCCTGGAGCCTGTTTCAGATTCTGTGTCTCCCTCTCTCTCTGCCCCTCCCCTGCTCATGCTCTGCCTCTCTCTGTCTCAAAAAATAAAATAAAACATTAAAAAATAAAATAAAATAAAATAAAATAAAATAAAATAATCTGGTGGTGACAGTGTTGGAAAGAGAAACACCTGTTCTTTATTTCATTACCAGGCAAGTTGGGTCTGTTGGCAGAGTCTTCCAGCAAAAGCAGTATTCTGTGAAACTATCTGGAGAACTTGTGAGAGGAATTTCTGTGGTGGGTGTTACACGTAAGAATTTTTCAGTAGCTTGGAGGTCCCAAAGGATTTATTTTTGAGAAAGGATAGCTGGGGGCACCTGGGTGGCTCAGTCGGTTAAGCATCCGAGTTCGGCTCAGGTCATGATCTCGCGGTCCGTGAATTCGAGCCCCATGTCAGGCTCTGTGCTGACAGCTCAGAGCCTGGAGCCTGTTTCAGATTCTGTGCCTCCCTCTCTCTCTGACCCTCCCCCGTTCATGCTGTCTCTCCCTGTCTCAAAAATAAATAAACGTTAAAAAAAAATTTAAAAAAAAAAAGAGAGAGAAAGGATAGCTGAAGAAGTAAGAGTTAACAGTTTGGGGTGTGGGAAGAGGAAACAGAGCCTGAGTTGGTGTTGTCACTGCAGAATTAGAACGAGGTTTTGGCAATGCTTCCAACCATATCATATAATTAGGCAGGAGACCTGGGGAGGGGGAAGGCTGGGAATTTTGCCTTAATTGTATCACATTTGAAACACTGACTTAAATTTCTGTTTGGATTTTGCTCCATCTATTCCTAGCCTTTGAAAAGGGAGTCATTTATCTGCACCCAGGAGCTCAGCCCTGTCAAAATCTCCGTTTCTTGTTGGGTAGGGAGCCTGGACCTAATCCAGTCCCAGATGCCGTATCTGAGATGCTGATTCATTGCTTCGGGGGGCTTTCCCTCACCTCTAGCACCCACAATCGCCACTGTTTTTAAAGATTTTTTTTTTGAGGGATAAAGCATCAGTGGGGGAGGGATGGGGTGGAGAGAGAGAGAGAGAGAGAGAGAGAGAGAGAGAGAGAGAATCTTCAGCAGGCTCCACATCCAGCACGGAGACTGACATGGACCTTGATGTCATAACTGTGAGATCACGACCTGAACAGAAGTCAAGAGTCAGCTTCTTAACCCACTGAGCCAGCCAGGTGCCCCATGAACACCACTGTTTAAATGGCTCTTATTTCAGGCCCCTTCTAGAATCCGACATATTTATTTGTCTGCAGGACAATGTTATTTATTGTCTTTACACAATGTATTTAGTTTATTAAAGAAGCTCATATAGTTTTGTTCTGATAGTCACCTTCCATGCTTTGTTTTCATTACTGTCCAAAGAACCACTTGGCTTTTCCTGGTTCCCGAAACAAAAACATAGGATCTTGTTGATATCTAACATCCAATCCCTTATCAATTTTTCTAATTCTTCTTTCCATAAAGTCCTACAGATTTGCCACATTGCGGTCTTCATTGCCTTTAAGTAGACTTCAACAAAGACCTGGATACTTTTTATGTTTTCTGTCTCGGCCTCATGTATTACATCTTATGATCAGTAGCTAGCTGAATCTTGAAACATGATTTTCCAGTTTCATCCACATACCTTTGGCTACTGTTCATTTATTCATTCAGTTCCCCCCCCCCCCCCCCGCCCATATTGTTTACCTATTTAGGCCAGCCTAGTCACTCGGAAATAAAGAAATACGATTTCTTGTAATAACATGTTTCTGTAATGCAAATTATGTTATAGATGACTGGTAAATAGAAGAATAATATGAGAATAATGCAGAAAGCATGTTGGTTTATGTGTTTTCTGTATAGTACCATTTGGCAATTCATTCATTGTCGCTATGTTACCTTCTGCAGCCAGTTCTCATTAAATTCACCCAGTTCGGACCTTTTAGTTTTTTTCTCTTTCCAGATTCTCTAGACATGTAAGTATTCAGTTTGTGTTTTGTTGATTTACATATGCTGAAAGGTTTTTTAAAAACTATGTATTGCCAAATATTGCAGATGTGTATAGTCAGAACCGATTGTCAATTCAGGGGAACGTGGACCATCTAAGTTTTGCCTCTTCCCAGATCACCTAGACCAGTTATTTTGCATAAGCCAGAGTGTTCACATGAGAGAGTGCTTCTACGTGAAAGTGAACTTGAGGCATTTCAAGAAGTTATAGCATATCTAAACAGCAGAGGTCAAGAATGCTAGGTAAATAGGATATAAATATTTAGTAGGTGTTGTATTGTTTAATGAGTAAGTGAATGCCTGCATGCACGAGGGCCACTGGGACTTGGCAAATCCTTTTTCAGCGGAAATTATTTTGGTGCATCAAATATTTATTAAGCACCTAATATGTTCCTGTCACTTTGCTAGACCCACAGATGGAAATGTAACAGTGAAATGTATTAAAAAATGTAAAAATGCAGAGCCTTTGACCTCCAAGAAAATAGATACAGGGGAAAGATGTATGTGTACTTACATGGCTAATATAAACCAGGCAGAGGATTCTGGGAGAGCACAGGGAGGGTTGCTGAGCCTGGCATGATCTTTAGGAAATGGTTCCTGGGTAAGATGAAACCCGTCAAGGCTTAGTGTGTAAGAGACAACAAGGCAAAATATGGGGTAGAACGAGGAAGGGCATTTGAAGCAAGGGGAACCACATGAAGAAAAGCACAGGATTATTTTAGCATGATGAGTACAGCAAAGGACTAGTCATTTAATACATAAAGCAGCAGGCAGCAATTTGGGGGAGATAAGAATGAAGAGGTAGATAGGGTCACATCAAGGAGGGCCTGTTTTCCCTGAAAGGGAGCTCAACCAGGTTCCGGGGAGACACTGGACCAGTCCAGGCAAAGGAATAACATGGTGATTTCTGTGTTAGAGATCCCTGTGGCAGCTGGGTGGAGGATAGTGTTGGGTGAAATAAAAGCAGGAAAGGAGTATGACCATCTAGGCAGGAGATGAGGCCTTGAACTAGATTTTACTAATAAAAACACAAGAGAAAGAATGGGTTAGAGAACTGGTTAGCAGGAAAAATGGTCAGGGCTTGGTGAGTGATAGAACATGGAAGATAAAAGAGAAAGGTGAGTCGAGGTGGACCCCCAGATTCCTGGCGTGAGTGACTGGGTAAGTTTTGTGTCACTGTCATGGAGGCACAGGGAAGAGAACGGAAAATATAGGGAAGATGACTGGTTCAATTTTGTCCTTGTTGAGTTGGAGATACCCACTGGGATATTCAAGAGGATATAGGGGCTCCTTCAACTGGAGAAAGCTACTTGAGAGAGCCATGTCTTCAAGGGAGAGCCCAGTTTCAGTTAAGGTCAGGAGGTAGAGAAGCATCCACGAAGAGTTTGAAGACATGGGTGGTTGGGTTATCATGAATCTGGGAATCCCAGAGGGCAAGGTTGAAAGCTATGGGGCAAGAGGCAGAGAGAGTGGTTGGATAGATAGACACAGGAGGGTTAGAGTGCCATGAGTGTGTGAGAGGGTCAAGAGAGCATCCACGGCATTCTGTTTGGTGACCAAGGATGACATAGCTTTCAGGCTTGGTAGAGTCAGCTGGCCTTGAAAATCCTCCCTGGAATTTGGGATTTAAGGCAGGGCAGGGTTTGGGTTTGGCCTTGGGGAGTTCCAGTCAGGGGTGATTAGTAGTGGTGGTGATTTCAGCTTCATGTGACAGCGGTGTCAGTGGAGTCTATGATGGTGGCCTCCAGGGGATGGCCTTCATGAACTTTATAAGCCCTGTGCTGAGTGGAAGCCAGACTGGCAAAAAAATGGCTCCAATATATCTATATCTCTGTATGCGATTTTATCTAAAAGTATACATCACCCAGGAATTTAGCCAGAAGATACTCATTTCATTAGTCAGAATATTTCAAATTTTCTTCCACATTGGTAATGGAGACAAAATGGGGAAAAATAAAGAGGTTAAAAAAACATATAAATGCTAAGAATCACAGAAGTTAAACTCTCTCGACTCTTGCTTTGTTACTCAGAAATGTTTTCAGTCAGGGGCACCTTGGGTGGTTCAGTCAGTTGAGCGTTGGACTTTGGTTCAGGTTGTAGGCTCAGGTTGTGATATCCCGTTCATAAGTTCGAGCCCCGCATCAGACTGGCCTCTGTCAGCCAGAAGCCTCCTTCGGATCCTCTGTCCCCACCTCTCTCTGCACCACCCCCACTGGTGCTATCTCGAAATAAAGAAACATTAAAAAGAAAAAAAGAAAGAAAAGAAATGTTTTCAGTCATTTGCAAGAGTAAAACAAATTTCTAGCAGACATGCATTTTCCCCATACATTCCAACTTCTAATGACCTCTCAAGCCTTCTGATTTTTGCCTGTGTGTTTCTAATGTGGATATTGCCGATTCGCGTTTGACTAATTAGAAGGTACAACAGGTAACTGGTCCAAAATAGAAAGACATTTTAGCACAGGAGTAATGTGGTAGGAGGAACCACAGCATCAGTAATTTAAGAGGTGAATCTTCTGGAACGCTTCGTGGCTTTGTCCCACACGTAACCTCTCACAATGACCTCCCATCTTATCATCTCTTCTAGTCGTTCGGAGTCTGCAATAGTCTGACTTTAATCTCATCCATCAAATGGGAATAATCAGAGCTCCCAGAGGTTTTTGGTCGAAACAAAGGAAACAATACAGGCAAATGTGATTTGAAAGATGTAAAAGCTGTATGTGTTTAGAAGGTAGTTCCTTTATGGCTGCGTTTTTGCTTTAGCCCCCTTTCAGTGTAGGGATTTCCTGTCCCTGAACCGCAGGCTCCATGATACCTGGGACAAGATTTCTCTAACCGCCCCCCCCTCCCCCCCACCCCCGCCCCCTGTCCTGCTCAACTTCTACTGATGACCAGCATAACTCTGCTTAAGTATTTACCTTCTAGCTTAGATTTCAAAACAATGGTTCTTAATGACCAGCCTATCCTTGCCTTTAGGGACTGGTTTGTCTACTTCAGACTTACCTTCCACCTTCTCCCCTTGTTTCCGAACCTAGATAACAAGTCCCCCAGCTTCCTAAAAAAAGAAAAAACAAAAACAAAAACACAAAAATCCCAAAAAACAAAGACAAAAACAAACAAAAAATCCAATGATCTCGGGGCGCCTGGGTGGCGCAGTCGGTTAAGCGGCCGACTTCAGCCAGGTCACGATCTCGCGGTCTGTGAGTTCGAGCCCCGCGTCGGGCTCTGGGCTGATGGCTCGGAGCCTGGAGCCTGCTTCCGATTCTGTGTCTCCCTCTCTCTCTGCCCCTCCCCCGTTCATGCTCTGTCTCCCTCTGTCCCAAAAATAAATAAAAAACGTTGAAAAAAAAAATTAAAAAAAAAAAAATCCAATGATCTCCTTTGGCTTCTTTTGGCCTGGTTTATTCTACTTCCACACAAGTTATGTATTTGAATTATTCTGTATGTTTTTTAAGTGTTTATTTTTGAGAGACAGAGAGCACACGCAGGGGAGGAGCGGAGAGAGAGGGAGTCACAGAATCTGAACAGGCTCTAGGCTCTGAGCTGTCAGCACAGAGCCTAAAGCGGGGCTCGAACCCATGAACTGTGAGATCATGACCTGAGCAAAAATCAGATGCTTAACCGATTGAGCCACCCAGGCGCCCCAAGATCCAGCTTTATGAAGTGAATAATCATCTCTTCATTTGTCTGTTTTGTAAGATTTCAAATTAATGTATTAGATTCCTAATGACAAGATACCCTCATATCTGATAGAGATAAAATGTATCTTTTGAGGGGGGGAGTGTGTGTGTGTGTGTGTGTGTGTGTACACCAAGTGGGGTGAGTGGGTGCCGGGAGAGAGAATCTTAAGCAGCCCCCATGAGCATGGATCCCAGGGCTCAATCCCACGACCCTGGGATCATGACCTAAGCCAAAATCAAGAGTCAGACACTCAATGACTGAGCCACACAGATGCACCTAAAATGTATCATTTTTGAATGCTCTTAAACAAATATAGTTCTTCTAGGCTCTTGACTGCCTATCTGTGTGAGTCTCAGAGAGTCCAAGAATGGACTTTAGAGTTACCCCATAGTAGAATTGTGGGGTCACAGGATGGAAGGCAACAGTTTTTTTTTATTATTATTAAAAAAATTTTTGATGTTTATTTATCTTTGAGAGAGAAAGAGAGACAGAGTGTGAGCGGGGGAGGGGCAGAGAGAGAGGGAGACACAGAATCCAAAGCAGGCTCCAGGCTCTGAGCTGTCAGTACAAAGCCCAACGCGGGGCCAGAACTTGCAAACCCCAAGATCACGACCTGAGCCGAAGTCGGAGGCTCAACCGATTGAGCCACCCAGGCGCCCTGGGAAGTGACAGTTATGAGTGAGAAGGTTTACTTTCCTGCATGTGAGTCCTCAGGAGTATTAAGGAGGCAAATAAACTGAAATATGATTTGCTCAGATTATCAATAAGGCTGCCACGTATGTTTTATCATCTTAAGTCTCTGATTCAAGAAATGCCTTACCCCGAACACTATTGTCTGCACGCAATAGGGTTTTTTCAGGACGTTAGCTCTGAGGGCAAGCATGAAATAAAGATATTTGGCTACTGCGGCTTTTCTTCTGAGGGTGCTAGGGCTTTAAATGAAAGCAGTAAATTTTCTTCTGCTGCAGTAATGAGAAACCCTCAAACCATTTATGTAGCATAATTCAGAAGTTACAGGACAGTTTACAACGAAGCATTTTTATGAGCAGTCACATGCAACAGTCAAAAGAGCTTTCCTTATTCCAGCTTTAAAATGCTAAGACGTCCAGCCACACTGTAAACCTAGGAGAAAAGGAACTGAGCACGTGGGGAGGGAGTCAGAAGGCCTGGGTTCGTCTGCAAAATCTGCTCGTCACTAGTTCATGGCCAGGGCCGCTCAACCCACCTGCTCGCTGCCTCTGTTTCTTTATTTTTCAAGTGGGGATAATAAAGTGGGGTCTGTCTTGCCTGGTCCTGCCTGCTTGGGTGGCTCCTGTGTAATAATAGAAGTAAATATTCTGAATACTGAGAAGTGCTCTGCATGCTGTTATTTGATCTCAGTGAATGACTGGATACATATATAATAAACTATCTGTCAATATTTAAGGTGAATATTGTTGGGTTTTTTTAGAGGCTTTGTTACTATTAATCTCTTTAAATTATAAAAGTCATACATGAACGTAGGCTAACTGTAAAAAGTTCAGACACATATAAGGCAAAAAAAGAAACAAACCCCAAACACCTCTTTTTTCACATGCCAACTCTCACCCCACCCCTGTCTCCTCAGAGCTAACCACAGTCATACTTGATATGTACCTTCTAGATCATTTTCACACTTAAAAAAAATCCATAAACAGATATACATAGTTTTTACATAAATGATATCAGTTATGATGGTTTTCCATACAGTTTGTAGATGGCTTCCTCAGAAGTCAATGAAATATTTTACGTATATCCAAACTAAAGTATTGGCAAGGGGCAGGCACCTGGGTGGCTCAGTCGGTTGAGCATCCGACTTCGGCTCAGGTCATGGTCTCACGGTTTGTGGGTTCGAGCCCCTCGTCAGGCTCTGTGCTGACAGCTCAGAGCCTGGAACCTGCTTTGGATTCTGTGTCTCCGTCTCTCTCTGCCCCTCCCCTCCTCGTGCCCTGTATCTCTCTCTCTTTGTCTCTCAAAAATGAATAAACGTTAAAAATAAATAAATAAATGAATAAATGAATGAATGAATGAATAAATAAATAAATAAAGTATTGGCAAAATGCTTTACACCTTTACTGCAGAGACTCTCTTGTAAATCTCATGCATGTACCTTGCTTTTCTCACTTCCATTGCTTCCTGGAATGTATTTTATTTTACCGTATCGTATGCATCTTTGTAAGAATTTTTAAAACCCTTCGGGAACAAGGTGAGCTTATCAAATGTTGGTTGCTTCTGCTTCTTCCCTTCCCTTGATCACTTTGCTTTTTCTAAAGAAACTCTCAAGCTGATAGGAACAAGAGACTCCCTCTCCCCCTGCCTCCAGTGTCTCTCTGGGTCATTCCAAGTTCAGGGAGTGACTTTTACCTCAGACAACCCCTTTCACAGACACAAATCCGCATCTATCTTTACATCCCTCTAGCATTCTTTCGTAGTTACCTCAGGGAAATCTCCACTCCTTGCGCCCTACCCCCCCCCCCCACCTCCCCCTTCACTTGCTTGATCAAAAAACACAGCCCACATTCGGCTGATGCTAATGATGACTCTATATCCATGAAAAAGTGTGTTTGCTGATTTACTCCTGCTAAGGTATTTCTCACGTGCCCTGGCTATGCCAAGATACCATGGACCACCCAGTTATGCAGGCATGTGTCAGGGGGGCTGACTTAGTTTAAGGAATCATAGGCGACTTCTCTGAGGAAACACTGGCCTCAACTGGGGTCTGAGAGAGTAGGAGGAGGTAACAAGGAGAAAAGTGGGGGGTGGGGTGGGTATAGGAGGAGAGGAGGGAGTACATTTGCGTTTTGAAACAGTACCTCTGACTTAAGTATGGAAAACAAGTTGGAGACAAGCTAACGTATTGCATGAAGGCTTTCAAAAGATTCAAGGAAAAATAGATGTTGTTTTACGAGGGTTAACAGGTTCTGATAATCTTGTAAAATCTCTCAAAATGTTCATTTATCACCTAATCCTCTGATTACTAAATCCTTTCAAGCATTTAAGTATTATTTCAGATACAAATCTGAAGAAATTACTTCTCAATTATGATGATGTATATTACGCCCAGAAGGTTTCTACTGTTTTGGGTATAAACTTTTCTTTTTTAACTTGTTAATTTATCTTTTTGAGAGAGGGAGAAAGAGAGAGTGAGAGTTGGGGAGGGGCAGAGACAGAGGAAGACAGAGGGTCCGAAGTGGGATCTGTGCCAACAGCAGACAACCTGATGTGGGGCTCGAACCCACGAACTGTGAGGTCAAGACCTGAACCGTGAGATCACGACCTGAGCTGAAGTCGGAGGCTTAACCGACTGAGCCACCCAGGTGCCTTTGGGTATAAACTTCTGATGGAATGGAAGGTTCTGCTATGGTCCTTGCCCTGGAAACTGGAGGGAAAGAAGTCCAAGTGAGGCACGGTGAGAAGGAGATCCCCAGAGGACCACCAGGAGGCACTCAGTGCTCTCACCTTGGTGTACTTACCTGGGCCAGGACATAGTCTAGGTCCTCAAGTTTGGGGAAACATGATTCATTATTCATTACCTTCCTGCCCCTCCTACTTCTAGTTTCTCCCACTTTTGTTTGAAATCATTTATTCATGATCCAGATTCTAATATGGTCATACTTATCAATAAATACTCAGGAACCACTTGTTGAGGAGGCAGTAAGAAAAAAAAATATCAAAGCAGTATGAGCCAGATTCCCTATTCTGACATTGGCAATGTCAGAAGCATATAAAAATCAGGAGCGTATTTCATTCTTGTCCTCAGCAAAAGGCTCAACAGAGCAATATTAACTATCATGGAGACAAACAAACTGTCACAAATGTAGATCAGCTATTGCCATTTAAGGATCGTCTCTGAGGATGGGATTCTGTCTTCTAAAAATTACATGACTCCGATTTAATCCACAGATGAAAATATTTAAAAATAAACCTCACCAAAGGATACTGAGAATGCATGCTGTCCAGGTGACGTCCCGAAAACAAATCTTCATTCACCCTTATTTCATGGGATACTGATTTCTATTTTATTCCAGTTTTAAACCATGGCTTAATGTATTTCTGTTTTTTCAGCCCCCAGTTTTTTTCCTTTGCTGTGGTATTTCTGGACTTCACCTTCCAGGATGCTTGAATAATTTGTGATGGGTTATTTGAAGAAGATTCCAAGAATGAAGGAAAGAGTTTGGGTTGGTGAATGATTCTGCTTGGAAATGCGTTCTCTGTTGAGGTTGGAAAATGATAAGGAAAGTAAAAACAGTGAGGAAGGGAAAGCAAGAAAGGAAACAAGACACAAGGGATAAGCAACAAACAGTTTCATTTACAGGGGGAAATGGATAATTTATATGCTTTCTGTAGATATGGCCAACTGGGAATTAACCCATTTCTAGTTTTCCCAACCACAGATGTGGCTAGTCCAAACTGGAGGAAAAAATTAGGTTGAAGCGATTGCACACAAGAAATCGTAGTCTGAGTTTCTCATTGAAACATGGAACAGAGATGAGAGACAGTGAGGTCAAGAGCATTGGCTTTGAAGATTTAGACTGATTATATATAATAATGAATATATATATTTGAATATATATGTATTTCGTGAATATATATATATATTTATATATATAGTCATCTATCAGTCCAAATGTATACATGTATATCTATGTAAAATTATCTCCATCTTTATCTCCACATGGATACTTACATCACACAGTAAACACTCAATGGCCGTATGCTTTTGTTATTATTGTGATTCTCGAGGTGAGATTGTCTGGAGTTGTGGTATGATGAATAATGATCCCCCAAAGATGCTCGTGTCCCAATTTTTGGAAACTTGCATGTTACGTTTTATAGCAAAAGAGGTTTGGCAGTTGTGACCAAATTAAAGATTTTGAGAGGGGGACACGATCTTAAATTACCATGAGGCTTGATGTAAACAAACACAAGGGTCTTTATGAGAGGGATGTAGAAGGAGTCAGTGTCAGAGAGAAGATAATGTGGTGACTGAAGCCAAGGGACAGAGAGAGATTTGAAGATGCTAGCTTCGAAGATGGAGCAAGGGGGCCATGAGTCAAAAGATGTGGGCCACCTTTGAAAGCTGGAAAGGGCAAAGAAACATTTTCTCTTGGAGCCTTCAGAAGGAATGAAACCGTATGGACCCATTTTAGCCTTGTGACCTCCAGAACCATAAGATAATACGTTTTGTTTTGCCACTAAGTTTGTGATAATTTGTTAGGTCAGCAATAGAAAACTAATGCAGTTGTGGTTGCAAAGGACCTGTGGGAGCTTCCCCCATGGTCATCTCTCTCTGGGTGGCCAATCTGTGGAGAGTCACAGCTCCAGTCTTACAGGAGCTGGAGCATTGAGGGGACACCTGAAGGCATTCAGAGGCAGACTCCCCATTACTGTCCTCAGATACTTTCAGACAGGTGCCTTGTCCTCTACATCAACTGTAAGCAAACTGTACCTGGCCCTGATCCCCCTTTTCAGCAGACCTGGGTTTTGGTAGGAATTTAGAGGAGCCAAGCAAGAGAGGGAGAAGCAGGAGCCCGCCCACACACATTGCAAGTGGTGAATTACTGGCTGAGGTTTTCCTGGAAGGCTCTTAAATGGCTTTCAGAGCATTCTTTGTTGGGCCCCTACATTCTTTGGCAGGGCTGTCATGACCCAAGGGGTGTGGTGAGCAAGCCACATCCTCTTGGGTGTTTTGTGGGCCGCTTTGCCGCGTGGCATAGGGACCCTGGCTTGACAGACCTGTTTCCCCCTAAACCTATTACTCAGGAAACGTTTGACCTTTTTCTGTTTATCCTTGAGATGAAAAAGTCTCTCCAATCTTCCACTATGAAAAAGAGTTTGTCCTTAAGTTTTAGGAACTGTTATTTTGAGTCCTTACACCTGCTAAATATCACCCCATGTCCCAAAGGCCGAAAGTAAAAGGCAACAGCCGCTCTCTCCTCAAGCAATGATTCAGCCACTGTAGTCAGACAAGAGGCCATTATCCTATTCTGTAAAGTCTTGCTCACTCCTATACACAGCCGTAGTCACTTGCTGTATTGAAGCACTTGTTCCCACATTCTGGAATCATTTGACTCCCCCTCCTCCAAATCCATGTGTTCTTCAATGTTGGGATCATGTCTAGTAGTGCTTGGTATTCCCAGAGATTAGTGTGGTGCTTGGCACATAATAAGCTATTGATAGTGTTTGTTGGATGAATGAACTTTACCCCACGTAGTAGTTATTTATGTACTTGATAACCCACCAGATATAGTTGCTTTTATTAACCCACCAGGTATAGTTGCTTTTATTAAAAAAAAATTGAGGTATGATTTTTATATATAATCCATCAAAAAGTATTAAATATTGTGTTCAATGATTTTGAAAATTGAATACATCATGACAATTGAATTCACCGAACGAAAGATAACTACTATTTATGTACTTTTTTCACCATGGATGAATTTTGCTCAATTTGGTCTTCATATAAATGGAATCATACAGTATATGCCTTTTTGGTTAGCTTCTTTTGCTTAGCATAACAGGAAGTCTAGATTCATCAACGTGTTGTATCATCAGTGTTTGTTGTTGTTTTGTTTCTGATTACTATTCCAATTTATGAAAACATCACATTGTGTCTATCCATTTTCCTACTGAACATTTGATCTATTTCTAGCTTAGGGCTATTATGAATAAAGCTTCTCTGAATAATCTTGTACAGATCTCTTTGAGGACATACATCTTCATTTCTTTTGAGAAATATTGACTATGGAATTTCTGAGTCATAGTATGCATGTAGAAGATATTTTTTGTTTATTTATCTAAACTTATCAAAATTAATTTTATAAGAAACTGAAAGACTGTTTTCCTAAGTTGTACCATTCTCCATTCCTACCAGCAATGTTTGAGAGTTCCATTTTCTCCACATCACCATCAACTTGTGGGTTGTCAAACTTTATATTTTAGCTATTTTAATGAGTATAAAATGATAGCTCATTGTGGTTTTAATTTGCATATTAGTGATAACTAATTATGTTGAAAACATTTCTTGTGCTTATTGGTCATACTTATATCTTCTCTTGTGAAATGGCTGCTCAAATCTTTTGTCCATCTTAAAAAAATTACATTGCCTTATTATTCACTTAGAGGAGTTCCTTATATATAGTGAATACAAGCCTTTTGTCAGAGATACGGACTGGTTTCCTATTCATTATCTTAATGATGTGTTTTGATATGCAGAAATTTTTATCTTGATGAAAGCCAATTTTTATTTTATTTTAATTTATTTTTTATTTTATTTATTTTT
Source organism: Neofelis nebulosa (assembly GCF_028018385.1). Classification (NCBI taxonomy): domain Eukaryota; kingdom Metazoa; phylum Chordata; class Mammalia; order Carnivora; family Felidae; genus Neofelis; species Neofelis nebulosa. The sequence goes on from NC_080790.1 coordinate 30,973,311, forward strand.
TATACAGTGTTGTGTATCTTTATTTTTTTTTAATATGAAATTTATTGTCAAATTGGTTTCCATACAACACCCAGTGCTCATCCCAAAAGGTACCCTCCTCAATACCCATCACCCACCCTCCCCTCCCTCCCACCCCCCACCAACCCTCAGTTTGTTCCCAGTTTTTAAGAGTCTCTTATGGTTTGGCTCTCTCCCTCTCTAACCTCTTTCTTTTTTTTTTTTTTTTCTTCTTCCCCTCCCCCATGGACTTCTGTTAAGTTTCTCAGGATCCACATAAGAGTGAAAACATACGGTATCTTTCTTTCTCTGTATGACTTATTTCACTTAGCATAACACTCTCCAGTTCCATCCACATTGCTACAAAAGGCCATATTTCATTATTTCTCATTGCCACGTAGTACTCCATTGTGTATATAAACCACAGTTTCTTTATCCATTCATCAGTTGATGGACATTTAGGCTCTTTCCATAATTTGGCTATTGTTGAGAGTGCTGCTATAAACATTGGGGTACAAGTGCCCCTATGCATCAGTACTCCTGTATCCCTTGGGTAAATTCCTAGCAGTGCTATTGCTGGGTCATAGGGTAGGTCTACTTTTAATTTTTTGAGGAACCTCCAAACTGTTTTTCAGAGCGGCTGCACCAGTTTGCATTCCCACCAACAGTGCAAGAGGGTTCTCGTTTCTCCACATCCTTGCCAGCATCTATAGTCTCCTGACTTGTTCATTTTGGCCACTCTGACTGGCGTGAGGTGATATCTGAGTGTGGTTTTGATTTGTATTTCCCTAATGAGGAGTGACATTGAGCATCTTTTCATGTGCCTGTTGGCCATCCAGATGTCTTCTTTAGAGAAGTGTCTATTCATGTTTTCTGCCCATTTCTTCACTGGATTATTTGTTTTTCGGGTGTGGAGTTTGGTGAGGTCTTTATAGATTTTGGATACTAGCCCTTTGTCCGATATGTCATTTGCAAATATCTTTTCCCATTCTGTTGGTTGCCTTTTAGTTTTGTTGATTGTTTCCTTTGCTGTGCAGAAGCTTTTTATCTTCATGAGGTCCCAATAGTTCATTTTTACTTTTAATTCCCTTGCCTTTGGGGATGCATCAAGTCAAGAAATTGCCAAGAAATTGCTGTGGCTGAGGTCAGAGAGGTTTTTTCCTGCTTTCTCCTCTAGGGTTTTGATGGTTTCCTGTCTCACATTCAGGTCCTTTATCCATTTTGAGTTTATTTTTGTGAATGGTGTAAGAAAGTGGTCTAGTTTCATCCTTCTGCATGTTGTTGTCCAGTTCTCCCAGCACCATTTGTTAAAGAGACTGTCTTTTTCCCATTGGATATTCTTTCCTGCTTTGTCAAAGATTAGTTGGGTATACTTTTGTGGGTCTAGTTCTGGGGTTTCTGTTCTACCATTGGTCTATGTGTCGGTTTTTGTGCAAATACCATGCTCTCTTGATGATTACAGCTTGGTAGTAGAGGCTAAAGTCTGGGATTGTGATGCCTCCTGCTTTGGTCTTCTTCTTCAAAATTACTTTGGCTATTCGGGGCCTTTTGTGGTTCCATACAAATTTTAGGATTGCTTGTTCTGGCTTCGAGAAGAATGCTGGTGCAATTTTGATTGGGATTACATTGAATGTGTAGGTAGCCAATTTTTATTTTTAATGCTAAGTGTTTTTTTGTGTACTTTCTAAGTATTCTTTGCCTACCCTAATATTGCAAAGATACAATTTTATGTTTTTTATTAGAAATTTTATTCCTCTAGGTTAACTAATCTCATTGCATGGGGTGAGATTGAAATCAAGCTTATTTTTGTTTTTCATATGGCTATCCAGTTTCCAGCACCATTTGTTAACAAGTCTTTCTTTTTTTTAATAGAATTATCTTGTCACTTCTACTCAAAAATCAATTGGCTCTATATGTGTGGGTCTATTTCTGGAATTTTTTTCTATTGGTGTTTGCTTATCTTCATATCAATACCACAGTGTCTTGATTCATATAGCATTACATTCTGTTTTGAAGCCAGGTAATAAATTATTTCAACTTTATTCATTTTTGAAACTATTTTGGCATTTCCGTAACAGTTTTAGACCCAGCTTGTCAATTTCTTTAAAAAAGCATGTTGGAAATTTGAAAAGATTGTATTAAATCCGTAAATAAATCTTGGGAAAATGTCTTAAGAACATTAAGTTTTCCAATTTATAAACGTAGTATGTCTCTATTTTGTCTAATCTTTTTTAACAACGTTTTATAGTTTTTATTGTAGAAGAATTGTATGTCTTTTATTAGATTTTTCCTAAGTAATTCATATTTTTGATGCTATTGCAAATGCTCTTTTTATTTATTTAGTTTAAATTGTGTTAAATTTATTTATTTTATTTAAATTGTTTATTGCTGGTATATTAAAATAGAATTGACTTTCGTATATTGACCCTGCTAAATTCACTCATTGGTTACATAATTATTTTGTATATTCCATAGAGTTTTCTACATACATATTCATGTCATCTTCAAAGAACAATTTTACCTTTTTTTTATGGCTTTTATCTGTATTTATTTATTTTTCTTACCTTATTACAATGGCTGGAAACTTCAGTAAAATATTGAATAGAAATGATACAGTGGATACCCTTGACTTATTCCTGATCTAGGAGGAAATATTAAGTATTATGTTAGCTATAGATTTTTATAAATGCCTTTTTAGCAATTGGAGAAAGATTCTTCTATTTCTAAATTTGTCAGAATTATCATGAGTAGGTGTTGACTTTTGTCAAAGATTTTTATGAATCGAATGAGATGATCATATACTTTTTCCCCTTCATTCTTTAATTTCATTGACTAATTTTCTAATGTCAAACCAACCTTGCATTCCTTGAAAACCTCACGTGGTCACGATATATTTTCCTTTTAAATGTATAGCTGAATTATTTTTCTAATATTTTGTCAGTAATTTTTAATCTATGTTCATGAGGAATATTATCTATAGTTTCCTGTTATTATATCTTTGTCAGTATTTGGTATTGGGATTATGCTAGCTTCATAAAATGAATTGGAAATTATTCCCTCCTCTATTTTTGAAACAGCTTGTGCTGAACATTATTTCTTCCTTAATGATAGATTTCATCAGCAAAAATCACCTAGGTCTCAAGGGTTTTTTTGTACAAAGGTTTTTTTTAAATGAATTCAGTTATTTGAAACAACATAGGAATATTTATTTATTTATTTATTTATTCATTTAATTTTGTTATATATTCCAATATCTATTTTGGTAAATTGTCTTTTTCAAATTAATCATCTATTTTATCTAATATTGACTTACACTTGTTTATAATAGTCTCTTGCTTTCTTTTGCATAATTGTATAATAGTATTTTCTCTGTTTTTCTTGATCAGTTTTGCCTGGAATTTTACTAATCTTTTGAAAAAATACTTATTGACTTTATTATTTGCCAATTTTCTATTTCATTGATTGCCATTCTCACCTTCATATTTTTCTTTTTTCTACTTTGGGTTGTATTTGTTCTTCTTTTTTCAGCTTCTTAATGTGGAGGCTTAGATCATTTATTCTGTATCCTCCTTTTTTTCTGAGAAATTTAAAAACATAATTTCCCTCTAAACACTTCTTTAGCTATATTGCATGAATTTGGTATGTTTTGTGTTCATTATCATTCATTTCAAAATATTTTCTAATTTTCTCTGTGATTTCTCCTGTGACCACAGGTTATTTAAACATGTATAGTTTAACTTTCAAATATTTGGGTTTTGTTATAAAATGTACTCTGTGATTTCAATCCTTTTAATTGTAATGAATCTTATTTTATGGCTCAACATATTTTGTCTATCTTGGTTAATGGCTCACGTGCAGTTCAGAAGAATGTATATTTTGCTGTCATTGGGCATAGTGATCTATAAATGTCAATTAGGTCAAGTTGGTTGATAGTGTTATTCAAACCTTTAAAAATTTTAGTATCCTTTTTGCTACTTTTTCAATCGGGTACTGAGAAAGCAATGCTAAACTATTGAAGCGTGATTTTAGACTTGTGCCTTCCTCCCATTTTCCCCATCTTCTATCTGGTTTTTGCTTCATATATTTTGAAGCTATTTTTTTTTTTCTCTCTCTCTCTCTCTGTCCCATCTTTTTTCTTTCCTTACTACCTTTTGGGTGATTTACTTATTTTTAAAAACTCCACTTAAACTTCTGTATTGACCTTTAAGTTCTGCCTCTTTTTTTTTTTTTTCCAACGTTTTTTATTTATTTTTGGGACAGAGAGAGACAGAGCATGAACGGGGGAGGGGCAGAGAGAGAGGGAGACACAGAATCGGAAACAGGCTCCAGGCTCCGAGCCATCAGCCCAGAGCCCGACGCGGGGCTCGAACTCACGGACCGCGAGATCGTGACCTGGCTGAAGTCGGACGCTTAACCGACTGCGCCACCCAGGCACCCCAAGTTCTGCCTCTTTATAATACCTCTGAGTGATCTTTTTAAGGTTATTTTAGATATTAAAATATACATCTTTAGGGGTGCATGAGTGGCTCAGTCCATTAAGCGTCCGACTTTGGCTCAGGTCACGATCTCACGGTTGGTGGGTTTGAGCCCCGTGTCAGGCTCTGTGCTGACAGCTCAGAGCCTGGAGCCTGCTTTGGATTCTGTGTCTCTCTCTTGCTCTGCCCCTACCTCACTCATGCTGTTTCTCTCTGTCTCAAAAATAAATAAACATAAAAAACTTTTTTTTTAAATATACATCTTTATTTTTTTAATGTTTATTCATATTTTGAGAGACAGAGTGTGGGTGGGGGAGGGGCAGAGAGAGAGGGAGACACAGAATCTAGAGCAGGTTCCAGGCTCTGAGCTGTCAGTACAGAGCCTGATGCGGGGCTCCAACCCACAGACTGTGAGATCACGACCTGAGCTGAAGTCGGATGCCCGACCGACTGAGCCACCCAGGTGTCTCTAAATATACATCTTTAAATTATCATAATCTATCTTCAACAATATCTTGACAATCAGCATAAGAATCTTTCATCTGTGTAATATCATTCAGGCCCCTTCTACCCCTTCTTTTCTTATATTTTACTTCTACTTATGTGGTAAACTTCATACTACATTGTTAGTTTGGCCTCGGTCCGTAATCTTTTAAAGGACGACATATAGGTATGTGCATACATATCTATAAACACCTACATCTACATAGCTATATGAATATACATCATTTAGGTGTTCTTTTGTGTTTCCCCAGGTATTTACGCTCTCTTGTTCTTCACTCTTTTTTTTCTTCTTAATTATTTCTTGTAGTGTAGGAGTGCTAGTAACGAATCCCCTCAGCTTCTGCCTTTCTGAAAATGTCTTTTATCTTACTTTAATTTCTGAAAGAGATTTTTAAATTTAATTTAATTAATCTATTTTTTTTAACATTTTAATTTATTTTCGAGACGCAGAGAGAGACCGAACAGCAGCAGGGGAGGGGCAGAGACAGAGGGAGACACAGAATCCGAAGCAGGCTCCAGGCTCCGAGCTGTCAGCACAGAGCCTGACATGGGGCTCAAACCCATGGCGTGTGAGATCATGACCTGAGCCAAAGTCAGACGCTTAACTGACTGAGTCACCCAGGTGCCCCTCTGAAAGATACTTTTATAGAATTCAAGGCTGACAGTTTTCTCCTTTCAACACTAAAATGCCATTCCATACTCTCTGGGCTCCACTGCATCTCTGAGAAATCAGCCTTCATTTGTATTGTTTCCCCCTTATGTGTAATGTGTCTTTTTTTCTCTGGCTTCTTTTAGACTTTGATTTTCAACTTTGGTGTTCAGCAATTTGACTATGATATGTCCAGGTCTAGTTCAATGTCCTCACCACTTCCCAGCAAGCAGCATTTCCTGAAGATGGCAAATGGCCGACTCCTGCAAGGAGGGCAGTGAAACAACTATCTGTGCCTGTGACCTTGGGATACTTGTGTAACTGGGATATTTTCAGTTTAATGGGTTCCTTGGTCATTATTGCCCTTGATTTGTTTCGATGTTGTTAGCATAGGAGAGAGGAAGTCGGAAGTACTGGCATTGGTTTGAATATTCTACCAGTAAATCATCATATGTCTTATAATTCATCTTTTATTGCAAGTAAGAAACTCTAGCTTTTTAATTTTTAATTTTTTAAAATTTATATTTATTTATTTTGAGAGAAAGAGAGAGAGTGAGAGAGGGGTGGAGAGAGAGGGAGAGAGAGAATCCCAAGTAGGCTCCACGCTGTCAGAGCACAACTCAACTGTGGGGCTCGATCCCATGAACCGTGAAATCATCACCTGAGCCGAAATCAAGAGTCAGATGCCTAACCAACTGAGCCCCCCAGGTGCCCCTCTAGCTTTTTTAAATAAAATTTTTTATCTAACAAATACTTATTGAGCCCTATTCAGAAACGTTTCTAGAACTAGGGTTACAATGATGAGCAAAACCAGATACAAACTCTAACCTCATGGAACTTTTACTTCAGAGAGAGAGACTGGCCTTAGCAGTCACCAGACATGAATTTGAAAATGCCATCTGAGCTTACCTTTTATTCTATGGATCTCATATGAGTTCCTAAAGATGATTTACTCTGTTGCGATTGTAAAAATTAAGCACCACAATTGAATGCATATGTTCTCTAGAATTAGTATCGGTCTAAATTTTTTTTTTTTTTTTAAATTTTTTTTTCAACGTTTTTTATTTATTTTTGGGACAGAGAGAGACAGAGCATGAACGGGGGAGGGGCAGAGAGAGAGGGAGACACAGAATCGGAAGCAGGCTCCAGGCTCTGAGCCATCAGCCCAGAGCCCGACGCGGGGCTCGAACTCACGGACCGCGAGATCGTGACCTGGCTGAAGTCGGACGCTTAACCGACTGCGCCACCCAGGCGCCCCAGTATCGGTCTAAATTTTTAAACATTTCATTGCTATGTTTTATAATGTAGATTCAAATCTGTAACAGGAAACTTACCACATTTCATTTAATCTAAGATACCGTGAGTTGTAAAACCATTATTTTATATACTACTATGAAAGCAAAAATTTGTCAATTAAACTACCATGCCAACAAATTTAAGACATAACCTAATATCAGAGATAATTGAAATGTGAGCAAGATCGTTCAGTGCTTCCCAAAAAGAGGCCTCTGGACAAAAGTCACCAGCATCGCCTGGGAAACGGTTAGGAATGCAAAGTATCCAGCGTCACCCCAGACCTGAGATGTCTACAATTTAGCAAGACCTCAAAGTTATTCTGAAGCATGACAAAGTTTCAGCATCACTGAAATACGATATTTCAAAAAACTTTTGTAGATTCATTCATTCAGCAAACACGTACTGAAAACCTATTACATGCGAGGCATCACACCGGATGCACGATGTAGGTACAGATTTGAACAGGACTATTGCCAACCGGAGTTTATAGTCTAGAAGCACGTTTGTAATTCCAGAACTAAAAGATCAGACCCAAAGTAATGAGTACTGTGACTTAGGTGCCCTGCAAAGGCTGGGGAGGGCCCAGGGGAGAAAGGTAACTTCTGACTTAAATATTGGAGAGAATTTTATGACGGAGGTGGCATTTGAAACTGGGACTGGAAGGATGTGCAGGAGTTTCTATTTCAGAATGGAAGCAAATGAGAAGTAATATTCCACAGACGGTTTTTATCTTCCCAACACCCTACCTCTTATGCATATTCTTGAAAAGGTTACAAATTAATCAGAAAGGCATATGAGGAAGACATACATGTGATGATGATCGTGCTAGTCTTCTGTTTGGACTCTCTGGAGACGTGTTCACCCTGGTGCCGACAGAAATTCCAGTGAGCGCCAGGGGAAAAGGCAAGGCTGAGCAGTTTGTGTTTTTGTTTTTGTTTTTTGTTTTTTTACCAGCTTGCAATACTCACGATGGAAATGCTGTCGGTAAGTGGACAATGTCCCAGAGGAAACAGCTCTTATAGAAGCACAAAGGGAGAGAAGCAAGAAACTGAGAAATCTTGGTGATGTGTATTTTAGGTTCAAGTGGCAGCAACATGGGTAACCCCCGATGTCACTGTCATGGAGGGTCTTGAGCTAATCTCATTCACATTGCTATTGACCAATTTTCTGGACATATAAACTTTAGAAGCACAAAACATTTGCACTGAAAAGACAAGTTTAAAGTGCCAAGGATAAAGGGAAAAGCTTTTGTTTTTTAACCCCAGCAGCAGTGTGATGGCCAACTTGGACTACGTGCCTTCCGTAAATTAATTTAATGCCATCTGCCATTTTCAGCCGCAGAGCACTGTGTATCATGTTTGTGCTAGTCACACCATTATGGAGGAGAGGGACAGGCTTCGCATTCATTAGGGACAGTAAATAGCCCTAAACCACACAACTGCTCACCCGAGAAGTGTTTCGGCCATTTCCCTTCAACAGGAAGAGGCGTTCTTCGTGAGACAACTGCAGGAGGTGTGCGGAGTTAGAGTTGTTGACCGCGGTTCCAAGCACAGTCCCCCCGCTCAGACCTGTTCCCAGCTCCTGAGTTTTGGAGACAAAAAGAATGCTTCCTTTAGCCACAAGCACTTCTTATTTTCCACTTCAATTGGACATTAGCCCCCGATTCTCCACTGCTCATCTTTCTTAATGTTTTTGTTTATTTTTGAGAAGTGGGGGCCGAAAGATTGGGGGACAAAGGATCTGAAGCAGGCTCTGCACTGACAAGAGAGCCCGAGGTGGGGCTTGAACTCACGAACCCTGAGATCAGGACCTGAGTCGAAGTCAGCCGCTTAGCCGACTGAGCCACCCAGGCGTGACTCCACCTCTCATTTCTTTGGCCAGTGTGATAGACTTACGTTATGTGTTCTTTCCCCCGACAGGCAGAGGATACAAAATGCACAGGTAGGCTCCCAGCAATGCTGGAGGCTTTTGGAAGACCAGTTGTCCTCATGTCTCTCTTGGGAAAACCCCCTGACACATCAGTGGGACATGGCCAGCCTCTCCTCCGTACTATTCCAACACGTTGGAAACTCTAAGGACTCCTTGTGTTAGATAACAGGGTCACCAGGGGCAAACTGAGCACAACCCTTCTTGTGTGAACCTTAGATCATGCTTTCGAAAGTCAGAGTCTATGTTTCTCGGCTTGTGGTGTCATTCTCAACTCACTAAGAATAACTGTCCAAAGCCAGTTGATGTTTCTAAGCTATAGGTTCCAGACCACACAGAGATGACAATCAGATGCTATCACATGACTTGCTTCTGTCTGTTAAAATGCAGTGGGTAAGACAGCATAAGATTTCAGCGTGGGCATACTATTTCTACCTTGGGGGAAATAGAGGCAAGCAGGGGTCTGCAATCCTAGTTATGGATATTCATGGAGAACTATATGTCCATAAAGTATCCCAGCCAAATTGAGTGCATTGTGCTTTTGGTTTTGTTTTGTTTTTTATCATTGATGCAATGATATTTCACGATGAAAAACTCAAATATCTTATATGCAAGGCATTATTAACAATGAACTGGACTGGGGCCTTACTTGCAAGGCTTCTCTAGGTTTCCATGGGGATAGTGGAAGAGGCTTGCAATGATTGGTTAAAAGCCTGAGATTTGCATTCAGGTAGGCTTGGGCTTGAATCCCAGCTCTTCTGTTTACTTGAAACTTGGAAAAGTTGCTTCACGTCATCTGTAGAATGGAGAGGATAATGTCTAGCTTGTAGGGTTGTTAGATTTGTTCCCAAGAAGTGAGTGTGTTAATGTTTATAAACACATTACTTGGCACGTAGTATGTTCTCACTGAAGGGTATTTTAAAAATTTCCCACACCTGCAACATGGGCTCCCTTATAAACAGAAGACCTCTTTTCCTACTTAGCAGATAACAGCCTGTAGAGTCATCCTCCATGTAAAGCTTATAGGAAGGGAGGAGTGGGAGAAGTAGGGTAGAGACTTGGAAACAGAGTAGATAACACAGGACATTCTCTGAGTGTCAAAGAAGGATGTTCTCGATAGCGTTGATGCAGGAAGTCACGGCAAAGTTGGCCATCAGTGCCATAGAGGGGCACGTGTGTGACCATCACGGACAAGCTCCCAGTCACTGTTTGTCACTAAGGCATCATTTGAGTGGACGCTCTAGAGCAAATGATGCTTTTAGGAAAGGCAACAAGAAAGTTGCACAGCTGGCCACTGTGACTAGGAGGTAAGGGGCTAATACCATGTGCTTGCAAAGTAGATTTTCCAAACCACTCATCTGTTTTATATTTATAAAACTGGCATTTGAGCACATCATTTGGCACAAAACTGCAGGGCATTAATGTTTTCATATGGATCTTGAAAGTATATTTAACAACTAATTGCAGCATGGGAAACCACTATTGGCTTTGACTAGCTGACCATTAATTCTTCATTACAAGAGTGACAGCTGACAATGGCAGCTACTTTTCCCTTATTTCCCACTGTCTAGGAGGGGATCATCACCACGTATTTCTCTGCCCAGAGAAGCATTATTCTGGTCAGATGAATATTTTGAAATCACAAAACTTGGCATGCCCTTGAACCATCTTATTATTTTAGGCCCACAACTGGGTCACCAAGACCCCTGGGCCAGTGCATTTTTTTTTCCAGGTGACAGCCTGAATACACAGAAATAAGCAAGTACACAGAAATAAACCAACCATGTGCCTCTTTGGGGCATCTGATTTGGCCTAGAAGAGTAGACTCAAAAATAACTAGATGCTTAATTACACATCTAAATTTAGTCCCTGTATTTGCATGTGTAAGTAATCAGGGAAATATTTGCTTAGAAATGTGTTCCATTTCCTCTGTTTTCTCTAAATCAAATTACTGAGCAGCAGATCTGAGTTTGAAATACCTTTTAAAAATGTGTTCTAGAGCCCCACCACTTTAGGCTGTGATCCTGTGGGACCTCAGAACCCAACAGGGTTAGACATGATGAGAACTCTTTTCAAGGGGGCTGCCAATGGCATTCAAGGACGTGGACCAAACTAGATCAAGTGACTTAGGATGCAAGTCCTTTTTTTCCTCACTGCCCTCCCCAACAGGGGCTAGATCTAATTTATACTGATTCTGCTCTCCTTTTGGCAACCATAGTAAGGACATTCAGTAGACACACAGGAGGAGCCTTATGAAGGACAGGACAGAGCCTGGAATAGTACTGCCTATTTTCATTCATTCATTCATTCATTCATCCATTCATCCATTCAAATGTTTCAAGTGACTATTATATGCCATATTATAAACACAAAGATGAAAAAATCTAGTACCTGCTTTTAAGAAGGTAAAAGTCTAGAGGGAGGTTTCACACACATGACAATATGCTGTGATGGGTGCTCTTAACATAGGTGGGTGAATTGTTGGTTCCAATTCCTCACTTCCCTGTAGCATTAGTATTATACATTCATTCTTCCTGGGGTTTCCCAGGGGGGAGTGTACTTCCCTGGGTCTTGGTTCTGGGCTTGGCCATGTGCCTTGCTTTGGCCAATTAGGACACAGGCAGGGGCTGAAGAAGCTCGCTCTTGGCCTTGAGTTTTTGAGTTTATGCATCACCGTGAGAGACGTATGCTCTGGTGGACCAGTGCCCCTCAGAATAAGACATGGAACAAGGGCTGACCCAGCCAATCTGCAGATGGATGAGTGGGAAATAAATACTTTTGGTTGTATTTCCACTGAGATTTTGTGACTATGTACACAGCAAAAGGTGACTGATACACCAAGCCTAGTGCAGGCAAACCTACAAGGGGCTCCAAATCCAGCCTTAAAGATCCTGAAGAGGCTTCTGAGAGATTGTGGTGACCAAAACTGAGGCCTGGGGGATACGTGGTCTGTACGGGAGGGGGAGGGCGAGGAGGGTTACTTGGGGGATGGTGGAAGGAAGGGCAGGTGGAAGGAGTGGAGGTACAAGTTAGCGTGGCTTGTTCTCTGGGTTCCAGGTAGGGTATCTTGGCTGGAGTGGGTGAAAGAGCCCATAACCTTGCCTGCTAGGGCCACTGTCCTGATGGGAGTAAAGCCCCAATTCAGCAGCCGACTTGCAAGTGCTTTCACGGGATACTGACGGCTGTACCATCCCTGAGGATTTCTTTGCCAGGAGTTTCCTGGAGAGAAATCTACTCATGGGAAAACTTCTCGTCTATTTATTATCTATTTCCTATTCTCTATTTCCTCTTCTCTGTATCCATTTTCTATTATCCATTTTGAAAGTAAGGGTCAAATTGACGAGGCGTCTGGTTGAAGAGTCAAGTTCAGCATGTGTGATACGTATCATCCTGGTGTATGGGGTATGTGAGGTCATTCTATGTCCTGTATAGTATTAGATGCAATTTTGGATAACATCTTCTATGAACTGGATGACTGTTTTTGAAGACCTATCATTTTTTGTTTTCAGGATATATATTCCAGGATCATAGAAATTTAGAATTGGTAGACACTTTAGGTTTTCTAATGTAACTTTCCTGGAGGCACCTGAGAGGGGAGGTGGGTAACTAGAGATCACACGGCAAATTCTTGGCATGGCTGGATCAGGCAAAGAGTTTTACTTTAATCTGTTTTTCACTCTCCCTTTCCTCCTTGTCTCCCTCCCTTCCTTCCTTTTCTACAGTAGTGGGCCTTATCTGGGATATTTTTCTTTTTTTTTCTCCTCATGCTAGAAACCCCATTTTTTCCTATTTGATCAGGGCCATGACCAAGTCAGCCCAAGCCCTTACCTATTATGGGAAGGCGTCATATGCTGAGGGCACGGCTTAACACACACACGCATACACACACACACACACACACACACGCACCTAACCCCAGCACTAACTCTCTTCTCTCTATATATTATACTGAACCTAGTATTCTAAACATTATTGATTATTTTCTCATTTTCCATTGATAAAAAGAGTCTTCATTATAATAGCCCATGTTGATTTGAAGGAAAGGGGATTTTAATTGGGTTCAAATGACCTAATTTTTTTTTTTTTTCTTTTTAAAGAAGAATAATGCATTTGGCTGCCCGGGATTTGGCATTTCTTTGAACAATGCAATGTTAGAGAAGCATTATAGACTCAATGGGATTAAATCACCTTACATATGGGTTTCTATACTCTATCTGAAACCAAAGTCATATTAAATGGTGATAATAAGAGCCATTTCCACCCATAACTCATACTGAAAATGGACTTGGTCATGACTCACAAACACACCATTAACACATAGTTAAGTGTATATTCTTTTTCCCTCCTTCTTGGGAGGCGGGGTAGGGGTCTAGAACAATTTTAACTTCATGTGGTATACACTTTTCTAAAACTTGACTGACTTCTCGAGTACAGTCTTTTAATGAGATCTGTAAACTCAAAATTCAGAGGGTTCTTTTTATCCTAGTAAGTACAAAATTGCAAAGATGATCTTAAAAGCCCGATGACTTAACTATATACTCTTGAGTCAGTAATTAAACAGAGAAACCATTCAGCTATTTGGCAAGGAATTTTCCCGTGAAAGTGTCCCAGAGTTAGAAGCTCTCCAGATCATATAACTGGAAGTTAAAATTAACAAGCAGAAACATGACTGGCTTTGCTTTTAGCATTTCTTTTGGATGAAATCTGGCTTTGGGGCAGCTTGTAATCTGGGTTCTAGTTCCTGCTCTGCCACAATTAGACATGTGACCTTGGGCAAATCACATAAGCCTCTGTGGTCTCAGACTCCTCATTTGACAAATTAGAGGGTTGAACCAAGTTAGCTCGAAATTTCTGCCCATTTCCACGTCTAGCACTTGAAGTTATTATTCCAAGAGTGGTTGGTTGTCATTTATTCTCCAAATCCACTTAGATGAGAACCATAAGAACGAGGCCAGAGCTGCAGCAAGTAACACAACAGGTTGAATTTGAAGAACTTTACAACAGAAAAACATACTGACAGTGAGGCCAGATTACACAGTCAATGTGGCTGCTCTTAGAGGGCCCTGAGAGTGCATTGATAATAGAAAGCCTATTTGGTTTACATCTAGTTCTCCCTGACTAAGCATCGCTTACAAAGGGGAGGGAGGCCATTCTAGCACAAAAGGCCTATCTTCTCATACGTGATTATATTATTTAGTACCTCTGTTAAAATTCTTGGTTTGGTAGTAATCGCCAGTAACTTAAGTGACTTTTGGTAACGCTTTTCATTTTATTTAATGTATTTATTTTTTTCTTTGCTTATTTTTGAGAGAAAGAAAGAGAGAGACAGAGCATGAGCAGGGGAGGGGCAGAGAGAGAGGGAGACACAGAATCTGAAGCAGGCTTCAGGCTCTGAGCTGTCAGCACAGAGCCCAATGCGGGGCTTGAACTCTTGAACTGCGAGATCACGACCTGAGCCGAAGTTGCACGCTCAACCAACTGAGCCACCCAGGCACCCCAACACTTTTCATTTTAAAGACAGAGAGATCTCATGGAACCCAAGAACAGAAATGCAGCTGGGCTTCAGGAGAGGTCTGCAGCCAGGAACAGAAGTTGTCAGCTGTCTCTACAGGGCCTCTTATCTCTTGCAGCTATTTCTCTCCTGTTATCACCTACATTCTTCTCCTTTTCCAGAACATGTAGCCTCAGGTAGAAGACTACCCACTCCCCAACCAGCACCCAACGCATATACACAACCTGTTCCGGAAGACAAAGGGTACTTTGTCTTTTTATATGGGAACAACCTAGATTAATTGGAAGTTTCTCAACTCAATTCCAAATTCTTAAAAGAGGGAATCTGGTTGCTCTGATTGGCTCAGCCTGGTCACATATTCATGCCCAGGTCCAGTCAGCTGCAGCCAAGAGGACAGGGTCATACATGGAGGAGGGATTCCTCAGTGCAGGACTCCAGGGGCACTTTTCACATTGTGTTGTCTGTGTGTGCCGTGCAGTGGAGTTGAGCAATGAAAGATCCTACCCTTGCCTGGAGATAGTTCTCTAAGAAGGAGACAAGTGTCTCCATTGCCAAAGGCATTTACTATAAGCAAATAAGTGCACTTGCTAGAAAGTCAGCCTCCTCCTCAGTTCGACTCCCTCCCACTTACCTGACCTCAGAATGTTTCCTCTGCTTGGGGCCAGAAATTCCACCAATCCTGTCAGACCTATGATACAGGTTTCATTCTTTGCAGTTCTGTATTCTTGTGTCTGAGACGCTCATCTAGGGATCAATGAAGCAGTGGGTCTCCCGTGAAAGCCACTGAAATCCACTCCAATGTCTCAATGGCTGTCAAGACATCGATAAGACCGGTTCTCTCCTCCTCCTCCTTGGGGGCGAGAATTCCAGGTGGGTGATCTCCCAAGGTGCTGTCTTCTAGAATCCCAGGATTTTCTTGATTCCATTTCCATAATCAGCTCCAAACTCATCCTGCACTGAGAAAAGACAGTCCCCACAGCAACCCCAAGACACGTGTTTTTCCTCCAAAACATGCAAATCCACTGGGCGTGAGCCAGTATTACACATTTGTAATTTATTTTCTTTGATTCGGAACTTCTTCATGCAGATTTATGAACACTAGACGTGAAGATCAATTTAGCCCTACTTCTGCCTTATTTAACTTGGCTATTCTGGACTGAGCTTTTACTCAAGTGGCTATAGTTACGATATCAAATCTTTGAAAAGCTGAGCTGCTTTGTTTGGTGCTTGGCATCTGGTGCGTGTAAAATGGCTTGGATCCGATATTTCCTTTCCTCTAAGTAAGAACACATCTCTTGAAAAGGTTTGGTGCAGTCTTGCCAAAGAAGGAAGCAGGAAACCCAAGCCAGCCTGAAGTTTCGTGAGCCATGGAAAACTGGCTAAATTCACCATGAAAATAATTTGGAAACGTGAAGTAAGTACAGAGCAGCTCTTCTGAGCCCAGCTCTTCATTCCAGCCTTGGGAATACTATGTGTCAATGCATATTTGCTGGAAAATGACAATTATGTTGACATCCTTTTAATTCATATGAACCCCATTCAGAACTGTGGTCATCTGAACAAGTGTCATGAAGTTTCCCTTCGGTCTGTCTTCGGAAAGTAATGTGTGTAATGGAATCAATGATACAAACAGCAGACCAAACTTTTCTCAAGTGATTAACAATTTGATTTGCATATGATGAATGTGTCCGTGTTAAAGGCTCCTGTGCTTTTATTTTTTTTTTTTTTAATTTTTTTTTTTCAACGTTTTTTATTTATTTTTGGGACAGAGAGAGACAGAGCATGAACGGGGGAGGGGCAGAGAGAGAGGGAGACACAGAATCGGAAACAGGCTCCAGGCTCCGAGCCATCAGCCCAGAGCCTGACGCGGGGCTCGAACTCACGGACCGCGAGATCGTGACCTGGCTGAAGTCGGACGCTTAACCGACTGCGCCACCCAGGCGCCCCTCCTGTGCTTTTATTAAACTAAGTCTAGAGTGTGAAAAAAAAAATTACGTTAAAAGCATCCTGTGAGGGGCGCCTGGGTGGCGCAGTCGGTTAAGCGTCCGACTTCAGCCAGGTCACGATCTCGCGGTCCGTGAGTTCGAGCCCCGCGTCAGGCTCTGGGCTGATGGCTCGGAGCCTGGAGCCTGTTTCCGATTCTGTGTCTCCCTCTCTCTCTGCCCCTCCCCCGTTCATGCTCTGTCTCTCTCTGTCCCAAAAATAAATAAAAAACGTTAAAAAAAAAAAAAACTATATTAAAAAGCATCCTGTGAAACAGGATTTCATTAATTCAAACTGTTGTCCTACTTGTCTTCTGAATTAGTGAGACGGTACTGTACATAAAATAAAGTCAGATGTCATTCTCGTCCTCCAAAACCAGCTCACTCGGGTGCTTACAAGCTCCTGGGAGTTTCCAAAGGTGACCAAATTATAGATCTCCTCAAAACTCCCAACTTGTATGGGTTTGGTTCATCAGCTGCGATTCTGTTTTGTTCGGTCACGCCCACATTTCTCCCCTCCTTCAAGGTTCTTTTCTGGGTACATGGTAAGTGGATTTTGTTTGTTTATTTGGTGATCTGTTCTTAAGGGTTGAATTTAGAAGCTCTCATACACAGGCATTAATACAAGCGACAGGGGAAGTGTTTGGGTTTACACAACACGAGGGTGTCCACGAACTTGAGAATGCCTACCACGTGCCAAGAAAGCTGTGCTCAGGGCCGGGGATTTGCGGATCAATAAGATGGGGTCCCAGGAAGAAAGGCAGATGAAGTGCCAATGTAAGGCCAAAGGTCCCATTGGGAGTTTGAGGATGGGGATAATTGACTTGGAAGTGAAGAAGGGTCAGTGACAAGTAACAGGCTGTGCCTTCAAGGTTGCTGAGGCGTTCTTCAGCGGGGCAGGTAAAGGCAGAAAGGCATTCTGACAAGGGATGCGAGAGCGCCGAAACAGCAGGGGATATGCCCCTCAGGAGGGCTTGGCGCTGTAGGGCACCGGGGAAGGAGCAGGAGACGAGGCTCCTGGGTAAGATGGGCTGTTCTGTGGCCAGTGGTTTGTAAGGGTTTTTTGTTTGTTCGTTTGTTTTAAGAAACAAGCTTCCTTTTCAATGAATTCTTTCATCTGAACTTCAAAATTCAAAAGAGATAGATGAGACGCAGCTCTTTCTAGGTGGAGGGAGGGCTTCGGGGCTCACCCTGCTTAGCCCCTGGGGCTCTCTACAAAAGGCCGTCTAAAAGCCAAGCCACAGGACAAAGGGGGAGACCCCAATGTGCAGCAATGAGCCAGGCTGTTTGTGTCTCTGCAGGGTCCATCTGGCAACACTGCTGGGAATGAAAAGAGACAAGAGGCGGGGACACCCCCACGGGGGCTTATAGTCACACAAGTGATGATAGGGCCTGAAGAACGGCTCAAGTAGGAATGGCCAGAGACATTTGCAAGGTCCCATCACTGCTTGTCAGACGTGGCAGGAAGGGAGGGTACCTTGAAAGTGATCCTGAAGTTTCCTTCCAGCAGCTGTGAGGCCAGCAATACTATCTGAGCTTCTGGATCCAGCTGATAAGATTGCTTCTTTTAGATTCTTGAATGAATGGTTTTACCCTAAGAGGGGGCTCTGCGGTCAAGTGTGAAAGCACCGAATGCTCATGGAGAAAGGAAATGCCATGATTAGAAGCTTCGTCTTCAAGATCTTGTCTTGGTTTTGGATATGGGAGGATCTTGAATAGGAACTAATAGTTGTTTAAACAACTCCCCTGGGCCCTTTGTTTCCTCTAGTCTCATGGGTCTGAAGTGGGCAACAAAACTCCGACACTTTCCAGCAAAGTTTGAACTACCTCTTTCTGCTGCAAATGTTTCTTGGGGAGTCCATAAGAGATACAGATTACCATTCTTTTAAAACAAAATCTGAGAAACTCACAATTTGGCTTGTTATGTGGAAGGCTTGTTGGCCGTTTGAATTTTACAGCCTCCAAAATAAAGTTCTTTGATGGAAAACATGTCATTAATTTTCGCCAGTGAACTCCTGGAACTCACATTTACGAGGACGTGAGACCATTTTATTTCCAGAAACGAACGCTGTGATGACCCTTGTCTCACATTTCTTGTGGAAATGCACCCTTGTTGTTAGACTAAGGGAGAAGGTAGCAGAAAGCGTTGAAAGAAACAGCTTTGTTTCTTGCTCAGAGGAAACGATGTTGTAACTCTACAGAGGATGTGCTAGCACTAAGGAATCAACTACTTTCCGTTAGCCCTCTGCTAGTTGGCCAGGAAGCGTGCCAACATTGGAGTATCCTAGCGTGAACAAGAATGCTATTTTGGTCTGTTGTAAAGAACTGTGGAATGCAGATTTTGGACCGGTTCATCACATTCGTCAGCAACCACAAAACAAATGTTATTTCAGAATGAGGACTATGGATGCAGAAAGACTAAAAATTAAATAAAATGAAGATTATGGAGACATTTGTACAGTTTAATGAGTATGCTCACTACTCGAGCTTTGCCTTTTTTTCCCCCCCCTTAAGCCAAAGGCTTCCACACAGTGTTGGGAGTTTGCAAAGTTTGATGAGGGCCAGGTGTAGAGGAGGAATTGAAGAATTCCCCCGCTTCTCCTTCCAAACCATGTGGGAGGGACAAAACAGCCCATTTTGAGTAATTCCAAACACTCTTTCTTAAAATGAAATAAAGGCTCTGTCTACCCCAAGAAGTTACCTATAGAATTCAATAACTTCACAATAATTAGATTCCTTCCTTGAGAGCTTCTCTGGAGAGTATGGCCATTTTCAAAGAAACAATTATAAGTGCTTTGAACAGTAGCAACACGGTCCCCAGGGAGGCAGGGGTTTCACAGAGTGACCAAAGTGGGCATCTGATGCTGGCCCTCTGAGCCTGGCTATCCTGTGTATGCATATGTGCACTTAATCTCTGTGTCTTTTTCTGGACTTTCACTAGGAAGCTTTTGTCCAGAGTATCTAGGGTTCTCTCCGATCGTGGAGTCAAATGCTTCCAAGATTCTCTGATTTATAGTATAGGCATTAAATGTTACCTCCATTTCACAGAACTATTAGCTTTCATGAGTTAACAACTTTGCTTTCCTTAAATAAACAAATAGAAACATTTGACGGGAAAGAGTATTGGACTCAGTTCCTCTGGTGCTGGCATGCCCTCATTTAATGCGCTCCTGCCTGCAATTTCATGATTAGAGATTTATTCCTTAAGTTTTTTTTAAAAAAATGTTTCTTTATTTTGAGAGAGAGTACAAGCAGGGGAGGGGCAGAAAGAGAGAGAGAGAGAGTGAGTGAGAGAGAGAATCCCAAGCAGGATCTGGAGCTGTTATCACAGAGCCCCACACTGGCTTGAACTCACTAACCCATGAAATCATGACCTGAGCCGAAATCAAGGGTCAATAGCTTAACCGAATGAGCCACCTAGGCTCCCTGAGATTCATTCCTTGAATTAAATATTGTCCTCTCTCCTTTACATTTTAGATCTCTTTGTGGGAATTGTGTTAAGTCCCTTATGTGAACTAGTTGAATCCTGAAAACAATGAGAAAGTCTAAAAATAGCAAGGGTTTGTGAGAAGGTAGAGGACAGCAGCACCTACACCGTGCGGTTGTCTGTGTAGATTGCTATAACTACTTTCTGAAACACTTTGGGGATTTACTGCTGGCCAAGATGGTGCAATAGGGACTGAAATTGCTGGCCTTCCTAAAAAAAAAAAGAAAAGAAAGAAAAGTATCTGATAAGTTCAGTGAAAGAATGTTTTTCAAGACGCTGAACATCAGATAGTGGTTAGT
The DNA here is from genome assembly GCF_028018385.1 of Neofelis nebulosa. Lineage (NCBI taxonomy): Eukaryota > Metazoa > Chordata > Mammalia > Carnivora > Felidae > Neofelis > Neofelis nebulosa. The sequence continues at coordinate 30,993,438 of NC_080790.1, forward strand.
GACCCCTACCAGAAGGGAAACAAACAAGGTGAGCCTTATACTTGTCCCTGTGATCACCTTGAGGGCATTTCTGGGCCAAATCCCAGAGAGGGGACCCTGGGAGGAGCCCAATGGACTCCCTGAGTTGAGGAGACAGAGTTGAGAGGCTGGGACACTGAAGGCCACAGGGCAGGGTACTGTTGAGTACTATAGAGAGAACCACAGATATCCATGGAGGGCCCCTCTCCACTCAGCAGGGTATTGATTAGCATGTGTGGTGGGGAGGCTACCCAAAGCGGGGGAAAAGAACCACCTGAAAGGATTAGAAGGAACCATAGGCACACTTACAGCAGGCTCATGCCTATTTCTACCAGCCAGGCTGAAAAACCTAATAATTCACAGGGCATTGGGTAGAGTGCTCAGAAGGGTCTTACCTCAAGAGTGGCTGAAAATTCTCTCTATACTAAATGTTGTTCTGGTCCTGCCTAAAAACTCTTCAAAGCAAAAAAATGAAAGGATCTGTTTTCAGCCAACTCAACCGTGTCCCAGAACAAAGTTGAAGAATATTTATAGGAATACAAAAATATCCACCACCCACCGAGATAAGCTCACAATGTCTGGCATCCAAGCAAAGTTTACCAGTGATGCAGAGAAGTAGGAAAATAAAAGGGAGGGAACATGGATACCACGTTTTGTGGTATTTGAAGACAACTAAAACCAGGTCTCTGTTCTCAGGAGTTCATCATCCTGCTCTCCGACCATAGCAGGTTCCCAGTTGTTTTAAAATGTACCTGGGATTTTAATTTTATTCAGGTATAGGGAGGCAACAGATCAGAAGATGATCACCATTAAAAAAAATGTGTTTTGTTTACCAACAACATTTTTCACAGAGCTAGAGCAAACAATTCTAAAATTTGTATGGAACCACAAATGTTTTGGCTGGAGAAGCCAAAGCAACCTTGCAAAAGAAAAGCAAAGCTGAGGCATCACAATTTCAGACTTCAAGTTATATTACAAAGCTGTAATAGCCAAAACAGTATGGCACTGGCACGAAAATAGACACATAGATCAATAGAGCAGAAGAGAAAACTCAGAAATGAGCCCACAATTAATCTTTGACAAAGAAAGAAAGAATAGCCAATGGGAAAAAGACAGTCTCTTTAACAAATGGTGTTAGGAAAACTGGACAGCAATGTGCAAAAGAATGAAACTGGACACTTCTTTACACTGTACATGAAAATACATTCAAAATGGATGAAAGACCTCAACGTGGGACCTGAACCCGTAAAAATCCTAGAAGAGAACACAGGCGGTAACTTCTTTGACTTTGGCTACAGCAACTTCTTTCTAGATATGTCTCCCGAGGCCGAGAAGAAAAAAATGCCTAAAGATAACAGAGTTGCAGTGTCCCAGTTTGGTTCCAAAACAGTACGGGTATGTAAGAAGGGAGCAGTGATTTGAAATAAAGCTTTAACCCGACCTGGCTTCTAGCCTGAGCCCTGGACTGACCAGGAAGGCGGTCGCTGCATAAACTCCCATGGGATGCACTGAAGCCAAGGCATCAGCAGCTCCAATAGCAACAACTGCAGACACACCTTCGTGTGCCACCATCTTGGTGCCCTTGGCTTTGCCACCTGCACTCTGGCCCTGAGTTGGGCACTGGCGTTGCAACGGTGACGGACTAGGGCAGTGGGACCCTTGCTAAGCAGAAACAGCTGGGGTGGTGGCCTTAATGGGCATCAAGGGACAGAACCTATGTTTTTCTTTCTCAGCAGTGACCAGAGGTGTTGTCAAGCAAACGGGGGGGGGGGGGGGGGAAGGGGGAGGGGGGGTTGGGTGCAGGGGGGTAGGGAGGGGGGAGGGAATATGGCTGACACTACATGGTGGCTGTGAGAACTCATTTTCAGAGCTTGAGTTACATCCAGGGACACCCAGAATTATTTTGAAGGAGTTTGAGGGGGTCTAGAATTCTCCCAGAGGAGGCTCTTATCCATGGCTGTTATGATTGTCCTGTTCTTACATCCAAGCTGGAGCTGCCTGGGAAGTCTAAGCACCCTGCTGGTTCTCAGGCTAGAGTCTGTGGATATATTCCTGAGGATGTCTGTATTCTGCCCAAGAATTTATCTGGGGGGAGGGAGAGTATCATTTTGATGACAATCTTAAAAAAAAAAAATCAAATCTCTACTTTATCTTCTGGATGACCACTGTCTGACTGGGAAGTCCAAGATCAAGGTGTTAGCTAATTCAGTTACTGGCGAGAGCCCTCCCAGTGGCTTGCAGATGGCCACTTCTCTCTGTGTCTTCACTTGGAGACAGAACTCTGGCCTTTCCTCTTCTTGTAAGGACAGTAATCCCATCACGGAGGCCTCCCTTTCAGGACCTCATCTAAGCCCAATTCACCTCTAAATACTGTCACCCTGGGGGTTAGAGGTTAAAGGTATGGATTTTGGGGGAGGACACAAACATTTAGTCCATAACAACCACATAATAATGAGTTCAGTGCTTGCTTTTGGGATTTTGTTTTCTGTTCGTATTTGCATCACACAGAGGACAATGACAAAGCACGTGGTTTGAATGAAGGTTTTGCAATGGAAAAAAGGGGGTGGGGAGGGGGAATTGCACCAGCACACGCCCATGAGGGTGTAGGCATGCTGAACCAGAGCTGAGCCAGGAGCGGCGCATTCACGTAGGTAGTGAGCAGATATATTACCAGCGGCCTCTTTGTTCATACCAGCTTGCAGTTGGTGAGGAGGAAATGCACAATGGAAAATGTTCTGTTTCTGATTGACACCGTCGTTGTATTACATTCCCATGAAATGCAGGTTTCAAAAATGCTACAAATGTAGCCTCATCTTTGAGCATATAAGGCAGTTTTATGAAGCTGTCGAGTGGTAGATCATCAAAATTGGCATTTGAGGATTGCACACTAGCAGAATTATTATCATTATTATTGTTAAATTTGGTTTTGCATATCCTGAACTAGAAAATAAGGCTTTGGAATTTTGTAATTTTTAAAAATACTTCACTTACCAGGATAGTACTCTCTCTACGTTAGCTCGCCACAGACAAAATGTAGAACTGAACTAATCCAGCTCCTTTCTCCTCTTCAACCATGTTGGTCAGTCAGTTTCAACAAATGACAAATTACATTAACTTTCTATTGTTAATAAAAGTGAGCGTTTGTAATTTTGTTTGTAGTAACTTTGAAATTTATTTTGGTTTTATGGTTGGCTGAGAACCACAAGGATAAGGGCTTTTAACCTAGTTTTATATTTTTCTATATTTAAGTAATATTATAATACAAATAACACTGAGGATCCTTAAGAATTTTGTTTCGTTATAAATGTGTCTCTAATGTTTCACAAACACTTGATTATCAAAATGAAGCATCACATCTTCTACTATGTATCAAGCTGGTTTCGCTGCTATTGTTCAGAGTGAAAATTGTTTCAATATAACTTAGATTTATTCTCAGACTTCTTTAAACTGTGACTGAATGTCCTTTAATACCCAACTCTAGTCGACCAAACCTCTTTTTTCTCTCAAATGGGTTATCCTTTCTCCTACTGGGTGCCTCTCCCGCTGTAAGTTCTAGAACTCCAAGAGGCATGCTGACATGTCCATGCACGGCCCCCAGCCCTCCCCACCCAGCCACGTGTTTTTCCAGAGCACTGGTAGCCAAATCTGCCTCCTATTGTGAGCACTGGTCTGCTTTTCAAATGCCCAAAGCACAGTTAAGACCAGGCCCTGGAGTTTAACTGAAAGCCTAGGGATGGTCCAAGAATAACAGACAGTAGCATAGTGAGTACCACAAAGAGTTGCAGTGAGGGCTCACAGGTCAATCCCCAGCCTCTGACTTCCCACTTTCCCACCCACAACTCTCTGCCTTGTCCCCAGAAGCTCGGGCCCCACCAAGCATCTCCAGGCCTCTCCCCTGGTTTCCTGCTCCCTTCTGAGCACAGAATGACAGACAGTAAAACATCCTTCAGGGGGAAACTCCCACCACTACCCAGAGAGTGAGCTCTGCCTTCCAAATTCTGGGTTATCTAGTCTTTAACAACACTGTGTGGGCTGTTCCAACCATGCAGTTAGTTCCTGTCTGTATTAAGAAACCAAAAAACTTCTCTAATTCTGTAAGGATATGACCGTCCTAAAAACACGTTGCATTTACATTACAAAACAGAACTTAATAGGATGGGCAGTAGCCTCTGTGTCCGGGTTTATGCTAACTTCACTTTTCTCCAAGCAAACATGAGCTCGTTTTATATCTATGTAACCGAAGAGCCCTTTCTGGTTATTTCCCTCCAAATAGAGAAAGTTTGCTCCAAAGAGGGATTGGTATCACATCTAAAATTGCTAAAACAATGATAATAATAATAACAATAATAAGAAAGTCTTAGCTCTACTGGGTATTACATACAATAAAGAAAAGTTTTAAAACTTTATGCAAAAATAGAATCAGATATCCACAATCAGTTTGTATTTTGTGAAAGGCAGTAAAATGTAACATTGGAGCTGTGAACTCTTGAGTCAGACTACCTGGGATTTGGGGTCCTGCCTGCCCTACTGACCGGCTGGGCCAATGACCTGAGCTCAGCGTGTCCCTCTCTTCATCTGTAAAACGGGGATGACAGTATCTCCCATACAGATGTATTATGAGTTATGAGGATTTGTAACAAGATCTTAAAATATTGTACAGCATGTAATAAATACTCAGCAAACATTAACTATGATGATGATAGTGATGGTGATGGTGGTGATGGTGGTGACATTTGAGTACTCTGCAAGAGTTAAAAATTAGAAGGGGGGGTCTCAATTGGTGTTCCTCACCATCATCATTGATAATGAACACTGAAAAGTGGACACTGTCTTCTCCTTCCCTTCACTCTCCTCCATGCTGAATGTGTCCATGCCATGTAGAGCACTACAAGGGACTCTGGAAGAGCTATGATTGAGCCAGTTGACTTTTCCTGACCCTCATGCTCCTTTGCGGTTATTCTCATGGGTCGCTAGGAGCCCGGATGGGCATGATTCTTTATGAAGGATTAGCAGGGGGGAGTTGTATTAGGCTTGAGGTGAGAGAGGAGAGTTTGAGGAGGGCCATGGGTGGGGAGCTCCAGAGGGGCCGTACGTGAAAGGCTGTGGGGCAAGGGTGCCCAGGGGAAGGATCTTCAGCTCTAACGGTGGGTAACTAAAGAACTTCCCTCTCAACTCCCAGAAACAAAGCCCTCTTGCTAAGACTGCCCGCCTTCTCTGACATGTGGACCTGGCCTTGGCAGCTTCTCCAGAGGGCTGCAAAGCTGCTAATCTTCTTCTCTGGAAACTCCAGCTGGGAGGCAGCGACGAGATTTCTGTATCTTGATCTCAGTCTTTTCTGCTTCTCCTTCCCACACTTCCCAGCACCACTGACGATCTTCCCTGCTGTCAGGTCTTAGCAGCAGGAAGTGGACTCCCAAATCAGAGTTTCTCCTTGTGCACCCTCCCACCTTATGTCACAGCCCGGTGGACGTAAAAGATATTCGTGATGGGTTCATGGACATGGTCACTCATTCGGCCAACAACATTTCATGAAGGGAGAAACAATGGGCATTATAGGGGCCCCCAGAAAAGCAAACTTAAATAATTCTGAAGTATGGCACTGTATTAACTTAAATTATGAAAACAAAATACTATGGTCAAAAATGCTTTGGAGTCGCAAAGTAAAAAACAAACAAACAAACAAACAAAAACGCTATCTACGAAATACTTGCAAATGTGCCTTCATGATAAAGAAAGATGAATTAAATATAAACAGTAGTTTTATGACTGTAGAGCAAGTGGACATATTTTGAGTCTGATGGCCCAAGTTTATTATTATTATTGATTCAAATTTTGTATACTGGCTGCCTTGTTTTTTAAATAAATTAATGTAAACAAAATATTTAGTGTAAACCTATTAGGCAGATTATAGTTACCGTATTTGCTGTTTTCTCTATCAACAGGTGGAGCATGTTGAATTTGTTTATTTACTCTCAAACCACTGTTAGGTCATTGTCAGATGAGAGTTGACATGATTAACTTCTCAGCCCCCATCTGTGTGAAACACCAAGAAACAAAAAAAAGTCACTTCCTTATAGCCCTCTGCAGAGCCCCAGAAACTGCTACGGTGCTCACGGGTCACCTCTCTCCTCCCCAGGGGTGCTCATGGGGTAGAGGCATCGCCCTACCCTGGCCGATCTTTTGTGTTTTCCCCATGCACGGCAAATCCCAGTTCATTAACCGAGACCCTCACTCATATACTTTATTACTTATTGGAAAGAAAGGAGAGTGTGGGATTGGCGTCACCATTGGCTTTCTTTTTCCTCTCCCTGCCCCAACTTCTGGGTGGTGGCAGCCCTCACTGGATTAAGCTTTGTGTAATTCTGAAGCTATATTCTGGGCACCTGCGTGGCTCAGTCAGGTAAGCATCCGACTCTTGATTTTAGCTCAGGTCATAATCTCACCTTTCGTGAGTTTGAGCCACAGAGCCAGCTTAGGATTCTCTCTCTCTCTCTCTCTCTCTCTCCCTCTGCCCCTCCCCTGGCTTGTGCTTTCTGTCTATTGAAAAATAAATAAATTTTAAAAAATAAAATTAAAAAAAATGTGAAGCTGTATTCATAAAAGAAATATCAAGATCCTGCAGAAATAATCCAAGAAGGGGTGCCTGGGTGGCTCAGTTGGTGAAGCATCCGACTTTGGCTCAGGTCACGATCTCTCAGTTCATGAGTTCGAGCCCTGCGTTGGGCTCTGTGCTGACAGCTCAGAGCCTGGAGCCTGCTTCTGATTCTGTGTCTCCCTCTCTCTGACCTCCCACCCCCCCCCCCGACCCCCACTCACACTCTATCTCCCCCTCTCTCTCAAAAATGAATAAACATTGAAAAATGTTTAAAAAGAAACAGAGAATCCAAGAAAAACTGGAAGCTGCTATAGATTTTTTTTTTTTGTTCTCTACTTTCTGGAACTAGGGGCTGATTGTTTTGAGATGCATAATGTAGCTGGAGCCAGTGGATGAAGGAGCCAGTTCTTATTTTAGGAAGCGGCCTTCAAGCTCAATTAGAAATCACGAGACCCAGTTTGAAATTCCCAGTTTTGCATAATATAATATAAAAAATTATCTGTTTTTTTTTTAAATTAACTCAGGCAAGGTTATTAAATCTATTTGACTCAGGGTTTTCTTATTCCTCCCCCCCCCCCCCCATTTCAAACCGAAGGTGTTTTGGTTCCCATAGAGAAGAACTAAAATAATTATAACTACATTCATCTGACTAGCATTTTCCATGTGACAAAATGTCTTCCTGCACTTTTCCTTTTTTGGTCCTGTGCCCGTTCTTTGAGGTCACGCCCACCCTCATCTGACACTCGAGGAAACTGACCTTCAAAGGTGAGGTTCACTGGCCAACATCATGTGGCTTTTAAGCAGTGGATCTGGGCTGGAGATCATCTTCTGACCGTGAAGAATTACTCTTATTCTGTGAAGTTGTATTTGCGGGAATGACAGACTGGCTACACATACAAAGTTAGTCGAGTCTCAGAAAGCCAAATAAAGAGGTGGGAACCCGCTTTGTGAAGTGGTTAGAAATGGGCTAAGACCTCCAAAAACAAGTAATTGTTCACAAACTCAGATCCACAATGCTCCTTTTGCGGACAGTATTTCCTCTCCTGCTCCTGCTGGCATGCATTGGGATACAGCTGACTCAGCCTCACTCCATGACTTGACTTTTCTTATCTGTGTGTGACAACCTC